>NW_028300939.1:120000-492500 GCF_049000335.1 Polistes dominula | reverse complement strand
AGATAACTTATCGTATTGTTTTATTTTATTTTACAGATATAACCATGGATTCTCTTCCTTTCAAAGATGTTGGATGAATTCTTCGATGGATCTTCGATGGATCTTCTTCAATGGCAAATCGAGTATCGTCTTCCATGGTCAGACTACAATACTTGCTGCGAAGTAGGAGTGTTTTGGAGCCATCGCAGAACTTCTTAAACCGTGAGTTTTTATTTAAAGTCCCTCCAGTGCTCAATCATGCCGAGGATGAAAGGTCCAAATCGGCACGAGTTACTGGTTGTAATTATTTAAATAAATTATTGACGAGCACATGAGTAATTCCTTTTTAGGAGTTACTCATGAAAATTGTATATTTTATTGTATGTTTTATTATTAGTTCAGGATAGGTTTTCTTGTCTCATCGGTTAAATTCATTTAATTCATAATGCAATTAATAAATGCACTCTCTTTTTTATTACGTTTATAAAAGCATGTAATAAATGTCTTACATGCATTGCTACGTACATAGTTTATCTAATCGAAATTAATTTTGATATATCAATACTTTGATATTTTAAATAAATGAGCAAGAAGACAAACTTATTCGCGACGGATAGACTTTGGCAGTTAAGTGGTGGCTCAAAGCCCAGTTCTTTCATTAGAACAGCCAACTTAATGAAAGGAGTCGTCCGAGGTTTGCAAAAAATATCCATCATTATTGTAGAGTCTTTTAATACAACCTTTACCTCGAAGCTATAATTGTTTCATATGGGGTAACTTTTTTTTTCATTCGCTTGTTTAAGTCATTATTCACCAAATGACTTGTAGAGTCCTTAGTCGCTTAGATGAATTTTTATTAAAATCTTTTGATATATTTATATATGTGTTAATCATTTTTTTTTAGATCAGGATTTTCAGCTTCTAATATACTAATCTCCCGTTTCTCCCCCCATACTTTCTGCGTTCTCATCTATGCGTGTGCCCAGGTGTTACACGTATAGGTGAGAAACAGTTAGCGTGGGTTTAGTTTTAGTTTTTTCCCCTATTGGCGGCTGTTATTGTGCTAGTGATTGCACGATGTACTTTACACCTGTGTGTGCGTATTAGGTAGTGTGTATTGTACATCGTTTCGCGATATTTTTTATTCATTTAATACATTATTAAATACTCAAAGCACTACTTTCTCATATCACGTTTCTGTGTATTCTTATATTTATATTAAATATTTCTAATTTGTTTGATAATCTCGTTTGCATAGTAGAGTTACTGCATTTATTTGTGGAAACTTTGATATACTTGTATATTACTAGTATGCATATATATACTAGTGTATACTTGTATTTTTGCTTTAGTTTTTTATGCAATAATCATTAGCCTTGGCAGTCGATTACAGCAAAATACGTACGTATACCCATTAGCATATAAGTTTAGAAAACGTGGTTGAACTAGGGTGTCGGAGGTGCCCCGGGGCATGCTCTCTAGTGTAGGCTTTTGCACCCTGGTGGTATGTGTGAGAACCGTGGAGTGAGTGGGTGGGTATGTATGGTTTTTCTTAAAATGGGTAAAAATATGGGTAATAGGCAGGCAGGTAGCATACTTCTCTGAATGAATGTGAAAACTTTAATTTTAAGTAGGTAGGATCCAGGAAAGGCATTAGACTTCTTGCTTCCACTCCGGAGTGGAAATTCCGCCTCCTGGTTTATACAGAATTGTTACAAAATTTGATCATCTCATTCTATATTATGTTTGATTTGTTAATTTATTTTGTAACTATTCTGTGATCTTTATTATGTATCATGATTCAAAGGTATTTGCAACCATTTGAAAAATTTATTTCTACTTCGATTTTATCTCGAACGAGATAGAGTCGAATCAAATTCGCAAATTCTTTGATGCATTTGATACTTAGTTTTAAGTATTTCAGGATTAGCACTACGCACTATCGCGATTTTATCTTGCAGCTGGAAATATTTCATATAAATAAATATAACAAAGTATTGCAAGAAAATGCATTGCATTTATTGCACTTTTTATTTCAATTCCATTTTATTACTCGACGTTAAAAGTGCGAAGTGTTATTAGGTCATCGAGGGAAATTATTATCTGCTTGGACATTCGATTAAATATTCTCGTGTATGATCAATGAACTCCAAGTTCATTGATGGTCCACGAGCTAGACAAGTGTACGGGAAATGTAAATTAATTTTTTAATATAATTGAGAATTAGAATCATAACAAAATACGAGTTCATTTGCAAAATTAGTATGAAAGATCTTATCTTGCTCGCACGTAGGAAATGTCCAAATGCAGTTTTCATGGAATGAAGAAAGAAGAGGCTTAATGCCGAAGAGGCCCCCACTTAATTGTGGCTCAAGAGGGCAACTACAGGCTATTGAGTTATTTTCAAAGGTTCAACAGCAAGTTTGAACCTTTAGAGAATAGCTCTCTAGTCATATTTTATATTTTATTGTTTTACTTTTTTGCTCGTCATTAATTTCTAGTTGTAATTGGAGATGATGGACCATTCCATCTCCTTGGGACACCAAATGCGTGTCTATATCGTCAAAAAGATGCATACGTGTTTAGTTAGTTTCTTGTCAAAATATTTAAATTTCCTTTTTATTACATTTTGAAACATAATTATCGTCTTTTTAATATTAAAGTAATCTCTCTTTTTTTTTTCGTCTTTAAGATTTTTCACTTTGATCGCAATTGAATTATTAAATTTGTAATTTTTTCTTTTCTATATAATGCAGTTTAAAAAAGTATTAGTTATAATAATTAATAGTTATTATTTTCTCTAGTAAATTAATATTTGTACTTTTACTTTTTTTTATTTTTTTTGTAAATGTCAAATCACGCGTTTAAATTCAATTTTATTGCAACTTTAAATAGAGCTTTTATAAAAAGTAAATAGGGAATTCAATTTGAAAAGTGCATCTGCTATTTGGACGATTTATATGTCAGGCTATTGTATCTCACTTGATTCTATAATTAATATAGTTTTCTTTTTGTTACAGGTGATCATCGTTGGATTTAACAACAAACCTTTGGGATCTTTTACTATTTTAGTTCTTAAAATTGTTTCATTTTGAATATATGTATGTATAATGGCATTTCTGAAGGCACACACAAATTTTTTCACTGACAATTGAATATAATTATTTAATATTCTATTACAGTATAACTATACTATATATTCTATTACAGGATACATCATATAATATCATATTCTATCATAGAATATTATATTGTACCATCATCGCGTTAATTATCTACTATTGTTCACTTTTGGTAAGTGTATTACTAAGAATAATAACTAAAATCAATCTGGTTAGGTAAAATGTTAACTTGTGAGCTTTTATGTACTTCGGTATTCCTTGTTGATAATGAAATATCTACTATACCTACGTATAAAATTGAAATTATCGATCGTACGCTGTTACTGATACACGATAAAAGAATTTGTTGTAACAAGGAACGAAACATTTACCATCGTAGTTAGAGATTTTGTTAAAAGTCGTAGTATGGTGTAGTCTATCTAAAATAATGTTGAGCGCAGGATCCGGAATTACACGATTGTCCTATGGGTCGTCATTCGACAGGAGTTTAGTCGGTGCCGGTCCCGAAACGCGTTCACGTCTGGGTATCCTGCGGGACGTGAAAATTTTAAGATGGCAAGGGAGGATATGTACATTTGATAGGGCGGTCCATTAGTGGGGGAAACAAAGGGGAAAAAAACAAAAACATAAATAAGATATTCGAGAAGCTTTAGGCTTTTTAGTGAACGAATAAAATAGAAAAAAACGGAAGAAGAAGAAGTTTAGATACGCGGGATAATGAACGATCCAGAGAGAGAGAGAAAAGAACGGTTCTGCTTGAATGGAACCTTTAGATTAGTCTAATTGCAGATCCAAATTCTTGGTGTCTCCTAATAATCGCTTTTATAATCGTGTTATTATCAGTATTATTATTTAATCGATCATAATCGGAATCATAATCGGAATCATCGGGATGATAAAACCACATAGAACGTTCGAATAATCTTTTTATATATTCTTTCCAGCCATTTTATCTCGTTCTTTTTCATTCGTTCGTTCTCTTACTCATTCTCATTCTCTTTCTCTCTCTTTTTCATCGGCTTATGAATCGTTCCTGTTGAAGAGGGAAGAATATTTTAGACATCCTCGATGACACCTCCGCGACGAATGTTATTACGTGATAAAGGTGAGTAAAGCATTAAAACAACGTCGCGCGTCTTTTGATTTTCTACTCTTGTATCACTAAGTATCTTTTACCTTTATCACGAATCGGACAATCACTATTTTCATCAATTTTATAAATGTCTATCGCTATTATAGATATAAAATCGATCTCAGACACACCCGCCGGTTGTTATGTTTGACCATTTTACGAAACGGTAGTTACGTACGTGCATTTATGTATACTATAGTTCTTATAATCTCGTTATCTATCCGTTAAGATACATCGAGATAGCGTTTATGGTATATTATCAAAGCTTACTACAGAGAATAGAGACATATATCTATCCAGGGTAGTTCATTTTTTTCAATTATCATTTAAAAAAAAGAGATAATATTAAATAAAGATTATAATTAAATCGCTTGCTTCATACCTGGTTTTTTAATATCTTTGCATTTGCTTGGGATCACCATTAGGCGTCTTATCAGAACCTTTCTCTCTCTCTCTCTCTCTGTTTAATTTGACGACCATGTACGACTAATTCAAACGGAATAGACCAATGAGAATAATTTACGAATTCTCGGTTGTTGAAGCTAGGTCCGTTACAGAATCATAAGCATAACGGGGCATATGTATGCATGTGTACACCTAGTAACGATGATTTATCGTTCTACCTGCGATTATTATACCTAGTACGACGTGTAATAATTCGATAAAATTAATATGATTATATTTGAAAATATTATAAATTAATTATTGTTTTATACATTAAATTCTCTATTTATGATTATGCGTTCACGTAATTGTCAATTAACGTTTACCTGTCAGTTATTAAGAATTCATTTGAAATTCATATCGTGTTCTAGGTGACGAAGTAATGTTATTGATAGACTCTTATCAAACTTCGGCGTCTTTGATCTTCAGACTAGATAGACTCTAATGATTACATTCGAGTCGTTGGCACGATCGCGAAATTGAACCTCTTGTATTCTCTCTCATGATATTCTTAGTAAATTCTACCTTTAGTAACTTTGCTTCCCTTTTCTCTCAGCTTTAATAAGTTTCTCTCAAACGAAGATGATGAAATCTTACTTGCGCTAAATTCCAATTCACAAAGTTATAGATACCCTATACTAATATATTTCGTATATATATTTATGCAATGAAAAGGTTCAAACGTTTAAAGGCATCCTAGTGTTAAAGCATAGATCGAGAAAGTGTTAAGGGACTTTTTTTTTCTTTATTTCCTCTCTCCTTTCTTTCTTTCTTCCTTCCTTCTTTTCCTACCTACTTTAATCTCGTTCATTTTAAACTCTTAGAAAGAATTACGTTTTACGATGAAAATTCTCAACATTTTCCACTTTCCTATTCCTTTCCTTCGCACTTTCCTACCCTAAGCGAAAGATAAATGCGTATGCATAATTAATGAAATATTTCGAATACGAACAACCTATATACATATATACATAAGCATTAACATTTAAGATATTTCGAGGAAAAAAAAACTTCTAAATTCTAAACGTTTTTTTTTCTTTTAATCCAAAATATGTATTCTCTCTCTTTCTCCTCTCTCTTTGTGGAAGTTTTTACAAGATTTGTTAATAATTTCTCGGTGAGTTGGAAGTTCATAGATTATTTTCAAAATTAATTATTATTGTAGAAAATTTGTTAGACTTATATTTTCAATTTGTAGCGTTACAAGTAAAGCTTGCAATTTTACTATATGTAAACAAGATTATCTTGAAAAGTTTGATAATTTAAGAAATTAATATTTTTTTTTCTAAACTTTTAGCCTTTTTTATATGTACATTTTGTATTTATATTATTTAAAACATTGTATAAAACAAAATTCCTTGGAGAGAGGGGACAGTGCAGGATGAATTTATGCATGGGTTATTATTCTTTCGTGGAGACATTGAATTTAACCAGGACACATATCAAAGAGCTACATCAACGTTGTTCTTTGAACATTGAAGAAATACTTGGAATATACGGATATCATATTTTGTATTATTTTTATTTTTTTATTATTTTTTTGTCTATTCCCCTTTCTTATTTGTTCTTTTTTTTCTTTTTTTTTTTTTTTTAGTAACTTTTATATCGAAGGAAATACGCGAAAAGAATTTTTTTCCTCTTTCTTGTACGATCTTTTTCTTAGGACTTTATTCTTACTCCTTTATCTTTTGTTGTAGCTCTCAGATTAGGGCAAATGTTCCTCCTCTCCTCTCCTCTATTTTACCATTTCAACGGTCGTCGTCTTTTCTTCCTTTTCCTTTTCCTATTTTTTCTTTTTCCTTCTCGAGGACGAGCCTTACTTTATTCGAGTGGAATTTTCTAAACTAGATGTAATAGTGGTACCATGTTTTATGCTTTCATACAAAAGTCTATATATAAATATATATTTAATTTATATATTTTTATGTTTAAACTGAGTTATAGTATATAAGAAACTACAATAATTCTTTAAATGTCAACAACCAAATTTCAAATAATATTAATTATATTACTGATCATATAATTGAAAGATGTGATTTTAACTAAGTCATTGCTATTTGTTTTTTGTTTAAATCTTTCTCTCTTTCTTTCTCTATTGCTTTCTCAAAATTCTTAAACAAACGAACAATGTAGAACGCGAAAGGCTAAAAGCTTTTCTCGTAATAACGCAAGTGGAATTCTTGCTTGTAGTTCCTTGACCCTCGAAACACCGCTCGTGAGATATTCAAACTATTCTCGCGAGTATTCGTCTCACGTATACACAAGTAACACACACGGCAGGTACACTTTCTTTGTTTGTTAACAACGTTTGTGAACGACGATATGATGCTCTTCTCGCTTTTAATGACTCTTTCTCTTTCTCTCTCTTTATACAAAAAAAATTTATATATATAAATAAAAGTACACGTAGTTGAATACTCTTCTATAGAAGTATAATCGAAAAAAATTAAAAAAATACAAAACAATATTTTCTATAATAAAAAAAAAAGAAAAAGGAGTAAAAATATTCATTGGTTACGTGAATTGATAAAAAGTTACGTTTTTGAACAATTCTCCAATAACTTGTAATTAATTTGTTTGTTTGTTTTTTCGTATTAAAATAAAAAATAATCGCCACTGTTTTTTTTTACCTCTATGTGTATTTATATAATATTTTTAAATGACTTTTTTGTTTCCCCTCCGTGATGCATTTTTGTTGGATGTAACTTTTTATAACGATAAAGAGAGAGAGAGAGAGAGTGAGACAAAATTATCGACGGAATTTTTTTCCCGCAACTTATTTTTCTTTTCTTTTTTTTCTGCGTTACCTTGTAAATGGAGAGCTAGAGCGAGCAGATTCGTAATGGCGGCCGCTTTTTATTATACTACCTCGTAGAAGCAAAAGGGGTGGAAAGCTTTATCTTCGAGTGATGTACGATCGCGTCCGTGCAGAGAATATCTTGTCGGAGGTTAGACGGGAGACGGGGAGGAAAGAAATTATGATTTCGTTTTGAATTATCGTACTCAAGTACCATCAACGACATTTGCAGAGTAAAATGTTTTCTCTCTTCCCATTTTTTTTTCTATTTTATTTTTTATTTGTTATTTCCCCCTCTTTTTCCTCTCGTATTTGTATCGTTTATATATCGATCACATAAGAACGTGTTACATATGCGAATAATAAAACACACGAGAGGATGGAATACATACGTTTGAATAATTTTTGTTACAGTATAGTTCGCGATAAAATTAGTTATGCATCTATGCACGTGGCCGATTGTACATGTGTGTGTATATGCATACTGGTTCAATGAACTTCAAAGGACTATACTAGGCATATTTTTATTTTTTGTTTGTTTATTTATACAAGATAATTCGTGAAATTAAAAGAGTATACACGGATGATAAAAAAATGAAACTACGTAAGCATGTTTTAATTTCATATCATACATTACTTTTAATACCGTCATTAATCTAAAATGGAATCATCCTGTAAAAAGCACGTATTCGTTTCGGTAGAAGGTAAAAATGCTTACGCAATGGAAACTCTTGTTTTAGAAAAGTCAAAGATAAAATCTCTTTGCTTTAGAGGTATTCGAAAAGGGAAAGAGAGAAAGAGAGAATAAATTCGAGTTCCGAAAGTCATCGATCGGCAAAACGCGTTTCAATGTTTAGGGAACCCCTTGTCGGTGTCTGCCGAACGATCGATCCATCGGACGTACATATAAAAAAAAAGAAAAAAGAAAGAAAAAAATAAAAAGAGAGCTTTCGAGCGTAGCAGTTAGCACGAGGAGGATGAGAGAACGTGTTCGTATCAGGGTCCAGTGCCGATCGTAAAAGCTACCATCTACCACCACCATCACCTCAACTCCCACCATTTTCATCCTCACTTTTAACATCTCTTTCTTTTTATTTTTCTTCTTTCACTGTGTTACTTTTTTCACATTTTTTTTTTTATTACATCTTTGATAGACGCGTGTACTACTTGAAATAGAAGGGATGATTCCCTTCTTCTTCCTGTCGTTTTCATATTCATAAAAAGAAATAAAAAACCAAGAAGAAAATCTTTTGCTACGTTTTAGAAAAAAAACAAGAACAAATTATTTTCCTTTAACACTTCACACACTAAATAATTGTAAAAATATGATGGTGCAAGAGATAATTAATAAGTTTTAAAAAGTGAGATCATATTATAAACATTGAGACGTTTAATAAAGCTTATGATTAATTTACTTTTTACGGGATTTACGATGTATAAATTAGGTGTTCCAAAGTATTTTAACAATGCGCTTAGAGCAAATGTATACAAATAAATACGTAGATATCCATCTATGTATTATTTATATGCATATAGTTAGTACATAAAGCACATAAAGATAGAAATTGCTGACTGTGAATAGAGGGTGAGAAAACTTATGTATATGTATTTACGCGTACGTGTAAATGTCGGAAAAATGGGAAATATTACTCCTGCCACGTGAACCTTTTGCGGGGACGTTCGAAGAACCATATCCGCATTATTCCATGTCAATTTGTATCCCGCATTTTATCTCGTGCCGTTTTACCTCTACATCAGAATATTCCGAATAAAAGCTTCGTACCGAGCTTTTTTTCCAACCGGTGAAAATAAATGCAACTAGCGTTGGTGCACAATTATCTATCTACGTATATGTTTAGAAAATAGACATTTGCATATTATGTACAACTATACGAGCTATATATATATCTACGAAATACTTTGCAACATCTTGTAGAATAAAAATTAAATAACAAATATCATACTTTTTTTTTTGATTGCACTCGTACATATTCTTAGATTCTCTTGATATTTGTTCAACACATACAAATGGGATTGTATTAAGCTTATTTACGAAGAATAATGAAACCATTTCTCCAATTGGGTTTTTTAGGAGAGAGCAAAAGAACGTGGTTCGTCTCGTCTTAAGGAAGATCAGAAGGAGAAGTAAATATGGGAAAGGGCGATAAAAGGGGAATAGCACAGCGCAGCGACGGTGAGTCCACCTGAGAAACGGTATATATACCACCACAACTAACTTTTTCCTAAAAGGTATCCCTTTTTTTCCCTTTGTCCCCTCAACTCCTTCTCATCTTATTCGTTTCTTTTTTTCATATATATTTTGTTGTTGTTGTTGTTGTTTGGCAAAAACTTTTGGACAATTCTATATATTATACATTTCATATTAATTAGTAAAATGATTTATTGAAGGGAATATTTTCAAAGTATTATGTAATGCATGTAAAACACGAATGAATTTATATTTGTAAATTAATTCGACGACGACGACGACGACGACGAATTTGTGTGATCATTAATGAGCGTTAAAAAATGAAATCCTATTAATTAAACAGATGTAGGAATTGATGAGAATATTTGTTTATTGTCACCATCTCTGTCATTGGCAGATAATTTTTTTCCCCTATGCATAATCCAATGAAACTGGATAAGAGTTGGCAATTAGTGTAATTGACAGTGTGTGTATTCTCTTTTATTATTTCTTTTATTTCTTTCTTTTATATTATTTATTTTCCATTCGTCGGTGGTGTTCATTCGCGTATCGTAACCGCGGAACAATTTAGTCTAGAGTTTTTTTCTTTTTTTATTAATCGAACAAACTCAATGGATATTGTCCTTTTAAACCTTTACAACTCAATACTTTTTATTGTATCGATAAACAAATTATTATATAACGTCAAATGCATAATATTACTTGTACTAAATGTATGAGTGGAAAAGTTTGTGTTTAAAAGAAAAAGATAAAAGAAAAACCCAAAGTTTTTAAAAACTTTTCAACCCACCGAAATGGTTAAAAAATAATAAAAAAGAGAGAAATTAAGAAGAAGATGGTAGGAAACGTATATCGAAGGAAGTATCGAAGAGATAAAACAATAGCTTTCAAGATTCTTCGAGTAGCGTTGTTGCACCTGTCTCGTGAAAACATTTCCCATCCTTTCTATTTTACAGAATACACATTGGTGTCCTATTTCTCCCATAGAATTTATCTATGTTTCTCCTTTGGAAAGCAATACAATATTGGATTTCGTATGTATGCTTCGAGATGTCTCCTAAGACATTTCTAACGTTTGTAATCAAGATCATGTGTCATTTATATGTCATCCAACCCATTATCTGATTTGCCAAACGTCTAATGTTTTAGTTTTCTTCTTTCTTTTGGCTTTGCTTTACGTTTTTCTACAATATTACATTTATCGATTTCGATTCGTATTTTCTTTTTTCCTTGCACTGTTTCCTTTTCGTGCACACTAAGAACTGCGAGATAGTAAAGAACTTGGTCAAAAATGATTGAAGCATTACCGCCGTCAAATGATTAGGTACGTGAATAGGTAAGGATCGTATTTGCTTTTAGAAAACCACGAAAAGTGGTACGTGATCGTTCAGTTGGACCATCAGTTGGAAGGATGCATTTTCGGATGTATGTACAATGTGGCTGATTGGAACGGGAAACGTTAGCAAGCTCTTAAACTTTGAATGGCCCTCGTTATCGACGGTGACGGTGACGGTGACGGTGACGGTGACGGTGACGGTGACGAACGGAAATAAAAGAAGAAGTGATAAATAGAATCGGAACGAGCTTTGAAACTTTACCTGGACACCCGGAACTTTCTAATATTTTTTTTTATTCTTCACTCACTACTTTTTCTTTATTTTTTCTCTTTATCTTTTACAGTTCTTGAAAGCTTCGGTAAAAAAGAAACAAAAAAAGGGAAACTTTAGTAACTTCTTTCTCATAAGATTACTCAGGATTCGTAATCACTCGGAAAAAGACTGTGATTTTCTTTTTAATTGTTTTGCAAAAGTGATAGGATAGTATCTTCCTTCGATAAATCATTGGAGATATAAGATTTTAGATAATTATACAATTGTTTAGAAGATATATTTATATCTTTTCTTTTTTTATGATGTCAATAATCGTAATAAATCCCGATTAAAGTTTTTATCATGAAAATGATCGGACAATTTGAGAAATCCATTTATTACATATGTTACATATATAAATATTTGTTATATATTACACTGAATCGAGTCACATTATCTATATCACATATAAGGAAGCTGCAGAGATATAGTTTATCGTCTACATACAAAAACAAAAATTACAAGACTTAGGGTTAGTCCTAAAAAAAAAAAAAACGTTCAGCGTAATGTGATACATTATCGTTGCACGTATCGTTAATATTATTTTGTTTATTTATTAATAGAATTTATTTATAATATGTATATATATATATATATTAAAATATATTAGACTATACGTACATCTAATTATTAATCGCGTCAATATATAACAATTTGACCGCGAGTCAAATACTAATCGATCGCTCATGCGTTCGCGTTAATTGCATATCCAAAAAAAAATAATATCTGTCCTAAGCTGATTATCTGTATTCGCAGTGTAAAGAGTAAAGTAGGAAAAAGAAGAAAAAAAAATTATATTTATCTAAAAGTAGATTTGATTTTACCAAAATTTTTTGGTGGTGTGTGTGTGTTATTTATTTATAATTTTCTTCTTCCTGATTGGAACTGTAAAATCGCATGACCTCATCTCTCGCAGCATCCTCGATATCTCGTCTGCAGGGATTAGAATTCCAATTGACACTAGGACAACCGAGTAACTCGAAACAGTTTAGGAGACGATTTGTGTTGGTTGGACAGCATTGAACAACAGCCCAGACGCAAGGGTTAGGACCGTTCGTTGTATTTCTAGAAATTGATGGAAATTGAGCCATCTTTATACTCGGACTGTTTTGATCCTGTTTAACAAAAATTTTTAATATATTATATATGCGAATAAAGTTGAAAGTTATATTTAACTCAATATTATTTTACTGTAATAAGAAAAAATGAAAAGATTTTCACACAATCAATTTAAAAAACATTTGTAATCGTCAATCTTCGTGAACTTTTAGAAAGTGTCTATTGAAACGTATTGAAGAACGTAAAAGTTACAACCCGGTGCACCGATCTAAAGTTTCAATCGTTTATAGTTGTATCAACGATTAGGTATATATCGAACAAGAAGGAAGTAGGTATTACTTTGACGGACAAATGGGTTAGCTTACCGGGAATATAAAACTGCTTCTCGAATTGAACGTAGGATAAGAAGGAGAGGATCCTTCTTTGCGAATTATTATACTTGCACTAACTGGTAACGCGTTCAATCTGGCTTCTTCTTGCCTTCTATGCTGACTTGTCATAACTCTTCTGTAATTTTCTCTGTCCCATTGAGTTTTAGTTCTAAAAATCGTTTAACATTAGTTAAGATTTATACCTTCGATTAATTCAACGATATGCGATCGTATGCACAAAAAGTAATTTTTTAATATATTATCTAATATATTATTAATACCTGTTTTCTTGTTGCTGCCTTCGTATGATTTCTTGCCTTCTTCTTTCTTGTTCCTCCCTGATCCTTTGTTGTTCCCTTTGCCATTCTTTCGTTCGTTCCCTTGTTCTTTCAGTATCCCTTCTGTCGGTCAAAAAAGCCGGTGCTGATGTAACAGGATTCTCTCTGACTCTAACCGAAACTTCAGAACGTCTTCTCTGATCCTCGATAGCCTGTTGTCTTCTTCTTTCTTCTTGCAGCCTGATATTTTCTATCCTCTTTCTTTCCTCTTCGTATCTTCTCGATTGTGCTCTTCTGTTATCAATTTCTCTTCTACGTTCTTCCTCGAGCATTCTACGTCTATTTACTTCTTCCAATTGTCGTTGATATTCTTCTTCCTCTCTTCTTCTAGCCTTGTCAAAGGATACTCTAGGATCAATGTAAGTCGGTGCAGATGGACCGTGCTGTCTTCTATCATATCCCGAACTTAAAGGGTATCTATTCGATCTATTCATTTGCCTGATAGCTTCGATCCCTTTTCTTTGCTCTTGTGCCTCAATCCATTCGTTTCTTCTTTGCCAATCGGATCTAACCTCGACCGGTTGATTCCTCCTAACGTAATCTTGCAACTTTCTTTCTTCCTCCTGTTTCCTTCTACGTTCTTCCATTATTCTTCGATATTCTTCTTTTCTTTGCCTGTCGTCGTCATTATCGTCATGTCGCGTTACGTTTTCTCTACTGCTCCATCTCGCTATTTCCATTCTCCTTCTTTCTTCCTCCTCCAATCTGTGTCTCCTCCTTCTTTCTTCCTCCATCATTTGCCTTCTTCTTTCATAATCGTATAATCTTTGCCTTTGTGCAGCACGATTACGTTCCTCCTCTTCCCTACTTACGTTTCTAGTTCGATCCACCCAATTTGATGGTGCAGGTGATTCCATTCTCCTGCGTTGCATTTCCTCGTATCTTCTTTTATTTTCTTCCATTTGTCTTCTTCGTTCTGCCTCTTCCCTATTTTCTTCCTCCAATCTTCTCTTTTCCATCCATTGTCTTCGTTTTTCGTCATAATCTCTTCTGTCATTCGGTAATAAATTTCTTCGACGAAGTTCATCCTCTTGTCTTCTGGCTTCCTCGCGTTTACGCAATTCTTCCATTCTCATTCTATCCTCGTGTAATTTTCTTCTCTCTTGTTCCTCATATTTACGTAATAATTCCTCTTGTTTTCTTCTTTGTTCTTCCAACAATCTTTCGTAGTCTTCTCTAATTTTATCGATTTGCGTGTTAACAGTATCGCTAGTTTGTTCCTTTTCTTCTCTTCTTCTATGTTCAACTCTGTTTCGTCTTCTTTGTTCGGTATCCAATTCGTCGCTGGACACTACACCTTCGTCCATCCCGTAACCCCATAAACCGGATTCCCTATCTTCATTGTCAGTGTCGTGCCAAAGTAACTTTCTAGAAGGACCCTTGTAATTCGAAACGTATCCACTCGTTTCTGTATCCCCTGATCCCGAACTCCTTTCCCTTCTAACTTTCGTCTCGTTATCCCTTTTAATCGATCTCACCGATGGTTCACTCCAATTGCCAAGGTCACCCCTTACTGGTAACTTCTCGTTTCTATCCTGAATCAAAAAATCATCTAACGTAGCATCTATATCACCGCGATTCTCTTTATTTTTCTTTGGCTCGTTTTCGAACTTTTTCAGTTTCAAAAGCTCGTCCATTTCTTCGTAACTCTCGGCGGATAAATCGTAATCGAGATTAAGAGATATCGGTACTACGTTTAAAGGAACAGGAGGATCGACCTTTCCTTCTTCCCCACCGTTTCGTACGTTCGTATTATCGACGGATCTTTTTAGTTTGATAGAAGGAGACGAAGAAAAGGAAGAAGATGAAGATGAAGATGAAGATGAAAAGGACGAGAAATAGGGGGAGGAAGCGCCAGTAGCACCAGCAGTACCAGTAACAGCAGCAGCAGCTTCGAGACCCTCGCAACCAACTTGTAACTCGGGCACGCCTCCTACCCCGAAACCTTCGACGCTAGTCGGTACTTCCGACCTTAATTCCCAATCCAAGAAATTCGATCTACCGTGAAGGTCCTTTCCGTCCTTATTGCTCTTACCGCTCGTAGTCGTCGTAGTTATCATCGTTGACTTGAACGACCCGTTCGACGCTTTACCAAGCTTCCAGCCGTGACGAAAACTTTTTTTCGGCACTTTACTTTTGTTATTACTCGTTTTTATCGTCACCGATGTAGTTGTAGTCACCGGTGTTGGTATTGCTGCTGCTAATGATCCCGTCAAAAAATTTCCTACCATTGTTCCCTCCTTTACATTCGACATAGGACCCACTCGAGGTTTCTTCTCCTCGAACAAATCCAATTTGTATATTTCTACGGAACCAGGACCCTCGTCCTTAAATGTTTCATCCGCAACGAAGGGCTCGTCGTCCATTTCGCTTGGCGGAACTACGTAATCATTGTTACTACCTTTATTATCATCAAATACTTTTCTACCAGACAAATTTTTAAATCTTTCCTTATTGTACTGCGGAACGTTCATTCTTGACAAGTCTCTCGAGATCGTTGCTCCGTTATTATCCTTATCGTAAGCTTTCATTCTTATCGGATAATCTAAAAGAAGTTTACATAATTAGTGACTATATTCTATCTCCTTTTCTCTTAGGATAAATCCTATAGATCTATATATGTTCTGTTTTCAAATCACCCCCATTCTAAAGAAGTTTTCACTTAAAAAAAAAAAATATCATGCAATAGGGGAATAGTCTAGAACGAATAGATTTGGACTAGCATTCTAGTCTTTAGATTAATCGAACCGACAGAATTAAATCGCTGACGTAACGGAAAAGAGAGAAAGAGATAGATATATATATACATATCTGTATATTCGATGGATTGGCAACACCTACCATTGGCCGAGATCGAAACGATCGAATCCTGTCGATTATGACGATCATCGATCGATTGATAGGTTATAGAATCGTCCCCGAACTTCTGGTTAACCAGGTACTGTCCCTGTTGCAAACCCTTTTGTTGCAGTTGCAGTTGCTGTTGTTGTTGCTGCTGTTGTTGTTGTTGTTGTTGTTGATGGTAGTAATCGTTTTCGTCTGAGTTTCCGTCGTTGTTGCTTCTTCTTCCGTAAAACCCGAATAGTCCATGGTGGTACAGGGATGAAGAAGGGGAGTATTGATCGAGGGTGAGGTGGGTGGCACGGAGAGGATTGCTCGTGGCTTCACCCACCACACCCTGCATCACCATCAGCAAGGCCGTGGCCAGAGCTACCACCGTTGCTGTTACCACTGTCACCTCCCCCCTCCTCTTCCTCCTCCTCTTCTTCTTCTTTTTTCCATCCTTTTTCCTACGATCAAACGGAAAACCCTTCTTTGTTATTTCTCATTTCTTTTCTTTCTTTTTTTCTATGCAATTTCTTGCTTTTTTTTCTTTTTTTTATTTCTTTTTATTTTTTCACTACCCCTTTTCAACCGTTCGCGTTACGATCGATCGTTCCAATCCTATCAATGTATATTCTACGTAATACAATATTTTTCAGCAATTTGCGTATCGTTTGTTATCGTTATATTAAATATTACTGTTGTTATTATTATTATTATTATTATTATTATTATTCGTGAGAAATATAGACGATAGATTGTACTAATTTAAATATATTCTGTATATCCATTTATTGTTTTCGATAAGAATTGTACAAAGGTAACTGGGGTTGGAAGGGAAAGGGAAAGTATAATTCGATAAATCAAATATAGATTTACTCTGGCGAGAGAAAACGGTAGTGAAGATAATAGGTCTGTGAATCTTTCATTGAACATTTAACAGGCCACCGCGTGCCACAAATTTATCGTTTCGTGTGTTAACGTCTCGCCTAAAACCAAAGGGGAAAACGAAGAAGTAACAGAACGATACTAACATAAGTTCTGGATTACTGTATCGCGTTGACGTTTTTACGGTTGTAATATATTTTATGTAATATATATATACTTATGTAATGTTGAAAATTAATTGGATATAACCTCCAGAAGCCAACTAAATCATACTCGTTGAAAAATTGCATTTGAGAATTATATTTTTCAAGTTTTTAAATATTATAATTGAAGAATTGGAAAACGTATCGACATGTGTTATAATTAAATTCATTACCACATCTGGAATATATGAATTTTTAATTATTATTGAAATAAAGTATTATTTAAATATATTTCTTCGCCGCGTTTCATCGATTTTCGTTCGCTTTTTTTGAATTCACTCCCATTGTAAAGAAATTTTCACTTGAAAAGTTTTCACTTTAAAAAGAAAAAACCAATCAGATTCATCAATTCGCATTTTACGATCGATTCTTCTACGAGATCGTAACTTTGATCTAATTTATATGAAGATGTCTATATATGTGAAGTTAAGATTATCTAGAATGGTATCGCATGGTATGTATCACGATATCTCCTTGGTCATAATCTCCTAAGGTAGGCTAGGTAGACCGCGGAATTACCGTTATCGTGGTATAAACCAAAAGCTCTCTGTTCTCCCCTTTCCACCCCCATCCTCCTTTCACTCTCTATCTATCCATCTATCTCTCTCTTGCTCCTCTACCTCGCATATTCCACCTTTCGCGAATATCGATCGCACGAACCACTCTCTCTCTCTCTTTCTCTTACCACTCAAAAGGGCGTGTTTCTCTTTTAAGCTTGTCGAATTCACCTGTCGTTCACTTTCAACTCGTTTTCATTTTATGAATTACACTCTTTAAGTTGTTATTGTTGTCGTTGAACGTAAGCAAAAGTACACAAAATACTATTAAACAGTATTAGTAATAAATTAATGAGAATGTATATTAAAAATGAATTTCACTCATTAATCGTAACTATTTCTTTTTGAATAGTATGCAAGACGGATAGTTCGAATGATCTTGACACACTGACGTGTGCCAACGTCAAGTGACTAAACTTAATTCTAACGTGTGGTGATCGTGCCAAATACATATAAGAAGGAAAACTGCATATATAGTTCCTTCTCTTCTTCTTCTTTTGTTCCTTTATATTAATGTCATGACGTAAACCACGTGTCGAAGTTCGTAGTTAATTAATTAGAAACAATTTCAATATCAATTGTTTACAATCCTTCCGTCTTTATGCATCTCTGTTTCTTTATATGTATATTTCCTTTTTGTTCATCTGCACTTAGTGACATCACAAATAAACGATAAAAATCCTCTTCAATTGACCCTCCTTTGCTGGTGTCATCAAGGATAGTTTGCTATTCGTTATCATGGTTACGTTCGGTATATCAACAACGTAACGTAGTACACACACGCGATTTGCTTGGAAATTCTCATATATTAGGGAAGAAAACGTGACTAGAGTGATATATGCACGCATATGTCTTGCTTTCGATTAACTGACAGAGAAAAATCAAGGACGTCGTAATCCTTGATTCGTTTTTATAACGCATGTAAAACAATTCATTTTTTTTCTTTTTGCAACTGTCGCGCTTAATTATGATCGATAGAAAAAAATGTAAATTCTTTTTCGAATATTGATACGAATGTTATATTTTAAATTGCATTGATCTCGTAAATAAACTCATCAATAAAAAGATCACGTTTAAAGCATACGCAATAAAAATAGTATAGAGATACTCTCTTTCGAGTATCGATATCTAGATCGAATTTCGAGTTAACTAACAGTTTACAAAGATCGCGTGTGACTTGTTTGATTTCAAATTTCATAGGTGAAATTTTTGGTTTGAACTTTAGCATCACACGGTAATAGGGATCTCCTATTACTCATGTTGTTTTAAATCCTCGATTACGTTTGCTGAAATTGGCCCATCACTGGGTATATCGAAGCTAGGTTAATTATAAACACTACTACGCGCAAATTACAGTCGTATTATTAATAAACAGATATCATATAGAGGATATTTATCGTTTATGTCTGATGTCATTTTATATTATATTTATATAGAATTTGTATAGAATATTTCTAGTATTTATCGTGAATTCATACATTGAGAATGTATTATCCCAAGGATTCATTATCTCGTGAGTTAATCGTCATCGTCATTATCATGATCGAATTAATTCGAAGCACGAGCAATCTTAATTACACGACATTAAGATACGATCCTCTTTCGGTTGGGTAGAAGGTACATTTTACTTGGACCAAAAATATATACCGTGTGCTTCTAGGTAGATAATGGTATTTAGCGTTATGGTGTATCGATCCAGTCGACTTAATCGTACAAATTGTCATGGACAAATTCATTCCTTCCAACGGAGTTTCATTACTATTTAGATTTTTATTTGTTTGAAATAATTGTACAAATGTTTTTTAACAAATGCTGACCCAATAAATACCAGCTTCTTTTTTTTTCTTTTTTTTTTATTCACCTCACATACTTTCAGAACACAGTAATACGAAATAGTTTTTCACCTAAAGTGCTAAAACTTTTCTTTTAGACCTAAAACTCTTGGCAAAGAGGAAATGGATGTGCTCATGTTCTATACTCTCTCTCTCTCTCTTTTTATCTTTTTTATTTAAATCATAGATTTTGTTGAAACCTAGATACTTTTCTTTTTTTTTTTTCAAATAGATAACGTCAATTCTTCCTTTTCTTCTTCTTTTTCTTTTTCTTTTTCTTTTAAACGGTAGGGTCAATTCGTGTGAGATAGGTTTACCTTGATCGACACGCAAAGCATATTTACCCAAACGTACAATGCATTCCGTTTGAACTGGATACCAGAAGAGAATCGTAATGTATCTCGTTGATCTCAATCGTGTACAAGCTGGCTGCACCCGCGAGATATGTATGTACAACCTATTCGTAATGGTTTCGCGAAATTGCAACTCACCGATAAGCTCAGATATCGATCAGATATAATCACGTTTGTTTATTCATTGGTTGTTTTTCTTTTTCTACTTTTTTCTTTTTTTTTTTCTTTCCTCTCATTCTCTCGTTCTCCCATTTCTCTCATTTATTTCAGCAGCACCATGATGGTGGTGGTATGCGATTAAAAAGTTTTAACTACGTTCGTGTTTTTTACCGATAAGACGATACGATGTTACTTAGCATCTTGTTGTATTCCTTTACTTTCCCTATAGGTTGTAGGTAGGCAGATTTAGGGAAGAACTTTAATTGTTATTTCATTGTAAGCATTAATTGGAAGGACGACGGGAACCCGCACGTTTCTATGTGTTAGTGATTATACGATTGAAATAACGGATATACTTTTCGTAATTAGCAGGTACCCATCGCGACGACTCCCGGGCACTAATCCATTTCCTCGGTACTCGGGTTGGCCCGGAAACTCTGCCAGCAAATTATATCCTGGTCTAAGTGCTCGTCCTACAACTGCCTCTACAAACCCCATTCCGAAGGTACTCGAAAGAGAGAGGAAAGGTAGAATCTTCCTCTCGTCCTATACACTTCGCGTCTCTTTCATAATTCAACGAAAAGTAGATGGGGAGCTAAGATATTTGAACTTAATTACCCCTTTTGCGGATTTAGCGCGAAAGATTTTTCACGAACTTTCGTTAAATATCTCCTACTTTCTTCTTTATGCTCGAACTAAATATTATCTTCATTTTTTGTATTTTATTTTATGTATTCTTCCAATATGAAACTGTCATACATCAAAGTATTTGTATATAGGAAAGAGGCCAAGAGAGAAGGGGTTGTCACAGGTTAACAAATTTCTCGTCACAGAAAGATAATGAGAAACGTTTGAGAATGTGAGGACACAGGGACCACAAATTATGGGATAATTATAAATGAAAATGTATTAGTATCGAGACGTGTCAGGCGTCAGCCTCGAGTGTCTAGCACCGATATCACGTTAGTTGCGAGAGACCGAGCAAAATAATTAGACCGACCCCCTTTCGCAAGTATTCAACGTTCACATTTCTGTGTGTGTGTGTGTGTGTGTGTGTGTGTGATTACGTGGTTACACTTACACTTATACGTAAGTACGTTTAAGCCAAGAGGAAAGCCTATTTCAACCAACACCTAAACGGATAACTTACGGCCTTTAATAGTTGATTTAGAAATGCATTTTAAAGGTCGGTGAAGAAGATTCATCGAATTAATCGCTCAAACGCGATTTAATTAGCCACAACAACGCGTGTGTATATATAAAATATTCCTATAAAAAGGAAGAGGAAAAAGATTGAAACAATAATTTATCTACTTTTCATCTGTCCAGGAACAAGCTCATTTGTTCACAGATTAAACGCCTGATTTCTTGCGTTTCTGGGCTGAAGTAAAGTGACGTTTTTTCTTTATGCACGCAAACCTATGTATATATATACATATATACATATATTTGATATAAAGTGAAGGATGAAACAAGATGAAGAATAGGAAGAAGGGTTGAAAAGCTTGTAAGAAATTACGTAAGGAAATTAATTATCGAAATTACTCGTAGAACACAGTCTAGAATACACGTGGCCTGCATAAACAAGCGTCTCGTTCATTACGCGATAAGAAATATATTTCCCGAGGCAGTAATTAAACGTGAAATAGCTTCTCGTCGTCGTCGTAGTGTCGTACATAAGTATATATATATATATATATATAAGTATAATATGTAAATACGTATCACGGTGTAAGTATGATGGTATGTATATATATATTGATATATATTGATTCATTTATAATATTAATTCAATTATACACAAAATAACTAGAGATTGTTTTGGGAAAGTATATTGAAAAGAATTTGATTATATGTAGAATAAAATTTGTAGTTTTATTATCTAATAGTTAAAAGGTAATTTAAAAAAGTCTCTTGATAGAAGATAATTTATTTTAAAAACTACTTTATAGTAAATTTATTTATTTTCTATCTTTCGATAGGTTGAAATGATCGAGACGTATTGTCATTAACGAATTAGAACATTCTAGTAAGTAGTTAAGATCTCTTGGGAGAGATATACTGAAAGATACGTAATGGTGTTCCGGTGCATAGCTTTACTAAAGTACTTCGAAGAGATAGAGAGAGAACATCGAACCTTATCGTGCATTAAAACGATTGGCAATTAAAATCAATTAAGTATATCTATTACTACTAGACACACCTTTACCTTTCAAAAAAAAAAAAAAAAAAATACGAAAATAAAAACAACAAATGTAATATACCATAGTACATGGAATCCAATTTCGTTCTGGAACTCGATCCTAATATTTGTTCTTGCTATATTATTACAAATGAAATGAACATTTACTTTCCTATCAAATTACTTCTTCTAAAATTGGTATAATTAATTTATTGATATATTATTTTCAAGATAGATAGTAGATTTTTGTTGGTTTCGTACAACGAGTTAACGTAGCTCCTATGTTGTGGTGATGGTGGTGTAAAAAACCATGTTTCGTACAAAAATTACCCGTGGAAATGTTCATAGTGTACAGTGTTATAGTGTTTTAGGAGGGAAAAAGAGTGAAAAAAAGGAGAGAGAGAGAGAAAAAGTGTAAAAAATCTCTGCTCGTTTGAAAGATAGCCTCGTCGTTTTTATCCCTCGATAAAATTCACTTTAGTCATTCCGTGGTTCTAGGATTATGGATAATACCATAGATACAATACCAAAAACACATTTTCCATAAACGTTAGTTGATCGTTCGATCGATCAAGTATTATATCTTTTTAATTTTTTTCTTTTTTTTTTTTAATCGATATTCGAGATAAAAGATTTTTTCTTATAACATAGACAATAAACAATTTATTTTCCAAATGTATATAGATCATTTTTATATTATAATAATAATACTATTACTTTTTAATATTATATTATATATTGTTCATTAATAATAAAGGGAAGAAACACTTTTGTCAGAAATTTTTCGCATGAAATCCAAAATATAATTGGGTTTATCGTAGAGGGTTAACTTTCTCTCTCAGTTTCCCTTTTTTTCTCTTTTTGTAACAAGCATCATTTATTTTTCGTAGAGAATATAAAACGATAAAGTGTCTCTCGTCGGTTAGAGGATGTGTCCGTATATTCTTTCAATATAATGGCGAACGAGGGTTGAGGGAAAGGGGTTTCTATCGAACCGTGAATGATACATAATGCACACGTCACTTCTATCGTTTTCTAAGGGTTGTCCAATAGAATAACAAGAGACTTGAATTTGAGAGAATACTTTTGACGATTGTTTTGACTGATTTACAGTATATATCGCATAATTTGTAATATTCAATATGAAAAAAGAATTAAAAAAGTATATTTTGTAATTTTTTCTTATAGATATATTTAACCATATTAATAATATTATTGTCCTTGTTCATCTTTAATGGTTGTACAACTTTTAGGAAAGTATCGTCGTAAAGGAGATAAAAGGAAATTTTGATGAAATTCAATTATGCTATTAATTCGAGATTATTATTATTATGGGACTTGAGAAATAAACTTTTACAAGTACAGTTCCATAACTCTTAAGTAATTTTGATTTTTAATTGGCCATTTAAAAAGTGTAGATGGGTAAGTTGAAGAAATAAAAAGATTAAAAAAAAAGAAAATAAAAAAAGGGACAGAACTTTCGTTTCGTCAGTTATATAAGATAGAAGGAAGGGTTTATTAAATGTACTTAATATATATAGAAAGTTTAGAAATTCGATAATTTTGTTTAATACCTTTTTTAATATATAGAATTATATATATAGGTGTGGCAAACAAAAGATTATTTAATTTTCAAGAGAAAATATTTTAGCATTTATTGAATATTATTTAATGAAACGTTTTAAAGGAGCACTTTGATTTTTTAAATATGACAATTTATATTTTTCTCTTTACTTAATTTGATATTAAAGTTAAATCTAATCATAAATTCTAGGCAAACGAAAATTCTACAATTTGAGGTAACGAAAGAACGATTATCCTTTCGTCGTGCTCTCGTCATGCTCTCGTCATGCTAAAATAGTAGGAATAATTTTCGAGATGGTAGAAGTATATCTTCATTTCGCACTCGTAATTGAGAGAGCAACCCCGTCGCGTTTAAACGACCAACTTTGTAGACATGCCTGAGAAAATTTCACCGTCTCGGTTTTCTCTACGTGGCAAACGAAATAGCCCAATAGAAATATATATATATATATATATATATTTATATGGTATATATGTATTTGTCTCTTATATTTTGTCTCTCTTTTCTTTATATTTCTTCTTTCTCTTTTTCTCCACTTTTTGTTATCTTTTTATTTCTTTGTACGTTCGTTTGCTCGTTTGCTCGAGGACATTTTAGAATTTTATACTTGTTGCATCACTTCGAATAAATTTCTGTCGTCTAATTAAGGACATATATTACGTTTGTTCAATTTGTTTCAAAAAAAAAAAAAAAGGAAATTAAATTAATTATTTCTTTTAATTTATTTTAAGAAAAAATTATATTATGCCAAAGGGAAAGGATTTGTAAATAGTGGTAGAACCTTGATAGGAGAAACCAGCTTTATACTGATTACATAGTAGAAAAAAGTGGGGACAAAAAAAATGACTAGGTAAGAGTAAAAAGATAAGAGGAGAAAAGAGAACTAGACGATTGGTTTAAACCAGCACAGTAGAGTTTTTTTTGAGTTCGTTGTAAGTGTAACATTCTTCTCACGTATATTGTGTAGTATGAGAATAACGCGTGAACTAGATATACATATATATATATATATATATACCATCGTCCTCGTAATGCAAATCTTTGTCGAGCATTATCTCAAGCCATGGTATAAAGTGAGTGGTGTAGTATTAACGATTGCAAAACTGAAGCTAAAGTTAAAAGCTGAAAGTGCAGAAAATGGAACATCAACTTCGTCGTCCGATTAAACCTATCGACCTTGTCGAGAAACTGTTCTATTCACTTTTCATTCGATTATCTGAATTAAAAGTAATAGTACAGAAAGTTTGTTTCGATAGATACTTTCTTAGATATTATTTTTCATATTTTTCTTTAATCTTTTTTCGCAATCGTAATATTCATCATTTTATTCGATATACTTGGATAAATTTGACTGGTGAGAAATATAATTTAATTAAACGAACTGAATTCAAATTTATATATATATACTTTCATTATACAAATTCGTCTCGTTCACTTACCACGAGAGGGTAACACGTAATACGATGAAATATGCGTATTCGAAATCAACGATAAAATAATAATAATCAATGTATACAGTTTCATATGCGTTGGTTCAATTTTATTGAAATTTCAACAAATTCAATGTGCTCGTTAACGTGTATGCCTGTGATAAATTTGAATCGTGAAGGATATATAATATACTATATTTAACGTATATGATATACACATCGCATTTCATTTTTGATGTTAGAGAAAGACGAATTAATCCTAACGTAAGATGCATGATAGTCTTTATCTTGGTGTTAAATTGTCGAATTGAATATCTCCTGTGGTTCTCGCATCATCCTGGAAACTTGATAAACGCGAGATACACTGCATCTAGTTTCATCTCTTCTAACATACGTTTCTCACGATTTCAAAGAAACAAAAAACAAAAAAATATCAAACTTAATTAGAGATTAGAAAAGCAAAGTGTTTTTATTCTATAAAAAAAAATATATTTTGAAAAAAGCATTGATGCTTGTCGAAAGAAAAATATTTATTTGTTTTTTCTAATTGAAAAAAAAATGTGTTAGAATATTTTCTACAGCCTTGCATTGGGGTTGCATACCAGAGAAACATATAACCCGTTTATATTCTGTGTCAGCGAACTATAATCCGAGAGAAAGAGTAATTGCTCGCACTGACTCGTTTCATTCGTTGATCATTCGAGTTGTAGACGATGAAAGAGAGAGATAGTAGTTAAAAAGATATTCTATATGTATTATATTTATCATTGTATGTGTGTGTGTGTGCGTGTATATACGTAGGCGTATGTTTCTCTTATTTATGTGACATTATAATCTTCATTATTGCTGCTGCTGCTGTTGCTGCATGGCCTAGACTGCTTCGAGACCATCTGACATTGACATTTCAACATTCATCTTGCCAAGTATTATTGCATATCTTTATATAGAAAAATTCAGTGTCATATCGTTAATTTCCAATGAACTTCGAAATTACTGAGCTACTGAAATTTCCTTTTTTTATTTATTTATTCTTTTCCTATAATATGGTGTAATCAATATTAGATTATATGATGTTTTAAAAATTTTATATAAATATTTCTTCTATACTTTATTTTTTTTTTTTTTTCAGTATTTTAAATAGACGGCTAGCATTTTGGAATGAGGGTAACAGAATTGATAGAAAAGAAAAATATAATTTTTATATTTTTTATTTGAAAAATCCTCGTTCTTCCCTTTAGATGTCGTTAATTGCGTTTACTTTCGTGTAATAGATACGAAGGAGTCGGATAATTCGAGTAATTAACTCGTTCAAACAACCGAGAAAATATAAGTTGCACAGTGGCGTTTAAACGTTTGATACGATTTTATTCAAAGGTGAATACTCTTTATCATCTCTTTTTGTTTTTATATTAATTTGTGTTACAGTATATTCATTCATCATATTTTGTCCATAAATTTATTGCAAGTATACACGCGTTTTTTTTTATATTTTTTATACGTTAGAACATTTTGATAGAAAATTTGTATAATAAGAGAGAAATTTAAATGCCCATTATAACATTTATTTTATATTTTTCTTTTTCTTATGGATCGTAATACTGTTTAATTGTTTTAATTAAAATGCTTGGCAAAATGAATGCGAAAATATTCATCGTAATAAAGCAGAACCAAAAATGAAAATTCTTTAAATAATAATAACATTTTCATTCAAATGAAACGTTGATAAGGTTTTTATTTTAATAAAATACATCTGAAATTTTATTGTTAGATTGAAATCACTATAGAAACGTAATAAAAAAATAAAAAAATGATGGAACTATAAGAAAGTATCGGATTTACTTGTGTTTTATCGATCACGTTATCTATCGCGTTTTTAATCGAGGTAATAAACAAAAAATTACAACTTCGTGTAAAATCAAATTAACAAGTTTTTTTTTCCTAACACATACATAGAAGCTTGAACGTATATATATATAGTGTGTGTGTATAATTAACGACTTCCTTTCGAAATATAACGCACCGCAGCAACGTTGCAGTCTCTCGTAATCACGTTTCAGTAGATAAGCCCACTTTATGTCCGGATATATCACTGTCGTTTAAAGAACACATACGTAAATAATTTTGTCAATCTAGACATCCGGATAATCATTCAAGAAATCCCAGAGTAAAAGAAAGTCAAAAGAAAAAAAAATAAACTAGAGAAATAAGATATGTTTTTAACATTATATACGAGATGTAATTAAAAACCAAAACAGAGATAATTTGATTAAAAAATTCATGTAGGACGAGGTTCGATAAAACATCAGTAATTATAGATACTTATCATCAGCAATCTTCAATAATTATATATGATTATCGGTATCAAGTATATAATATTATATATTATATGGAATAATTAATATAAAAAAGAAAAGAGTATAAATATTCTTGTAGTAAAAGTAATTAAAATTGCAATAGACACAGTATACATATATGTATATCTAATATTGTATCTATAAAATGAGCGAGTAGTATACATATATATATAGAGAGAGAAATAATACGTAATATGCAAATCGGAGGTCATATGAACTAACATAAGGCCAGGGTTACACCTATAGAATATCTCGTAACTGGCATCTTAAACGTGATCGATCTATTGATCGCCATTTAGATATTGCTTAGCAATCTTGATGAGGTAAACGATAACGCGACCTATTCTGTTACCTGCGTGTGCAATATGTGAATCGATATTCGATAAAACCACATTCACACTCACGCATACATCCAGATATTTATAAATGATATACGAAAATGCATGTGTTTGATTATATTCATTGATTCATGTATATATACTTTAAATTTATGCATCAGAATAGTCACGTTTACTTAAATAAACTATGTGTGCGTGTTTGCATCAACAATTTTAATCGATCAATCAAATAGTTTTCAACACTTTTTCGTTTTTCCATACATCAATCAATTGCACAGTTTTTCTATGACTTTTATTTAATATTTGATAAAATATAAAGAAAACAAAATGCCAAAGGGAAACAGTGTTACATTTGTTTGTTCAATTAAAATTCGAAGTTTCGTTATTTTCAATGGTAATAATCAATTTTAGTTGAGTACTTTTTCTAAGTTTAGAGTATGATATTTTGAAATGAAATAGACGTACATTTTAGGTGACTGGTTTTCTTGAATATCGGATACCAAGCGAGTAATGTGAAACCTTTCTGATAAAAGCAGTTAACTTACGTTCTGAAAGTGAGAAGAAGAGTCTCGATAAAAAAGAAAAAGAAGAAGAAGAAGAAGAAGAAGAAGAAATGGACGTCATTGAGTTTGTCTAGCTGTGAGCTTTAAAACTCACGAGCTTTCTTTGTATTGTAAATGATATTTTCTCTTTTGATTTATATCCCTTACTTAACACATAACGGATTTGTTTCAAGGTTCTTCCTACGCGAGATAGATCGTCGGCCCCAAATATTTTTCCCCCTCGGTAAAAACCGTGCTATAAAAATATCACTTCCGTTCTATTGTTCACGTTGGCATCACAAATTGTTCTGGATAACGGTTTATTAAACGATGCTAAGTCGACGAGAGACTTGACCGTAACGTGACCAAAATTCGAAAATTATCTACATTTAACAAAGATTTAACTATTTCCGCCAGCATGTGTTTCCGGTAACTTGGATTAAGGTTAAAAAACTCTTAACTTCAACTTTTTTCCTAATCGAAAGATTTTAATGAGGATAAATATAATCGTAAAAAAAAAAAATAAAATCATCTCAAGATTAATAATTGCGCGTTATATAAATGTTTTACTATGTGTAAACATTTCTCTTCGATTCTGTTTTTTATTTGTAATCTTTATCTCAACACTCTTACATAGAATTTATATTTTTACGAATTTTATCGTGTACGACCCGTTCCTATAAAAAATTCACGATCGATAAATTATTCTTTACGAGCGAGTAATTATTTGTTTGCCTTTTTTATTTTTATTTGTATTTTCTTTTTTTTTTTTAGATTCACGCGAGATAAGATATAAAAAGCGAGTAAATAATTATTTTTACGAAAAGAAACAAATGTCTCGGAGAAGGTTAAATCTTTCTTTTAAAAAGTTAGTGTTGTGTGTTGTAACCCTGAAAAAGTAATAAGGACAGGTGTAGTTGTTCGGACTTGAACTTTTTCCTCCTTACTTGTTAGTAAAAATAATATCGTCGTAGTTTAAGTATGTGAATTATGTTGTCATCATAAATTACATTTTTTCGTGTGTCGTCACGTGTAGGTGTGAGAAAGTCGGCTTCCTTTTTTTGTTTATTACTTATACCATTTTTGTAAATAGCATTGAGAAATACAGCGAGATATTAAATCATTTAGTTGCTTTGCGAAAAAAGAAGGAATAGGAAAAAATAGGGAAGGGAAAAAAATAAAAAATAAAAAGAATTCGTCTGCAGTCGCCCATTACTCGTGTTTTAAAGGGTCGTTGGAATGTAAGGTACAGGATACGCGATATTAAAGATACGCCTTGAGAGGTTCCATCTTCTCTATTCGCTATCCTACCCTTGAAATTTATGCTAGAAGAAACTCTCAAAGATACTAACTCGCATAAAGTGCGAATACTTCAGAGATCTTTTAAATTTACAGAAGTTGACTGAAAGTGTTAGTCAAAAGTTAGATGCAAGATAACATTCTTCTTCTTCTTCTTCTTCTTCATCTTCTTCTACTTCTTTTTCTTCTTTTTTTAAAACTAGTACAAAAATTATTCATCGTACGATTCATAACTTCGTGTTAGACACTTTCATATTACATCGAGTTTTTTTCGTTGCATAAACACACATTCCCTCTCAACTTTTAAACCTTCTTCCTTCTAGTTAATTGACAAAAAAAAAAAAAGAAAAGGAAATAAAATGCAAAAAGATGACTTAACCGATTCATTGGAAATTTATTGTCAATTTTGACAGGTATAATACTGGGAGTTGACAAATTTGTGAATATTTGCCTAAGCTAGACGTTTGCTCGTCGATAAAACCGCTTTCTAGCGTAGATTAATCTCTACGCGTGCGCTCGTCTATGCATTTGTATGTGTGTGGATGTGTGTGAGAATCGAATGCATTCTTCCTACGTCGCTTTCAGTCTCCAAAAACGGTGGTTCATGCCTCTGGCGGTTTCACCGAATTGACATTATGTTCTATCTCTTTCTCTCTCTTTGTTTTTTTCTTTTTTCCATTCATTCATTCTCGTTCCTCTTTCATGGTCCTTTTAGTTTTCGTTTTTCATTAGAACGAACGTTAAGCTTTTTTCTCTAGGCACATACACCACGTTACTAGATCAAAACGTTCAAATAAATCTGATCTTACGTTTCGTATATGTTCGAATGAACGAATACTATTATTCTATCGACTATATTTCTTGGTTTTTTTGTTTGTTTAATACTTTTTACAATTAGTAAAAAAGCAAATGCAAAAGTTATCGATAAGTAATCACGCTAAAGCAGGTATCCGATTAAAAGATAGGCAGGTATCCGATTTTATTTATTTTTCTTGTTTTTTTTTTTTTCTCTAACCAAACTGCACCGCCTTTTTCTCGTTCGATTTAAATCGAATTTCATTCCTCTCTATCTTTTTTTCTTTCCTTTTTTTTCTTCTCTAAACAAGTATTCGATGCATTATTAAATTTTTCTCTTATTAATGGTGGTTTAGTTCGAAATGTGATTTTGCAAAATGTGAAAAAAATAAAACATGAAAGAGAGAGAAAGAGAGAGAGAAAGAAATATAACATAGTTCGATCGAAACAGCGGAATGTCGATCTATTATCGCTCGAATTGACCTTGTTGTCGAATAAACGCAATAATAAGCCAGTCTATTCAGCTTGGAACGTGTCACGGGCATATGTCAAAGGTGTTTTATATGCGTCAGACAAATGTGCTAGTAGACAACCGCGTAGTTTTGCGTATAATTATAAACATTCTCTCTCACTCTTTTATATTTCCACTTGTTTCCTCTTATTTTGTTGTAAATTAAATCAATAGTTATTATATAATTGATGTATTTGAAAAACACATATATAGGATGAATGAAACGTTGCACCGTGTGCATCAATTTATATTGCAAACAATATTTGATTTTATTATTATTCTTTTCAAGAGTATATCTCTGTTTTGAAAACTTATCTCGTACGATTATATATCCATCTAATCGCATATATTACGTTTGCATTAACAAACATCTTGTGGAAATATTTTCAATTTATTTTTTTTTATTTTTGATAATAATTATCATATTAAGTGTTAGATATAATATAATTTTTTTTATTTAAAAATATGTACCAATATTTATTATTATTGTTGTAGAACGAAGATGAATGTTCGTATTACGTGATTGAGAATGAATATGAGAATCAGGAATAATAGAATATTAAAATACAAATGAAAAAAGTATATTAAAAGTATATATTAAAACATTATTTCTCTCGTGTCGTTTTTACATTTCCAATGTAACGTATATATAAATTGATTATTTTATAAAGAGGAAAAGGAATAATCTCGTGTGTTTAACGTGACACAAGTTTGTTCGAACTCAACGCGACAAGGCAATTAAAATAATAGTCGGATGGATTTTGAAAGAAGAAAAAGGATAAGAATAAGAATAAGAAGAAGAAGAAGAAGAAGACAAAAAAATCAACTAAACAAGGATATGTGGTTGTTGTTCCGCGTAATAATTTCGCTAACGACCGGATCTTTGAAATGATCGAGCACAAAGTACATAAAGTATTCAACTACTTGGACAACGTTGAACGTTGTTTCCAAATAGAGAAAGAAAAAGATTCTTCTCTTTCTTTGTAATGACACATAAGAAAAAAGAATAAAAAGTAAAAAAAAAAAAATAATGAAATAATCCTATGTTGAGAAAAAAGGAATGAAAGATATATTGAAGGAAGAATAAAAATGTTGATGATGATGATGACGACGACGATTAGTATGTATATCTCTAATTGCCATGACGATCTTTTTAATACAACAGTATGCACTACTTGCCCTGACCGTTATAAACCTGCGACATAGTTTTGCGTCATTGGAAGTTTATACTAAACGTTATAAAAAGATAATAAAACTTGTTGTTGGCAAGGTTAATATTAAAATTGAACGAACGAACGAATACAACTCGTCTTTTTCAACTGCTCGAGAAACTCGTCCTCGTCGAGGTACTTGGTTGGTGATGGTGATGGTGGTGGTGGAGGTTGTTGTTGTCATTGAAAATCAACGTGACGAGCTCTCGAGCTAGGCGTTAATATGTTAACAGTAATAACTATGATGAGAGGAAGACTATTATAACTATACGAGCATAGTATGCTTTATGGTCTCTTTTAAATGCTTGACTATGTCTATCAAAGTGAACCAGAAAGAGTTCGAAGTGACGAAAGAGAGAGAGAGAGAGAGAGAATTATTTTCCTATCTCGATGAATGCCTTCTTTCCTAGATTTTTATTTTTATTTTTTACACGAGATGAAAGAAAATCGTGTCATAAGGGAAATGAATTAAATTAATGATGATTTTTCTTGAGATAGTATACATAGACTTTTTTCTTTATTAGAATTATTATATTAGCTAGAAATAATAATCATTTATTTTTAATATTTATTCTTGGAGAAATATTTGTATCATTTAATTATGATTTTCTTTAGAATCTTTTAACTTGATATTTATAATATATGCATATATATATATATATATATATATATATATATATATATTTTGGTATGCATAGATAAACGTAGGTTATACGTTCGATGAATACCAGATGGCTAACTAGTGTTACTACTGTTACTATTACTTACTTCTGTTGCATGGTTCAAGGTAACTAAAGGAAATAATATAACACGAGAGGCGTATGTACGGGCACGTACTATCTCGGAAACGTTAAACGCTCCGCCGATATTCAGCACCAGACCAAAAGGAGATTTCGCACGTTCCCGCATCACCGAATCCCTTCCTTTATAATACGTTTACAAATACACATAGAAAAGTGTATATATATATATATATATAGATAAAGTAGATACCAAATACATATATTATCTGCATTAACTTATATTCGAATGAACGTAATCGTGAATAATTTAATATAAAGAAAAAAAAATAATCAATGAAATTCATATATGTATCTCAGAAATCTGTAAAAAGCACGTGTGTATGTACGAGTTTATCGTTACGAACCAGGATAATCGTAGGATTGAATGGGAAAAAAATAACATCAAATCTATTCACATATGTATGCACATGTTCACCTAATATAATACAGGATAATCGTAGGATTTAATATAATATATAAAAAACATTTTTAAATCGATTTGTATACGCAAATATAGAGATATTTATATATGTGTGTGTGTGTATTTTCCTATATGAGCTAGGATAATCTAACGATTGCATATAAGGAAAAAGAAAAAGAAATATCAAATGAATTTGCATATATACTCGTACACTCATGTATAAATTTGATTGTCGATGAGTGGTGGGTGTGTATGTAAAGGGAATAGAAGCAACAACCCCCGGCAGTAACGGAGCTACCAAAAGCTGTGACACTAATGGCAGGATGTCGAGATCGATATTGCGAGAGTCGAGACGATTTATGATCGCGTGCTGCTCGAATCATCGATTCGCGTAATGACCTCGTAACGATGAGTTCTCTATGCTTGCCACCCTCTCATTCTAAATGAGACACCCATATACGCTTCGACATTAACAAACTATGCACTAGGTACATGTGTATGTATTTATATATAACCGGTTTCATTTTCATTTTTTTATTTTCATTCGTGTAGAACTTTTCTTCCTGTTTCATTTAGTTGAAATTTAGAAAAATCAATCTGCATATATATATATATATAAATTTGATTAATTTATCTTTGTGAGGATTGATTGGACGAATGAAAAATCAAAATGTAAATTGACGTATTTCGTTTAGGTATTTTACGTATATAAAAAAATCATATTTTATCATTAAATGTGTGTTAACCTTTTCAATTAACCAAAATATCAAAGCCATGACCCTATTATTTCTCTCTCTCTTTCTTTCTTGTTTTCTTTTTAAGGTCATACGATGGTAGAAGGAATAAGAGCCGAATTCGAGACGTCAGTCTCGAAATACGAGAACACCAAGCATCCCACGATATTGACGTAAAGCAAATTTGAGATATCCTCGTATCTGACGAGTGAGAGAGTGAGAGAGGGAAAGGATTTCGTGTTAAAACACTTTCTTTGCCATTCGTGTTAAGTTTATTTATTTTTTTCTTTTCTTTTCTTTTCGTTTCTTCTCTTTTCTTTTCCGGTGACTAAAATAAGCAAACAGTTTGCACAAGTCAGTTTAAAGAAAGACAGATTTTTCTCGAATACCTTTGCTGTCATTGTAAATGTTGTAAAAGCTTAATGCAGTATAATTATTATCATTATGATATTTTGAAAGATATTGTTATTTAATTAATCGTTGATAGAAATAATAGATCAAAATAAACGAGATAGTATTGTTTGATTAAAGAAGATAACTTCCTCTTTCATTTTCTTCTCTGATTTTATTTTCAATGGTAATCTCTAATGAAGTTAAATGGATAGCTTTTGATAGTGCTATGTAATGCTCGCCTAATCTTCAGTGAAGTTTAAGAAAGAAGAAATAAAAGATCTCGTCTCGAGAGATAACAATTCGTTACACCCTTTTTTTTTTTTTTAAATAATTAATTAGAAATACTACGTCAAACGATCGTAAAATTTTAAAACGTTGTACTATTTTCTTGCTTGATGTGTGTGTGTGTTGTTTTTAATTGAATTTTATTCTATAGCGAGAGAGGTACTTCGACGCCTAGCGATATTTGTTCCTTTTTTTTAGATTTTTCTTTAGTCGAGAGAAAAGAGAATAAAAAAAAAAAAAAACTAGAGCCAGGGAAAAATTCCCTCGAGTGAGAAGGAGGTAAAATAAAAAAGAGTTTGGCACAGACCAATTAGGAAAGAAGGTGAAAAAGTTCTCTCTTAAGGTTTTGTGAAAAGGAAAAGGCAAAGCCCGTGATAATCGATGAAAAGAAAACGAAAAAAAAAGGCACACGCTCTGTTTTCTAACTGATCGATAGAAGATAAAATGAAAAAGGGGATTTTTTTATATGTGTACACGTGTATGCATGTGAGACGAACTTTGCTTTGCAATTAAACGATTATTCTTATTTCTCATTTACACTTATAATCAAAACTTTATGGGATGTGTGAAGTAATTTTTAGTAAAAAAAAAAAAAATCTTCAAAGGACTCACTGAGGTGTACGAATAAGAGAATCCTTTTCTTTGATCCTTCTTTTCCTCTTGTTCCTTGTTGCAACAGACAGGAAGAATTGAGATAGAAAGAATTAGACAAAACTATCAATTTAATTTGGATCCATTAAGGATCGAAAGGGATGAGATACACACACGCTTGCGCACCTTTCAACACCTTTTTTTTTTTTTCTTTACGATCACTATAGATTCACGATAGAATAAGATGACTGAGGACGCTGTGACGTTCGTTGGATCAACACCGGCGTACATCCTCGCGATTTATAAAGGCTCGTCGTTCGTGTCGACGAGAATTCTCTTCTCTTTCTCTCTCTCTCTTTTTCTCTCTCTCTCTCACTCTCTCTTGGTGAGCCACGACGTGTGTATGTGTGTGTGTGTTCGTTATTATTCCCCTGCCACTGCAACACAACGACCGCCTTTCCTTCTTCACCCTTCTCTTTTTCTTTTATATCTATCTATCTATCTATTCATGTATCTATTCATCTATCTATTCATTTATATATATATCTTTTTCTCTATTGGTATGTAACACGAATAATCTGATCCTCTCCTTCATCTAAGTTACTATTTTTTTAATTTGTTAATCGTTGCTATTAGTAATTTTTTGGTTTATATTTTAATATGTAATTTTTCTTCAACGTACATAGTTTATTACATCTAAAATGTATTGACCAAGAAAAAAACAAATGATTTCTCTTTCTCTCTCTGTTCTTTTTTACATTCATACTTAATTAAAAATTCTGTACTTTTTCGTGTTTCTCTTCATTCTTTAATATTTGTTCCACATTTATTGTTTATTAGAGCTTGAATATATAAAAATCAAATCACACACTACTAACTCTCTCTCTTTTGCATTCATACGTTAAATGCATAACCATTGTTCGTGGTTTTTTTTGTTTCTTAATTACTAATATTTCCTCAACACACACGTGTATTGTGTATTAGAATATATTTGTAATAAAAAGAAAAAAAGAAAAAAAAAAAGAAAAGAGAAATCATCCCAATTAATTATAACTAAGATCAATCATCTTGCGATCGATAGAAAAATTTTAATGAGAATTTATAATGAAAGAAAAAATTAGATTTTCAGTTAAAAAAAAAAGAAAAAAGTAGATCAAGGCCATATACTAACATAAGAAATCTATACCTGTTATTATTACACGTGCATATTTTACGAATATGTGTAACACTTATTCGCATGCATATATGCATGCACCACGTTGTTCCATCTCTCTGACGTGTTTTTTATTATTTTTCAAAAGCTTCACATACTGATCGTTCGCACGTATGCTTTGGAAAAGCTTAACGAGAGTAAAAAGAAAAAAAAACTAGAAAAATTGCGTTAATAGATAAACACGCGTTTAAAAAATCCTCGTCTATGAGCTTGGCCATGAGATCTCGAGAGAGTAAAAACGAGATAAAACCTTATCTCGGTCCATTTCTCCTTGATGTTGAGTGTGTTAAAGCTTTTTAAATTTTATTTTATTTTTTTTTTTATTTATAATAATAACAATAATTATATCGGATATATATAATTATTATCTTATAATTAAAATCTTCTTTCTCACTTACATCACATTATTATCTTTTAGGAAATGCAATTTCTTGCTTTAGATCTTATCAAGCAAATTTTTGTTGATGTTTAATTCGTATTTCGTCATTTTTTGAATAAAACTTTGAACCAATCCACAGTATCGAATAATTTTATTGCTGTATGTTCGAGCAACTAAACGTTATCGAATTAAACGAAGAAATCGTTCGACCATTCTCTCTCTCTCTCTCTCCCTTTTTCTGTTTTTCTCTTTAATATGTGGTAATTAAAGCGATGGAATTTATTCGTCTCGTTTAACAACTTATTATCCGTAATCGGTATCTCGTTTGCAACGAGATAACGTCTGCCATCATTATCTTTCATTTCCCCTCCCCCTTGTTTCGGGTATCTTTCTATAGTTTTTATTTTATTATTAAATATATGAGAAAAACAGAAAGAGAGTGAGAGAGTAGGAACACATTGTTTGGTGGTGGTCTGCGAGAATTTCATCCGGTGCGTCATTTTGCGTGGGAAATATTTGAGATAAGTTTAAAATCTGCCTAAAATGCTTCTTTTTTTTACAAAAAAAAAAAAAAAAAAAAAAAATCTTTACCCGACGTTATCGTAGTTTATTATCGTCGTTCTATTCTTTTTTCTCATATTTCTTTGTAAAAATAATTCGCGATAAAAAAGACCGGAAGATTTTTCTGATTCTCTTTTTATTTTCTTTTTTTTTTAATAGTCGCGGGAAAAGTCTCCAATTTTTAATAGGATTTAATTTAAAATTTATCTGTTTTTTCTTTTGTACCTTTTTTTTTTGATAAAAACTTTGATAATGAATATTTTCGTTTAGAAATTCGTCGGTAACGTTATGGGAAAAGCTAGCTTTAACTTTATTCCCCATATGAACGTGAGCAAGAGAATTTAATGTAATAAACGAAGAACTAAGGGTAAGGACGAGGAAGGGCCGAACTACGTTACCTGCTGCTTTTCATTATTTCGCATTATAATAGTAATTATAATAATGTAGTTAACGCATATTATTATATCACAGTTTGTAAATTTTCTTTTTTAATGTTGTAATGATGATACGTATAATAATCGTTTTATAATTATATAGAAATAATTTATATATTTTAGATTTTTCAATTATTATATCAAATATTAATATATATATATTAATATTACATTTTAATTTATAGAATTGATTAGCCATTAAGATTATAAATGTACGAAATTTTCCCTTTGAATCATTTCAGTTGAAATTTGAAGAAGTTCCGGTGTGAACGGAATATGATTAATACTCCTTTCCGGTCTGATTTTCGCACTAAAGCAAATTTAGATCTTAGATTAGGTTTTACCGAAAGACCATGAGAAATATAATGAGAGGAAGAAGGAGAAGAAGAAGGATTTATTCGCTTTCCAACGACCACTCATCGTATCGAGAATTCCTCCTTGCGCACAAGTATTCAACTTTATCTCGCGACTTCCTTAAATAATTCAGATGATATATATATCGAGACTTTGATTTATTAGTCACTCATTTCCTATACGTAGATCGGGAATTTCATTTTTTTCATTTAAATTCGTAATTTAAAACCCTTATCAGTCGTTAGATTTTATTTTTCGTTTTTAAATATGATAAATAAAATAAGAAAAAAATATTCTCTTTTTTCTCGTTTGTGAAAGATTTTGTTGATTCTTTCACATATAACGACGGGCACCGACCCGAAAGGCTCTTGTCACGGCACGGAAGCAATTCGCGGAATTTAATTAAGCACTCTGTGGCCTTTTTTTTCATACTACCCAAAGCATTATTCTACTCGACTTTGAGCAAGAGACTCTTGTACCAAAGATCGCCATAACTAATTGCTCCATGAATTTTTCTTATTATGTCGAATCCATCCTATTTTTTTTCTTATATTTATTTTATTAAATTAAACGAAACAAAATATAGAAATTATTTGAGAAAAGAATGAACGGAAAATTTCCTTTTTATATAATATTTCAAAATATCAAATAAATTAACTTAAATTAACTTACATAAGAGTCATTCGTTTTTCTTTATTTTTTTCTTTTTTTTTTTTTTTATAGACCATCACTCTTTGCTTTCTTTCTCACACAGATACATTTTTGTATTTCTTGTATTCCATAGAAAAGTATACTTTTTATATTTGTTGTTTATATCAGAATAAACAAAAAAAAGAGCAGACTTGGTTATTTGAAAGGTTCCTTTATCCTTTCGTTCGTTCTTTTCTTCATCGATCGAAGCACCTCGAGGTGTGTACTCCAATGATTTACAGGTAGCAATAACATTTGCATTTTAGTGCGGTCCCATAAAATTGTTAGAAAATCTGTGCAGAAGAATTGGCCTGCCCCATTCGTGTGCACTTTTACGTGCTCTCGTTTTCTTTTACTCTATCACACAACACATTAACATAAAAATTGGATTTTTATTATAATAAAAGTCTTTTTGTGTTCTATGAGATAACTCATGTGGTAAGAAAAGCCAAGGGGGAACCATTAAATTGATCCTAAAAATGTCACAACGTTAACGAGTATAAATATTTGTAGAAATTGCACAAGTGTATAAAGGGTTGCATATCTCTAAGTGCAATTTAATTAATTTTATGTAATCAATACATTGATAATATTAAATATTATGTATATAACATTATTTATATATTATTAATATAATATTTGTCATGTATTATATAACGATAAGGAAAAAGTTAGGAATGAAGTGAGAAGAAAAAAAAGAAATTAACAATTTAAATCTCTATTTTTTATTTTTTTTTATTTTGCATATAAGTCACACCTTTTCTTTGTTAATTTTGTTATTCCAATTATTCTCGATTGTATTTTCAAGGAGTGTTCATAGCTTTTACATGCACCGTTTACTTCAGTAATAATCAACGACCTTATCCAATAAATTCAATCATGATTATTAAACAGTTTTGTATTTTCCAAAGAGCATCATCATACATACATTGATCATATAATGATGCCACACTAGGTCATGTGTTCTTAGAAATAAACGAATCAGTGTGAGATCAAAGTTAAATCTGAGATGACATCATGAAATAAAATTGCGATAAAATATGAAAGAAACAAATCTTTTCGTTGATCAAAGACTTTCATTATTTATTAATCTCGATCGTTATGACATTTTTTGTTTACTATCAGGAAATGATAAAAATTATAATTAAAAAAAACTAATAAACTATTTAATAATTCGTAAGAACTATTTATAGTATATTAGCAGTAAATAAACAAGAAAAAAGAAAAGAAATAAAAAGCATATATGTTTCATTTCAAAAAAAGAAACACACAGACACAGACAATGTTTCATCGATGAAAACTCGGTTGAATCCTTTCACAAGCAAGTATGATGGTTGTATGGTAGAGAAACTCAGCCACAAAATAATTGACGAACGTGTCACCCGCATATATAGTTATATGTATATCGGTTTTATCGAATATGCGATTCGCAGGTGTTACAATTAGAGAGGTTGAACTGAGGATAGTGTATAGGCTGGCCGCCACACCCTCGGTTGTTACTGCTTACACACAACCCTACAAGAGCCACAGAGTTGTGGTCGATACGTTTGATCCGAGTGGCAAAATCCGTTCCATGGTTTAACCATTCCCCCTATTTCCTATAGCTGTTCGTCAATCGACCAATCTTTCCCTATTCTCTATCATCATCAAAAATCCAAAACTAATAAAACATAATAAAAGATAATACATCCAGCGACAAATCATTTTCATTAACACTATGAAATCTCATTAGTTATTACTTTCAATAAATAAAATCATACAGGTATTGACAATCAAATAGTTTATGTTAAATGTTTTTAGAATATTTGATGTACAATCAATTTTGTATCCTTCTTCTTTTATTTCTAAACCTATTCTTATACTTAATTAATTACTTATTATCAATGTTTTAATGAAAAAGTCAACACTTTGGTCTTTTTCTTTTGTGTTTCCATTTCGTATCTCTTCTATACTTCTATATCTTAGCTTTTTCTTCTTCTCTCAACTTTCACATTTCCAAAGTTAATCTTCTTCTTTCTCCCTAGCAAGGTAAAATTTCATTTACTCGTATTCTCTCTCGATATCTTTTCAAGCTCTCTTTCTACATTGACTACAGACGTCATGCGCTCTAGTTTAAACCAACCCAAGGAAATCGAAGTAGTTTTAACCTGTAGTCACTTCATATTACCTAACTCAATTTCAACTTTAGGGCTCTTTTATTCCTTTTGTTAAACCCCGCAGGCGATAATACAGTACTATCCCCTTCCTATACGTGTGTAACAATATTTTATATAATAATAAATATTTGTATGTGTGTGTGTGTTTGAACCAATTTATCTCGATACTCGAATAAGATTTTATCGATAAATACAAATTATCGAAATAATGAAAAAATACTTTCTTCGTTACTTTAAAGTATGTTTTATACATTTAATATATTTCGTCTTACATCGTAGACTCGTAAATTGAACAAATTATTATTCGTACATTTGTGCATTGATTAAATTTTTCGTAGACTCGTAAATTAAAATAAAAAACAAATGCTGTCTTTTATCTCATTCTCATCTTAGGCTAAATCCTATGTACGTTTGTCTCTTTTTAGTATCGTATTCGTTTCCGTTACCATGGATTTTCGTTTGGTTTTTTCAAATCATCCCCATTAAAAGAAAAGAAGTTTTCACTTAAAAAAAAAAAAAAGAAATGTACATAAAACTGCTTTTTAGGAATTACTCTCTTTCAGTTTTAAGTAGTATACGTAGGAATGTAGTCAGACGTAACATACTGTAAAGTAAGCCGGATCATTGCAAGTAGAAAAGATGTACGCTTGAGTATACGTAGGATAATTCACCTATCTCTCTATACATATTAATACATTGGAGATAGAAAAAAAGGATGGTACAATTTCAACGAAGAAGAAGAAGATTAAAAGTTTATCGATTATTTATCTAAAATAAAGAACAAAATGTGCGAACAAACGAATAAATTTATCGAATTTCGTTAAAACGTTGAAAGTAACCAGAAAGTATAAAGAAGAAGAAGAAGAAGAAGAAAAAGTGTAGAAAAGAAAAGAAAGTAGAAAGGAGAAGTATTAGAAAAGTTAGACGTACTTAGAAAGAAAAAAGAAAAGAAAAAAAAAGAAATATTCGCTTGTTGCTTTACAGCCACTTGAAAATCGGCTTTTATTTAAGAAACGTGCCGTTTTATGGAACCTCATTTCAAGCACGTACAACACTGGTTGCCAAAAGGGAAACTTGAAAATAATAAAAAGACCAATCGCCGTCTTGTTGTCGTCTTCGTTGTCAGATATGTGTTTTGGGGTGTTTTAGAATGAAAAATAGGAAAGAAAAAAAAACACCTTGAGAGAATTTCGATGTGAGTGAGTGATTACATCGCACGACTTTTGCAATCAAGACAATAAAATGATCGAAAAATTCTACGTGAATGTGCGTGTGTGTGTTTGAGAGTCTTTAAAGAAGTAAGGGTTACAAATTTTTCTTCCCTTTTTTTTCATTGAGATGTTACGTTTGGCTTCGTGCCAAATACTATAGTGTCTGACTACTACTCGACTTTTACTACTGTCCCATCTAAACTCACCGATTTTCTACCCTTTATCAAAAGTCTAACTTTGAGATAAAAAGAGATTAAATTAAATGAATATTTTGTTCGAATTTAAATTCAAATTGTGATGTTATTTTTTTCTGATAAGTGCGTGTGTGTGTGTTGCATTATAATAATAATTTATAGCAATAGCAGTACATTGATATCATATTGCATCGTCTCGATTAAAGTAAATACTTTGATAGTACAAACATAAACCCACACGTATACACAAGTAGACACATATATACATACTTATGCAGATATAATATCTATGTACATATACCCTCTTTAACCATCAGTCGACCTTCTGTACGTTGTTAATCCCTGAAAATTCTCGCGAGGGAGGATAAAAGGAAAATATTAAAGGGTCCCCAAGAGATATATGTGTGTGTGTGTACACACTGTGATTGTTGCTGAAAATTGAACTTTTAAACACGATTTACTTTATGGTACATTTTCTACTATAATAATAAATATATAGGCGTAGTAAAGTTAAGTATATACATACTCGTATTATATTTAATAAAAATATTTGTTGAAAAACTAGACGATTAATTTTTCTTATTCGATCTCGTTCCAGCGGGAACGAATCTCGTGGGAAAATTTACTCAAAGTGTACGAAGGATCGTTCAAGATGTCAAGGATGAAGGAACATCGAGTGAGTATATATAGATATTCTCTTTACTTTTGTATATTTTATAATCGAGTGAATATAAATATATTATTTCCACATATTCATTTGATGCATAAGTATTTATACAGCAACCAGTCAAATGATCAGTCATTTACAAGAATTTATTTTGTAAATTATTAAATGCAGATAGAAACGTAGATTATGTTATCATTTTATAGAAAAATTGAATGAAAAGAAATTTAATAGAAAATATTAGAGAAAAAGTAAGTTAATTTTCTACTCGAATTCAAAAGGTATCTTCTCTTGTAAGTAATTTGATGAGAAAAAGAAAACATGGTTTCTTTTAAACTTGTAATAAGAGTTGAGATGCAATAATCCAATCCGATGAATCTCAAAGACGTTTTATAGGAGTGGAAATCGGTGGAAATAAGTGTTTGGCTTTTAGCCAATGCAGACAGGTTGTTAGTTTCTCTTGAATGGAACTTCACTGCTGGACGTTGTCCTATCTATTCGTTTATGGGGGTGTGAGAATAGGGTTGAAAGGGGAGTTACGTAGGATTCGACTAACGACATGTTACGTGCCGAGTTAGCTCTATTAAACTTAGATTAACACCTATCTAATTAACACGTTACTTCCTGGCATGCCAATTCAACGGGGGTTAACTTAATACAAACGTGTTAATATTATTTTCTATACGTGTGACAATAAAACGAATATATATTTATATTTCTTAATAATTCGAATAGAAAAATGATTAAAGGTTGTGTTGGGTTTTTATATTACTTATCTCAATTAGTATTCGCTTGAAGATACTTTTTCTAATTATAATGAGAATTATTGGAGCATATAAATAAAAGGTTTAAGAAAAAGGTTCAAACGAAAATTGCGAAATGTGATTGGTAGAGAGAAAGGAAGGAAGGAAGGAAGCCCATGGAACGATAGGAAAGAGTCAATCATCTTGGATAAATTAACGGACGTAACGAATAAAAGTACAAGCTGTCGGATTGATCGTTTATATTCTATCTAGAAACGCGTTTCGATTTATTTATGTCGGCAAATTTCGTTACTATCTCTCTCGGTCCGGAGTTAATTGAGAATCAATCGAAACTAGGTTTTCGTCGAAGCAGTTACGTCGGCACCGATTTAAAGGGTTCCCCTACACCCTATCGAACCGGAAAATATTATACTCACTTCCTAAAACCTTGTACGAGATAGATATACACTTGATAATAAATTTCAACTTGCTTAGAATTTCAAATTGCAATTTGATCAAATGAAAAGTTTAACTAATTTTCGAAAAAGGTAAATGTAGTGTAAAACTTAGTTAATAGTGAAAGTAAGTGAGGGGTAGTTTGGTCAGATGCGAACACGTTTGGTAGTGGACAATCGTTTATCGAATTTCCAACTTATCACTCGCAGGTGGTCAAACGAAGGAAGAGGTCATCGAGACGAACGAACGACTGAGGATAGTCAGGATACGTCTCGAAGGAAGTTATGACACCGCTAAACGTGCACTCGTCGACCTTATGTGCAAGTATACGAACAGTAAACAAGTTCGTAACGTGTTCCAACGGTACAACCTCCTGAAAGTTATGATCAAGGTGAGGAAACTTCTATAGAAACCCCCTTCCTCCACCCTTTCGTAATTATACCTTTCGACATAGACGTCTCTTCTATTCCTTGTTGTGGATATTCTCCAATATTATTCTACTAAAAGTAACTTCATCTATCTTGATATAACTTCTAATATTATTTCTCTAGTTTTGAATTCGTAGTTTTGCAAAAATTTATTCAAATCAGTTGAGTTATTATTTATAAAATGAAATATTGTATAATACAATAATTTATCGTTCTTAATTCTTGAATCCACAATTACGTTGCAATTGTTCCGCTACCAAGATACAAGATTACTATTCCTAGAGGGTCCATGGTCTGACTATTAACAAAGGACGATCGTTTATCGGTATCCCTCGTTTTCCCTCTAAAGGGAAACACCTATATATACATACATATATAACTGTACTGATACATACAACGTGAACTATCCCAGCATGAAATTAAGTTCGCGCATGGAATTTCATGTTCTATCCCTTCTTTTCTCTACCCCCTTTTCCCTACCCATCTCACATACCTTTTTCAAAGATTTCTCTTATGAAACTACTATGTCATTTTATCGAGGTAATACGAGTTTCTTTAAAAGTTATCGACGTTATCGATACTATCGATTCTGTAATTTCGTGTTAGAAATATCAGCAGTGTAGGTAGCACCAGCTGTGTGCATTTTTGATAAAAACATTTTCGATATGTTATATTAAAATATAAATTTGATATTATTAACATATTTTGTTCTCTCTTCCATATTCCTCTTTTAATTAAATAAACAATCTAATATAATATAATAATACATGTTTCCTTTGATGACAATTTTAATGTGAAAAAGTATTTCGCTTTTTTTTTCCTTTCTTTCACCCTTATCTCGTCGAGAGATAGCAAAATTGCTTGTGATGTGGTTTTGACTCTTATATATGTATGTACATAAAGCACGTATACTTAGAAGTATATAAGTAGTAGATAGGTATATATACCTGGTTTACCCCCGTAGTTGCGGTTTTCGTCCCTTTTCTCAGGATGTGATCAAACTGGAGACGCAGTACTGGACGTTAGTGGATATACCAAGGCAAGAGAAACAAGAAACCGTTCTAGCTTTCGTCCTGCGTGCCTGTTCCATCATGGAAAAGACTCACAAGAGTGGAGAGGGCGTGAAAACCTCGGCACGATTGGCAGAGGAAGCTGAGACGAAAAGGGAACGAATTGAGAGACTCGAGGGTGAGTAAAAACGCCATTATCGGGAGAACGGAAAAAGAAATGAATTGGTGAGGTGGCAGGGGAACAGGTGGAGAAAGGGGAAACGTAGAAAATGAAAGAGAGAAAGAATGAGATGGAAGAAAAAAAAAGGGACAAAAAATGTCTACTATACTTTCACGATCTTTCCCCATTTTTTGTATTTCTTCGATTAATTAAAATTGGAGACAAGAAAAAATATATATGTGTCTGTATATATGAAAGGGTTGTGTTCAATAAGTGATAAATGTTTTTTGGGTATTTTCACGTGTATAAATTGAAATGTGCATATCACACAAGTTAGAAGTAAAACCTTCAAATAAACAAGTTTCGAAGATAATTTATTATATAACATTGTTATAATACTATTTGTACTTTTAATTTATAATTATTTATTTAATTATTATTTTAATTATAAAAATGCGCGCCTGTTCGTATGCAACTCTCCAAACACACTTTGAAAATGTTGCTTGCGGGTGCCATCTACTGGGGTGGAATTTTTTTGCAGTCAAAACTGTTGTTACACGCATGTATTACGGGTTGCCTATCTTTCGGGCAGAAAAAAAATTCCTAATAATTAATTTATTAGTTGATAAACATATTGTAACACTGAATGTTTCTATATAAAGATGATTGAAATATCCCGTGAACATATTTATGAATTATTATGATCATTTTAATAATAAATTAACTCGTTTGGTGAAATTGGATAAGGTATGTAATAGAAATAATATTCACTATTTCGTTTAATACGTCTTCGTGCAATTATCAATAATAAATTGATATAGTATCTAAATTGTTATTATCTCATTCTGTTGTAATTTCCCACGTATAATTAATCATCGATACGTTCATAAAATATACAAATGATCATTATGAAAGAAATAATAGAAAATTGAAATAACTCGTAATATATACGTATATTGCGTAAACAAATATAGAATGGGAGTTTCCTATCAATTAATTTATTCATTTTCCATTATGTCATTGATGCAGGCCTGACTACTGCAATAATCGAATCGGAGAATACCCATATGACCAATGATCTGTACAGACTGTTGAAAAAGTATACAGGATTAAGGAATCTTATTCGTGTTCTGAAGGTGAGAATAAAATCAATTTTTAATTGGACCAACCCAATGATTCATTTTGATTTATTTTGTGCATATTTAACCCTTCGAGTGGTGAATACTTTTAACTCAAATGTTTTGTAGAAATTTATAGGGGAATAATTTATTATTAATTAATTAATATTATTGTAATTATAAAAAATATATTAATTATATTTAATAATTAAAGTTTTGGTTTTTGAATATAATTAGACATTAATATTACTAAACACGTATATGCGTTTATAGCACTGTAAGGGTTAAAAATTTGAAATTTGTGTCTATATAAATATATAAATTTTTGTTGTATAGGAGGAATACAACAATTCGAAGATATATCCGATGTTTCCACGTTATACGATTCTGAAAGATATGATAAAAGACATAATGCACAATCCAGACTACATGGAGGTTTGTCACGAGTTGGATCAAGCATAGCGGCCGGACCCCCTTCACCGTTCGCCACGGATGACCTTATAAATCAAAAGGTCATTTCGAGGCGCATCGGTGTAGGGGGTGCACAGACCATGGTATCACCTTAATTGATTATAATCTTCGCATTTTCATCCACTCTTATCATTAGAGAACATCTTTCTTTTTTCTTTCTTATCAATAGTTTATTTGTTTTCTCACTAAACAAAAAAAAAAGGAATGATACAATTAATTAGAAATAAGTAGTTAATGTTTTTCATGATTTTATTGAATGTTTTATTAAACGCATTAAAAGATGATCGAATGTGTGAGACAATTTTTCTAATTCAATGAAAATAATTCTAAACATATCGATTTCGTAATATAAACATTTCGAAAAAAAAAAAAAAATGAAAAACCAAAACGATTATCCTTAATGCGTTTATGATATTTTCATTTTTTCTCTTCTTTTTATTATCTATCATTTATCGAGTAGATGTCGAGATAATAATCTTTTAAAAAAAATGAAAACAATTTAAAGAACGTATTAACGTAGCAAGAAGAAGAAGAAGAAGAAGATGATGATGAAGAAGATGAAGAAGAAATAAACAAACGAACAAACAAAATGATAATTTAAATTAAAAGAAAAAAGGAACACCCCTTTTTTTTTTTTTAAAGAAAAAAAAAATTCTGATATCGATATCGGAATAGCCGCTTGCACATTGGAACACAAAAATGTAAGAAGAAGAAAAATGACAAAAAACTCAAATCCGCGCTTTAGTTTCTTTAAATGTTCGATAGCGTGGCTTATTCATACGTGATTTTTATTAATCAAAGAATAAGAAACAAAAAAAGAAGAAGAAGAAGATCAAGATAATAAAAAGAGAGAGAGAGAGAGAGAGAGAGAGAGAATAACGTTGCTTATAAAATGGAAATAATTAGATAGGCAGGAACACATACACTAACACACCAAAAAAAAAAAAAGAGAACATTTGTCCTTCTCCTATTTATTATTCCAACCCCTTGAAATTCATGTCCACAATTTCCATAATACGCATTTATATGTATATAATAATAATAATAATAATAATAATAATAATAATAATAATAATAATAATAATAAGTAATAATAATAGTAATAATAATAGTAATAATAAGCGCGCATGTTCGTCCGTAAAAAGTGGACGCAACCGCGAAATTATGAAAGACATAAATGTGAAAACAGGACTTCTCTCCTTCTTTGCTTCCTTGCTCGAATTCTGTTCGAGTTTTTATATAAAAAAAATAAATAAATAAATAAAAAAAAAGTAAATAAAGAGACACAAGAAGAGGAAGAAGAAAATGAAAATGTGTTAGTCAATTCCGTGATGCATAATGGAAGAAACTCAACCTACACAACAGGACAAAATATTAAGCTAATGATGAAAAAAAAAATAAAAATAAAAAGAAAAATAAAAAAACAAATCCGTCATCCTTTTAAAAAAAGAAATGCATCCAAAATAAAAGTTAAAGCAATAGCCAGTGCATAGAATTTTTTGTATAGACATATCGGTGCTCTCTAAGTCAAACTAATAATAATAATAATAATAATTATTATTATTATTATTATTATTATTATTATTAAGCAGTTCTTGCAAGATGATTAAAAAAAAAAAAAATACAATAGACATATATACACATACATATGGTACACATATAATACATACGAATTTATAATTGACGTAAAAAGAGTGTCTCTAAACGTTGCTTTGATTCTTATTTAAATATAATTAATATAATTAAATATAATAATTAATAATAAAACATATCTCCCGCGCGCGTAATCGTCGTTATAACATTGGCTAAATAAAAGAGGCACATATATATATATTATATATGTATATGTATATATGTATATATATGTGTCTTAATGATAATATGGTGTTCGATAATGATTGTTGTAATAATTAATGATGTTTAGGTAGCTGCGTGACAGCCAATAAGGATGCCTGTTTTCTCCCATATAAATATATACAAAAATATAATATTAATATAAATGAAATAAATATATATATATATAAAGGAAACAAAATAATGGCTGACAGCCCGAAATCAAAATACAAAATGTAATTTAGCGTGTCGGATGATATTTTTGAAAATATTCGATAACACACGCTTTCTAGTCACCCTAAACAGTGTATCCCTGTCTCTCTTCGTCTCATTCTTATCATCAAGTTTCCCCCAAGCAACCCCATAAACTTAGAAACCCCTATAACTTGAATCCTACTCTAATCAAAAGGCACAACTCATCAAAATAGATAATCAAAGCTAATTAAACATCCCCCTTTCGAATTATTCTATTAAACGTTCACTGGATACAGTTACGCGCATCACATCAAATGAAATTTGTCGAAATTTGTTATTTAAGAAATTAGTTTTTTAAAATAATTGCTGGAAAAAGAATTAATAATTAAATCTATGAAAAATATTGAGAGTAACTTATGATCCACTTATATTCGGGATTTAAAAAAAAAAAAACAAAAAATAAAAACAAAGAAAAGATCAAATTATACAGACGAAAGTATTTTTTGAATATACTTTTTTTCTTAACTTAACGATAACAAATAAAAAAGATGAGATGAGATAAAATGAAAATACAATAATAATAAACGTCATAATTATCGATGGAAGTTAGGGGAGAATAAGAAAATTTTGTCAAAAAAAAAAATCCATGCTAAATGTAATTGTGAAATTAACAAATTTGAAATGATCTAATTTAACTTTATCATATCTCTGATAATCAATGAAAAAAAATCAAACTCGTTTAAGAACAAATAATTATTATAAATTATTCTATTTAAACGATCTGCATCCAGCTTAATCTTTCTCGATAAAACAAATATTATCTCCGCAGTGACTGTTTAGAATGTAATATTTAAAAAAAAAAGCTTTTATTGTGAATAACTTCTACACAGGTATACATAAAAATATAATAAGAATTGTACATATATTATAAAAAAACAAAAACGTGCCGAGTTTTAAATGCATAATGAATGAATATTTTTCAAGATGGGGTCTTTTATAATTTTTCTAATCGCACGTGCCTATCTTCTTTAATTTACAAGATAACAAAAATAATTCTTATTAAGAGATTTCTTTTTTTTTTTATTTATTTATTACACTTTATCAACAAAGAATTTCAATTGCATTCATAAAAATTCACAATATGATAAGAAAATACGAAACGATGAATAATACACCTTTACTTTTTCGAGTCAAATTTAAATCGATTTTTCTTTGCGAAGAAGATGAAGGAATAATTAAATAAATAAATAAATAAATAAAAAATAAAGAGAAAAAAGAAAAGAAAATAATTACCAAAAAAAAAAAAAAAAAATAAACACAGAATTAAATATTAAATAAGAAAAAAAAAATAAAGTCAGCACAGCACACATAACATTATTATAGTATTTGTATAACGATTAAATATAATATATAATATAATATAATTATTATCACACACACGAATAATATTTTGTATGCGAGTGGATTAAAAATAATGACGATTTCTTACGATTAGACCAATTAACGTATAAATATATAAAAAAAAAATATATATATATATATATATATATATATATACATACATAATTGTAAAGCATTAAAAGAAAGAAAGAAAGAAAAAGAAAAAAAGATAAAAAAATAATAAAAATAAAAATAAAATAAAATAAAATTAAAAGTATGTGTAGTGAATGAGTAAATCGAATACTCCAATGCAATGTCTCTGAATTGAAGAATCTAGCAAAAGCGTGCTCGCCTTTTTTTTTGACGAAACTAGGAGAGTGCCAAATAGAATTTTGAAAGTTTATACATGCGAAAAATATATTATTAGTGTTTTTTCCGTGCGCAAATAAATAAATAAATAAAAAAAAATGAGAATGTTGTGTGCATACATAAATAATATATTAGATAGTAATAATAATATCCTATGGACGTTTACGTGAAATTTTTATAGAATGTGATGTAAGATTATAACACGTATAATAAATTGATATATTATATTATAAACAAAACACAAAAAAATAACGCGATAAGATTTAACAAAATGAAATATCGTTTCTCGTTGGATTCATCTCTACGTTAAAAAAAGAAAAAAGAAAGAAAGATAATCTATAATAATCAAACTTGAAACTCACGTCGATTTGATATATAATAATATTATAATAATAATATTAATAATAATAAAATAATATCCGGAGGCCGTCAATATTTTTCCCCGTTAACGTCAATAATAATAATAATAATAATAATAATTAACAAATGAGCGAGTAAACGATGAACGAGATGATCATCTTACCGAGATTATCCATCGAGATCGAATTTAATGAACACTTAAAGTGTAATTATAATAAGCATATATGGAAGATTTAATATGTCTGATATGAGAGATCTACCTAATGTGTTTTAAAGAGTTGTGTATATGGTAGACATAATTTATCGTGCTGATGTGTGGTGTCATATAATACGATCTATATACATATACATATATATATATATTAAATATTGAAAATTATCTCACGTTAGATTCTATGACTTGGTCTCCTATTATCAAAAATAATCTGATCGTTAATCAAAAACTGTTGAATAAAATCAATAGGAATAAAATCATAAAATAAAATATAAAATATATTTGGACTAGGTCAAAGTATCTACGAACATTTTGTTCATCGTCATCGTGTAAATGTGCAAAAAGATCATCCTTGAATGATCCTTTTTATTCCCTTTACATAACACACCTCCCTTATCTTGAATAAGTGTGCTTCTTGATAGTACGACAGAATAAATTTCGACCAATCTACTTGTCTAATAATCATATCCCAAAATGTTGAATCTTTTCAAATATTATTAGTGCTTGTTCATTCATCTCTAACTGTTCTCAAATTTCTTGAGATATTTTACAATGTATTTTACAAAATACATCCTTCCTTCCATTTTCCTCTCCTCCTATTTTGTCAATTTGAACTTTTCAAATTAACCACCTACCCACCCACCCCTCTCTCTCTTACGATCATATATACACACACACACATACATACATACACACATACACACGTGTATCTCGGCTTTCTAAGGATATATATAATAATTCTCAGATATATGCATATCGATAAGTTATTATATATATATATATATATATAAATATATATAAATTTATCAATGTCAATTTTTATGAAGAAATATATTTTGACAAATTCTTCTTCAATGATCTTACGAAAAAAAATAAAATAAAATAAAATAAAAGGTAAAGAAAAAAAAAGAAAATGAAAGATAAAAAGTAAAAAGTAAAAAGAGAAAAATAATAATAAATAGGAATTTGAAATGGGTATAATATATTCCCGTCCGCGATTGATTTCTATAAACAGCACTTTTAGTCAATCTCATTATTTTTGAATCATCAAGAATAAATCAAGCCAATAATCGCACGATTCAATTCATGTCTATATAAGGATATATTTTTAATGATATCTCTAAAGACATTTAACTCTACACGTGTTAGATAAAAGAGCGGTGATCCTTTTTACTTGCTTACACAGTGAGAAGTAATAATAATAATTCATTTAAAAGTTATTTTAAATGTAGCGTGTTAGATTAGCGTATAAAACATTCATTAGAAAAAGTATATTTTTCAATTATGTACGCTTTTTTTGTCTGTACGATTAATTAATTAATCCTTCGTAACACCATGTAATTTGTAAATCATACATTTCAATTTTATTCCACTTTATTATTCAACGTTGCTTCATATGTTCATTTTGTAGATAGGTAAAACAAATCTGGGATATGAAGGATTAAAAATTAATGAATATATTATTATTATTATTATTATTATTATTATTATTATTATTATTGTAATATGCGCATTTTAAAATACGTTTATTTAAAAGATAATTATTTGTTCTTTTTAATGAATAGATAATATTAATTATATCTTCGTGTCCCAGCATTATTACTTCTCTCACATGATAATACATTTTAAAACTTACGATATAATATTATCTAATTAGATTAGAAACGTTGAGATTTCTATCGTTGGTTCGCTAGCTTTGTGTACTTTATGGTAAAAAAAAAATGTGAGACAAATGTACAGAGGCGTAAAAAGTTCTATTTTCTTTTCCCCATGCTATTCTAGTAGTTTTGTTTTTTTTTTATCTATAGAAAATCTATACCGTATATTTAATTTAGAATATTGAAGATGTTTTTCTTATAAAACACACGTAACACATTCCTTCCTACAATTTTGATTAAATTAGAAAATAAATCAATGTGTTGTTTCATATATTATTTTATATTAATACTCATATTATAAAAATATGTTTATACGCCTCTGGATTTTCTATTTTAATCGTTAATATCTTTAATCGCTAGTTCTCTTATAGAAATATAAACTATTAACAGAAAAATAAAATACACCGTTGTGTGAGAAAACTACTGTATGTTCATAATATGTCGCAAGTATCATTTAGTTGGAGATTAAAACAAAGCAACAAAAAAAAAAAAAAAATACAAAATCGTATTATCTACAATTACATTTATTCACTAATTTGAAATAAGGGAATAATGCATCGGACCATTGAAATTAGAAATGATTTTATACTGTCAATTTCTATACGTCATTTTGTTATCTCTAACAAATTGATTCTTGCGACTAATATTATATTATAATTAATACGTTTTATGTCTAATAAGAGATTGGATAGTAACGATTAGCTTACTCTTTTAGATTTACAAAGCTAGAGATTAGAAAAAGATATATAGTATGGTCGTATAGTATGTCGTATATTAGTATTTACACATCCTACTATCTACCTAACTACTACACCCATTTACTTAATCTAAGTTTTCTCTCTCATCAAAGTTTAGCGAATACATATAAGTAGATGAATGCGTGTTAGTATCTAGTATTTCTCGAACGTATTAGATATTAATTGTTAGTCAAATCAGTTTTGACAGAAGTGTATGCTGCAATAACATAATATGTGAATGTTGCCATTTTCATTTCGTTTGATATGTCTTTATTACCGTGCGAACAAGCATTACTTGTTTATTGGCTGTTATTAAGCTTTGTTAATAAAATAATAACAAATTTTATGTCGCCAGCCAATATATACACGCATGTCCCAATCCTAATTATTATTTAAATCAAAATATATATATATTTATAAATAATGAGTTTTAGAAAAGAATATTTGAAGATAACGATAAATTACAAAATATCAATAAGATCTATAAAAAAAAGAACATAAATTATTATATTTTTATTCCTTTTAAATAATAGAATATTTTTTGTTTAAGAATTTTTAAAAGAAATCATAAATAATTGATATTTCAATATTTCGATTTTAAATTTTCCCGCCATTGAAAACACCTATCGTCTCCATTTCGACGTTTCTTGTGTCAAGATTGGTTAGAATCGGTGGTGATAAGGGAACACGGCGAATAGGAACAAATCAAGATGGCCGCAACTAACTCGAGTTTACCTAGTGAAATTCCAACGAAGAAGGAAGATGAATTCAACGAGTTTTATACAGAGGTATGTAATGCAACATAATTAATAATAATAATTAATTATTCATATTTCTTTTAACTATACGATCGATCTTTTTCTATTATTACATAACGACGAAAATAAATACATTTTTAGTCCAAATTCCTTCAAACGTCACTTTGTAAATATCATTTTATAACATTAAAACAATTTATTATTATCTATTTAAACTTTTTAAAAGTAATTATATGCAATAATACATATTGTTATAAAATGTCTTGAAAGTTTGTCCACCTTTTTTTATAATTATTAATACGGTACTATATTCTAACCTATGTACTTATGCATGCATATATAGATTTGCAGTGATCATAGTTTTTACATGATTCTTATTAATTTATATCTTTATTTAGGTTAAAGAAATCGAAAAAAGGGATTCCGTGTTGACACCCAAACAACAAATTGACAGATTATTGCGGCCAGGTTCATCTTACTTTAATTTGAATCCATTTGAAGTTTTACAAATAGATCCAAGTACTTCTATAGATGAAATCAAAAAGAAATATCGACGTGTGAGTAGAATTTTATTCTTCTGTATGTTAACATTCAATAAAATAAAGATTTTTATATATAGATGTCCATTCTGGTACATCCTGACAAGAATCAAGATGATGCAGAGAGAGCGCAGCAAGCTTTTGAAAGTAAATCAGATGTTATTTATATTCTATTGATTTATTATTCATCTTATTTATCATTTATTAATCATAAATTTGTTTAAATTGTACAGTTGTTAATAAAGCATGGAAGACATTGGAAAATGAAGAGACGAGAGCAAAATGTATGGATGTTATCGAAGAAGCAAAAGCTCGCACTGATCACATGGTATGTGTTTATAATTTTTTCAACATAATAGTATGCAGACATCTTTTTAGTAGTAAGTTTAATTATAGATCGCTGAGAAAAAGAAGAAATTAAAAAAGGAAGGCAAGACTGATAATTTGGCAGCTAATATGTTGGAAGAAGAAACCGAAGAAGGTTATCGACATGCTGTATGGGTCATGACGATGAAATTGTTTGCTGATATGGAACGACGAAGGTAAGATTCTTCTTATAATTTATTATGCACTGTGTCAATCATAATATATAACACTAATGTTTCATGCACATCGGTGTCAAGTTATATGCAGTATGTGATAAGCAGTGTGATTAAGATTTATTATAATTTCAAGACCATTACCTAACTTGCTTTTCTTTTGTGGATATAGAAGAGAACTAGCAACGAGAGATGCTGAACAACGAAAAAGAAAACGTGAAGAGGAATTATCTGCAGAAGCTCAGGCAGCTTTAGAACGTGAGTGGCAAAAAAACTTTGAAGAATCTAGACAATCACGAGTCGATAGCTGGAAAGCATTTCAATCTGGTTCTAATGCAACTAAACAAAAGAAGGCCAAAAAATTGAAAGCCTTTAGGCCTCCAAAAACGAAGGCCGAATCTCGATAATTAAAAATGAACGTGTATCGCCTCTTCTTCTCATGGGGGACTCTTTACAATTAGTATTGGTTCCAATCTCATTCGCTCCAATGTTATATTTCATAGAAATTTTCAGCAGAACAATTTTTAGATCATATTAATTCTCTATACATACACATTGTATGACATCGTATGCGCGTATCAATTACTTGTTTAGAAAAGAAAAAAAAAACGAAAAAAGAAAGAAAGAAAGTAAGCTATGTATATTAATTCTTTTATTGAGAATCAAAGTATAAATGAAGTAACATTAAAAAAGAAAAGAAAGAAAAGAAGGAAGGAAGGAAGGAAGAGAGAAAAAAATATTGAAAGTGTTGGAAGAAATGTGCGTGCAAGGGAGTGATATCAATATGGAAAGATAGAGAATAAAATAAAAAAGAAAAAAAAAGTAATACGTGAATACGAATTGCGCGAACATCTTTATTGTATACTATGTATGTATCATGAATGAATGATTATGCGTGCTTGTATGTGTATGTTATGAATGGATTTACGTAAATGTATAAGTGAGAAAATTGCAATGCTGTTTACCTGGCCCGTGTAAGTTGCATCTCGATCTTCCATATGGTGATGAAAACTTATTGAATTAAAAAATTCATACAATTAAAAATTCAATGATTCATCTTATTATGGTGTATTGAAATTGAGTAAGAATATTAGAATAATATCCAACGTATAGTAATTCAGCTTTTTAAAAAACACCATATTACTTTTCGTGGGATTTGGGATACATTCCAATGTTTTTGGAAATTGCAACAGAATGCAGAAGACTTTGAATTTTCCATACTGCCTAAGGTGTAAAAAAAAACAAGATTATACACACAAGCAACATATATACATATATATTTTAGCCCAAATTTTGATAATATCCGAAAGTGCCATACATTTAAATATCGTATGTTACACATTTTAAAACATAATCTATTTAAATGCTATATGTGTATCGCGTTAAAATAATAATAATAATTATTATTATTATTACAAATATAATATTTGTTATTTTAATGATTTAGAAATGAGGCTAAATGTATATGTAAAATATGTTGTTTGTTTAAAATGATTCTTTAAAACAACGGACTATAGTACAAAGGACCGTATCGCACCATGAACTTCGCGGGCCATGTAAATCGTGACATCTAGTTTACCGATGCATCATTTGGCGCATAATGCATATATTTTTACGTGCACTTGGTCCAAACATAATTCATAAGATTATTATAAATATGATGAATTTATAAAAAAGAAAAGAAGAAAAAAAAGAAAGAAAGAATTTTATTATTGTATTTTCTTGTTTTAAACGTATTTACCTTTAATAATTAACGAGATAGTAAAGAAAGATTTTATCTCAAGCGATATAACGAAAAAAAAAGAAAAAGAATAGAAAGCAAATGTATCTCCTACTATGCGTTGATTCTTTTTAAATTAATGCGATTACAAATTGAATCAAGAAAAATCAATGTATTATAAGAAAGAAAAAAGAAAAAAAAGTGATTAGAAAACAAAGAAAATAACTTGAGAATAATTTGAAAATAATTTTGTTTTCTAAACGCACATTATTAATCAAAGCAAAAAGAATATTTTGTATGTGCCAGAAAAGAAAAGGAAAAAAAAACATTTCTTTTTAATAATCGTTACCTCTAATTGTGAAAATATTTCTTCGCTAATCTACAATTCTCTTTGACGTACTCATTTATTGCACAAATAAATTTTCGATCGAAATTAATGTGAATTAATATATTTGACTATATATAGATATATATTTATAAAACTTTTCGATATTAATTTTACAACGTGTGACGAATAATTATATTAATTTGTTTGCTTTTTAATAATTTTATAATTAATCGTTTAAAATGTATTTACATTATATTATTTTTCTTGTATAACTTGCATAAATGTTATCGTCATAACTTTGTTAAACGTTCATCGAACTTTTATTCTTCTATCTTTTCTTTCTATTGCAATCGATCGAATGAATTAACATTCGTTATTAGATCGTTTTAACTCGTATTATAGTTATTGTTATTTGAATACATATATTCGAAGAATAGGACTACATTTTGAATGATAGAAAGAAAAAAGAAAAGAAAAGAAAAAAAAAGAAAGAAATAACTGGCACGTCTCATACGAGGAAGCATTATTATATATTATTTACTGTATCCGGAGGCTCTTATGTGCAGCACGGTCTAGTTAAATGCATTTCACGTGAGTACACATTACCATCCGGAGTTGGCACGTGACCCGAGTACGAAATGAAAAAACCAACGGCGATCTACGCACCCACCTGCGTTTCTACTTTTATTTTTTATTTTTTTATTTTGTATTTTTCAATCAACTCAACTCTCTCCCTTATATTTTTGATTACATATACATACGTATCAAATTATAATTCAATCGAGAGATCATACTTTATATCTTTATATCTTTTAATTAATATTTGAGACAAAAACAATCTTCAATGAATGAAAAGAAATTCAAAAAATAAACCCAATAATTAATTTTTCATAAGAAGAATATGTCTTTACAAATGATGATTATAATATTTCTAAAAAAAAAAAAAGATCATTTAAATTGCAATGAAAAATAGCGGGCGAAATTTGGCGGGTTGATCAAAGAACAAAGTTCGGCAGGTGTTCGTGCATCCTCGGTAAGCCTTGTGACTGCCTGCAACGGTGATTGGCTAAGATCGTGAAAAGGATTAATAGAAGGGGAAACGAGTTGTAGAAGCTCTTTTCACGCGCAACAGGTATCAGTATTTTACCGTCCTTTCAAATTTTCGTTTTAAGGTAGTAACGTCATGTTTGATATTTTTATTCATTTGACAAGTAAATATTATTGAAAGGATAACAAATCAGTGTGGTATCCTGCAGAGAAGGGAACAATGTTAAAATGTATTACATAGTATCTTATTCACGAGAACAATTCTTTGAGTTTTACCTGAGAAGTGATAGAAAGAGAAAACTAGATAAAGAAAAAGAGAGAGAGAGAGAGAGAATGTTTGACACCGGCTTGTGTACCTTGTCGTATTCATCTTGTCTAAACACAGTTATCTTTCTATTTAAAAATATCTTTTTATATTTTGTGTGTTACACATATTTCATTTAGATTGTATGCATCTTTGTTATGCTATTAAAAAGAATATTTATCAATGAAAATTTCGAATGATACAACGATACAACAATTTGATTAGTTGGAGAAATTGTATTTATACGGTGTACTACCAACAGTTCTTAGTTTTAACTGAATTTAAAAGTACATATATGTATTAGTATGATATAAGAAGTATATGTATACGTGTAGTCAAAGAAACGCGTGCGTCAGCAGGTCATGTGTATGTGTGCGATTCAGGTATCCATTCCTCTCTCTTTCTTTCTTTCTTTCTTTCTTTCATTTATATTTTCCATCTTTATCCTGTAGTATATACAGTAGTGATGACGTCGCGCACACACACATAAGCTTCTTCTCGTGCGTGCTTGCGTGAATGTACGTGCGTCTCGTCGCAGGAACGTCCAGGTAGAAAAAAGAAGAAGAGAGGTAAAAGAAAACGAAGAAGAATAAGAATAATAATAATAAGAAGAAGAGAATAAGGGAATGGAGGAGGTGCGGCACGACAATCTGAAACGAAGAGAAGCGAATCCAGTGAGTCGTTCGCCGCGTGTTGTGCTGCGTGTCGTGCATGATCTTTCCTCTCGTGTCTTCCATTTTGGAGAACACCAACGCGTTTCAACTACTAAATTTATATATATATATGTATATACTTTTGGCGGGATATTTTTAAACCATTTTTTCTTCATTTTTTGTCAACTAAATATTATTATTCAAAAATGGATGCAATGATAAACCCAGTTGTTGTTTAATACAATGACAAGTTTTTCTTGGGTATTTTTTTTTTCTTGTAATTTTTAATTTAAACAAAGAGTGTTAAGGATAGATATAAAGAAAGAGATTCATTGTAGTGTTCGTCTTCGTTTGTAAAAGTTTTGTATCGTTTAGCCTTGACGGGCGCCAGCCGGTCGCGTGTAAACTCTCACGCGCACGTGCACGCACTAATACCCTTCGAACGTAACTGAACATCCAGTTCAGGGATCAGATTACTTCTCTCTCTCTCTCTCTCTTTATTTAGGTTTTTTGTTCTTAAATTTGTTAACATTTGTTAAGATTTTGAGTGATAAAAAGAACAACACCCAAATAGTATTGGATGTATGAGTAAAAAAATCAAATGTTTTGAGAAATGTTATGTGAGACTTTTTAATAGAAGAGGAGTACGTAAACACCATGTCGAATACCGACGTGGTACGAATTTCTCCTCAGCAACAACAACAACAACAACAACAACAACAGCAGCAACAACAGGGATCATCACTTGATGAGGAACAAGGGTAAATGAATTTGAAATTATTTTGGAAATTTATTTGTAGAAGATAGTTGTAAATTTGTTGAATTTCTTTGAAGACAATTCTATATTGTTTTTTATTCTGTACCTATAATAGGAGATGCATTTAAAGGATATCATTTTAATTAAATTTCAATTTCATACATTCATATATACATTGAACAAAAAAAGTAGTATTAATAATGCATAATATAATTCATGTGTTATCACGTTATCTATATATAACATATTATAAATGACCGGACGTACAGAATATATCATGTATTACGTATTACGTGAGACACCATTGAAGGCACATACCATATTCTTTCTCTATCTTTTTTTTTTTTTATTCTTCTTTTTCTCTCCTTCACGTTTTCTTCCTGTACCTGTATAATATAAAGAAGAACCGATAAAATAGCAATTACTAAATTTATTATTATCAATTATAAGGAAGTATAATATAATAATGCTTTACATAGAATGAATATTGATTGAATAATGTCATTTTAATTTGTATACGTGAAATTCTTTGATAAATACGGATATATAATTCAATATGGCCGTCGTTTGGCGATATTTTGAACTTTCATATCGTTAAGGTAACAGTCCGAACGGTTTATCAGTGTTATTTGCGTTATACTTTCTATGTCGCTCGAGGCGATAAACGTTTCGACGTGTGCGAACCTCGTTGTTGTTACCTTTCGCAAAAGATAGAAAGAAAGAGAAATAAATCGAGAGAAAATAAGGAAAGAATAAAAGAAATAAATAAAGATAGAGAAGGAAAGAAAGAAAGAGAGAAAACTTTGAACACACCGTAGTAAGACTACTCTACTCGTCGTTGGAATAAGACGTCCATGCAAAACCTGTTTTCACCTTTTATCCGGAATGGTTTCGACCGTCTGGTACTCCTTACATGTGTGTGTATATATATGTGTGTTTATACCTGTACTTGTGCCATCTTTCGTGAGATGCGTAACCCACGTGAAAACGTGGCAACCAATTTAATTTTAAATCTTTCATAGGTATTTATATTTCATATAAACATTTTATTTTTAATATGAAATCTCTTTGTCAGGTACTCTTTTTAATGAATTAATATTTATTACAAATCAATAAGAATACAAACTTATTATAATTCACGTATAGATTCTTTCTCGAATGTTATTCATCATAGAGTGTAGTTTTTTATCGTTTAAAATTAGTTGAACGATTAGAACCGATTTTGTCGTTAAGTCTAATGGACTCTCGGTCTAACGATCCATTTAATTAGCTTTTCATAGAACTCATTTCATACATATATACACACACACACACATAAATAGTATAGTAAATCGTCTCTCGTAAATCGAATAGTTTGACTTCTCTTTCTAACGATTCTAATGAGAAAGAAATGGCCTAAACGGAAATCGATGATTAGACATTTTACTAGAGAGTCACGAAGATCACACGGTTTTCATTTGACTTTTTTTTTTTTTTTTTTTACCCCCCTTACATGTGAGACTATGATAGATGGTTATAATTAAACGAAATCTTTGCGTGTTGTCTAGAAGATGATCTTACACCATGTAATTTACTAATATTACGGACATTACGAAATCTTTTTTTTTTTAAGTATACATGTGTGTATCTATGTATAGGTGGATGTACTAGGTTTATAAACTATAAAAAAAAGCCAAATCTTTCAACATAATTTTCTACATTATGTGAACAAATGTTTTCCTACAGGAATTTTATATTTTAATGATACACACACACTTGCTTGTATATTATGGGAATTTATAGAAATTATTTGTCGTCGACAAATGATGAGAATAAAATAAAAAAGATAACATGATATGATATGACATGAGATGAAAGAAGATGCAGTTGTATGTGTGAGAGAGAGAGAGAGAGAGACAGGTATAGGTCTGTATACCTGTATATACATATATATGAAGGTGTTGCAGAGATATTAGTCACGTTTGTTGAGGATGTATTTGCTCTCTATGAGAGTTTCTCTCTCTTTTTCTCTCCTTCAATGTCAATGACTGCTCCCTCGAGGCTAGGTATGACCCCCCGTGCGAACGAAAGTCTCGTCTTTCTGTGTGTCTCGCTCTCGTATGGTCGCGGCCGCGCGAGAATGGCGCTTTCACACGAAGGTACAAAGAACCCAAGGTGGTTGCTATCTATCCACGAACTTTATCCATTTGAATTTTCTTTTAATAGTCACAATTCTTTTTATTCCTTTTTTTTTTTCATTTAAAAAAAAAAAACAAAAAAATACCACAAGAGAGACGAGTTGTTCTCGTCTGAAGAAATGTTCCGTTATTGCCACCTGACCGGTTAGAAAGCTCGTACGTGAATTTACAAAAAATCTTCTATCTGTTTTTTTTTTTTTTTTTTTTATTTATTTCATTTTTCACTTGAAACAAAAATTCAAATTATCTTACTAATGATCCCATTAATAAGATCATAGTTTAACGTGTTTATCTTGGAAACAAACTCACGGTCCTTCTCCAATCGGCGTGTTACGAAGCTATCAGCTGATTGGTTGTAACACGAGCAGAGTAGTCTATCCGAGTTGTTACCTAAGCTAGCTAGTTCGCCTACCACCTTCCTTTCACTGAAAAACCTCGCCCGTTTAGAGAGTGAAATAATGAGAGATAAGGACAAGAATAATAAAAAGAACAACAACAAAAAAACATGCTTATATTTATTTTATTTATTTAACGAAACGATAATAAACGGAAATGCTGAATTATATTGCACAAAAGTACGGTAACACTTGTTACAAACGTATTTAATTATAAATTGCATTATTTCTATTTTTGAACAAACAAAATTCACCATAATTTAGGTCAAATGAATTATTTTGTAAAAATAAATCAACAGGTTGTTGAACTGTTTTTTTTTTTTTTTTTTTTTTAACAAATCCAAAGAGTTCGGATCTGTCAAATCTTAAAAAAAAAAAGAAAAAAACAAACGAAATTGCAAACGTGTTTTCTCGTTCGTGAAGGAGTTGTGAACGGCGGCCCCATGAAATAGTAGGCCCAAAGCGGTACTTAGCCAAACGGACCTTAAACCTTAAGGTTGAATAACGGTTTATTCAGTGTTCGTGCATACCTACGACGTGTCTAACTACGGGAATTGCCGTTGCGATTTCTACGGTACGCAGCAATAGGTATTCTATCTAAATACACCATAAGATACACACCATACGTCTTCAACGATGCAACGACAAATTATTAAACTCGTTCTATCTCTCTTCCTTATTTAGATTTTATTTTATGAACCTAATCATACGCAGACACGTGCACTCGTGTATAAATTAAATGGACTAATTGTTCATTTGAAATATTTTGAATTATTTTGTAAAATATCTTAAAAATAATTAGACAAAACCGTAAGAGAGACTTGCTAGAAAACCTTATTTGATGGATACTTATATATTTATTTATTTATAAAGTTATACAAGATATTAAAAATATGTTCTTAGATATTTTTAGTAAGAAAACGTATAAGGAAACCCTAAAGGTATTTTCCATTTAATTCTATGACTCTGTGCTGACTCACACTCTCAGCAATAATCGAACTTCAACTTGGTCAAAGAAAAAATGAACTCATTCGTAGTTTATTTTTTTTATACAAGTATTATCAATTATTTGTATTTATTTAAAGGACAAATAAAAGTTCTCCAATGTGCATTAAGTTACGCCCCCGCCATAGCGAACTTAACCGATCAAATACGAAAATAACCGAGAAGACCGGCCAACCGATCGCGAGAAGTTTCTCGAGGAACGGAAAGATCACTGTACACTTATATACATATATATATACATAAATTTATGCGTATTTGTTGTAATACAAATATACATACATATACTATATACTATATATAGTGATTGCACGTAGAACTGAATAAACGATAGGAGAACACACACAACGTTGTACTCTTATGTTTATATATGACGATTGTATGTGTGAGCGTGGATTCTTCTTGGTGCATCGAAGCAGCTCATTGGTTGATACCACCGGTCGGTCGCGTCTCAACTGTGCGACTACAGCAACGGCCAACACCTAAAGTGGTTTGTGTGTATGTTGGTTGTGTGCATGTTGTGTGTGTATTATATACCTGTATTTTCTTTCTCTTGTCAATGTGTACCGTTTTGTGTTGCACTGTCACCAGTGTATACCGATCGTCTTTCGCCGGCCGGACGTATATCTTGGCTACTAGCATTTGTTTCTTCGAACACAGTTCAATGACGGAGGAAGTACTCAAACACTGCAACCAGCCCCAGTTGTCTTCAACCTTTATCTGAATCTTATATCTTATTATTATCATCATCATCATCATTTTATTCCGTTTTATCTTTGAAATCCTTTGAATTCAGTTCTCCAAAATTTCCCCCACCACTATCATCAGAGATCTATAGATCAATTATGGTTTAACTTGGATACTTTGGAAGAGTTTTTTAAATCTTGGTGAGAATCGAAATGTTTGTTTATTTGTTTGTTTTTATCTAGGGTTAAGATGATGGATTCTATTAAATGCAAATATAATTTAGCATCATCGTAATCGTCATCATTATAATAATAATTATTGTGATACAGTCTCTCATGTCAGTTGGCATTAGATAGACGTTGAGATGTAGCAACCTCAAGTTGCTTCTTTTTATAACAAAAGAAACTAGGTGTACGTGTGTGTACGCCTATGATGACTCACTATCATCGTTTCGAATGACACTGATGCGAATGAAAATCGAACCATCTCTTTCTATCATACTGTAACACATATTATAATAAAACGGATGTGTAGATAATTTATCATCGATCGTATGATGTTACGATTCAATAGTATACACATGTTAAAAGAATTGCATATAAATAGGTGTGTTGTGTGTGTATGGTTCATTCTCGAGATTGAAAGTAAAATAAAAGAAATCGTGTGTGTACCTATAGATTAGTTTGTCAAGCGTGCCAAAAATAAGGTGTGTACCTTTTGTTAGATCGTTCGAATTGTCATTGAGAAAAATATCTTTGATTGGTGATCTTGAAAAGAAAATATTTGAAACCTTTGAAAGTCTATTAAATTAAGAACAATCAAATTTGCAATATTTTTACAATATTATAATATAATATAATAGTGGGTGGGTTGAAAAAATATGAAGTTTAAAATAGGAATAATTTGTTTCTAATTAAATTCATTGATATTTTTCGAATATACTTTCACTTTCTTCTTCAAACTTTTCAACCCACTCTCGCAAATGCTATCAATATATTATTATTATACCTATTTTGTTTATAAATTAAAAATCAAATATTGTAGAAGAAGATTCTTTCGAAATAGTGATTTTCGATGAAACAGCAACAAAAAAAAAAAAAAAGAAAAAAGAAGAAAAAAAACCAAATAGAAATGGTAAATCTCGAAACACGTTCGATGAGCTATCACGATCGAATCAATCTCTCACGACGTATGATTAATTTCGTACGAGTTTATGATTAATGATCGCGATTATGGTGAACGGTAGACTTTGCTTAGAGTAACACTCAGCAAGAATTGTTAATAATTTCGTAGTAAAAAGAAACAGCTAATATTAATTAACATTTACGTTTCTTACAATTCTTTGAATTTCTTTTTAAGTTTGTTTACATCGAATTATTCGTAAAATGATCTTAGAATGTGATATGATTATTTATTTTTTATATTTTATTTTATTTTCACATACTTATGTATCTTGTGTTTTTTCTAATGAAGAATTGGTGTTGTTTTGCAGAAGACTGAAAAACGATTTGCAATATACTCGAAAAAAGGGAGGACTTTTGAAGGCACCAGTCGAATCGTCGCCCTACCAAGGACGTGAATGTGAGAGATGTTTAGCACCGTTCGGTAGATTTTACAACACAGGGGCTACGTGTACTCGTTGCAGGTATAGGGTTTGCAAACGGTGCCGTATCGAGGTCAAAAGTACCAACAAACAAAACGACCATTCTAAAGACGTTGAATGGGTTTGCACCCTTTGCTATGATATCGCGTCAGTATATTTCTCATGTTCTTTTTTTATTGTCGTTTATTTGATTTTTTAATTAATATATTATAATAATTATTACATTTGTAGAGAATTGCACATTATCACTGGAGGCAAATGGGTGAACGAGGATAATTTATCTTGTCGAAGAAAAATATTCATCGATGATATCAAATCATCACCATTCGATATATTGAAACAATATAATATTCGACGTGCCTGGACGATCAACGGTATGTTTAATCTTTTCAACTGAAATCAAGTTTAAGTTAACAAGTTTATTAACAATACTTTGATGTGTTATTGTAGGACCACCTACACATTGGTCAGCTGCAAGGAAGTCACCTGAATTACGATTATATCGAAGTTTACCAATTAAACGACAGAAATATCGTGAATCTGTCGAAAAAAGGTGTACCGTAAGAAAGGATAATTCATCTTTGTCAAGATCGGAGGAAGAAAATCGAACGAGTTTACCTCAAACTATCATTGATATTATAAACGACGAATCATCTTTCTTTGAGAAAATTATCTCACGATCTGTTGATATTGCATCTAACGATCGAACGAAAAAAAACGATAAAATACGTGGAGAGGTCAGATTGAACGAGGACATTTCTTCTGTTGCTGCATCAAGTGACAAAAATTCTTTCAAAAAAAACGACAAAAATCTGACGAATAATAATAAAACGAAAGAGGGGGTACAGGAAGAAATTATTAGTGGGAATACTAATCAAGAACAATCAGTTGGTACACCTAGAATTTCTTTACTCAAACCACCAAGAATTCTTTCCAAATTAATCTCGCCGGATGTTAAATCGTCACAGAGCAAATATGGCGAAAGAAAATCGAATATTCCAATATTTAAAAGGAGTTCCAAGGAATTCGAGGATATCAGGAGTCCTCAGGAATCACCGAGACGATCTCTTATACCACAAAGGTATAATAATACAACACACATGTGTGTTCTTTTGACTTGATTGATAACTTGATTGACTCGCTATTTATTATTTAAAGATTATCTAAGTCTGTAGGTTCTTTAAACATTTCATAGATAGAGTTGTATTACAATAGAATTATTTCAATGTATTTACACCTTTTTTCTCGTTCTAAATGCAATGTGAATACGTTTCAGATATAGAGGAAGCACCGATGACCTTAGACGCAGTCGAGAGGACATAAGCGTGCCAAGTTTGATACCGAAACTCCTGTCACCTAGAAATAAAGAAGATATTAATAGATTGATAAAACGTCAGGATAGCAAGGACGACGTTAGGATTAACGTACAGAACAACAATAACAAACGTATCGAAGCATCATCGATGCTTTTGCGAAAAGATTTGAAAGACGATACGAAAGGTGGTGGTAGTGGTGGTAGTGGTGGTGTTGGTACTTCGAACCTAAACGTAAATAATAATAATCATCATCATAGTAATTCAAAAGAGGAAAGTAAAATACGAATATTCCGACGAGATAATAGCAAAGAGGACGACGTGGGTAGGGAGAGTACAAATTCAAATGCGAGCGTTGCTACAAAAGGAAAGCAAACTGGAAAGGAGGAGGAGGAGGAAGAGGAGGAGGAAGAGGTGGAGGAACGTGTGGGCGATATTACAATGTCCAAATCGAAATTATTTACCTTTGCATGTGAACAAAGCAAGAAGAAAAGGGAAAGTTTCGAGGACGACGTAGGAACACAGTTGCAAACTAAACGACAAGTTGTTTTAATTGAACAGAAACGTTTAGAACAAGTTGACACGATGTTAGGTGGTGGTGGTGGTGGTGGTGGTGGTGGTGTTGTTGATAAAAGTGAAAAAGATGAGGATGAACAAATTAAAAGGACAATGGATAATGAATTTAGAGATGTTTCAATAGAGGATGATAAAATTATCGAAGATATTCCTTCCAATGATTTTGATATCAGTGGGGTGTGTGGTACGAATGATCGAAGATCCTTAACTGATATTGGTCATGCCAAGAAATTGGACGAATTTCAAGTGGTAAGTAACAAAACATCTGTAAATCTACGTGTTAATGTTTTATCGACGATTAATAATCAAATATTGATATAAATATAAATGAATTAAATAGGTACGTAGAAAATTTTCTAAAGAAGAATTTTCTAATCCAGACGATACGGATGAAACACCAAACAAACGTTGCTCCAGCGTGAGTATTAATTTTTTCTAGACACCTATTGAATGAAATATAAAATATGAAAAAAAAAAAAAAACTTGACAGTAAATGAGAATGTTCTATTCGACAGCATTTATCACCAGAAGCAAGTCCTTTGAGTACAAGATCCTCGAGATATAGTCCTAGAGAGAGTGAAAGTGAACCGACACCTGCACTTCCACGAAAAATAGGTGGAGATTCTTGTTCAGCTTCTCAAAGAATACGAGATGCGATAAGTAGAAGCAGAAGAGAATCAAATAGTAGTGCAAGATATGAGAGTAGTGGCAGCGAGAGTGTAAGGTAAGCTTTAGAATGAACCCTTGACACTTTAGTGGTCGCCAATCGTTTGTTTGATGAATTATATTATAATAAATCTCATGAATAATTTGAATTTTAGACTGAGCGAGACGGGATTGCATGATGGGGTTGATCTGGCAAGAAAGTTGAAATTTTTTGGCGGTAATGGTAATAGTACGATACCATTGATCATCGGTAACGACCAAGTGATACAACGAGATAGTGCAACGAGTGCAGGGGAAGATGAATCACACGAGGGTGGTCACAGCAATAGAATTGGTCAAGTATCATCTCAGGGAAGATCTATGCTACGTCGACGTAGACAATTCGATGCTCAGGGTGAGTCGTTAGTCATTTAAATGCGTTTTTCAAAAGGAGAACAACCCCATGCATTGATCAACATTTATCTTCTTCTTCTTCATTTGATAAAACATAATGTATTTGTTACTATAAAATATTCACTTTAGAAATAAGATAAACTCGAAAAATGTTATTAAATAGATTAGACAAATTGTAGAACGGTAAACTAATAGACTTACAATTAGATAAACGTAAAATGTAATTATATTAAAAGTTAGAGTCTGTTAACATTTCGCTTTCGTGACCGCCCACCCCGCGTTGATCATTAAAAAGGTATATACACAAAGTATACGAATACCTAAGTCATATAAAGATATACATAGAATCAATGTACATATGTATACTTAAAACACTTGCGTGCAAAACTCTCGATCGCGTGATCTCTCGCATAAAACATAAATGAAATCTTTATTCCTCGCGTTACATTGTTTTTAATTTTTTCTTTCTTTTTTTTTCTTTATTATTCGGCAAATTAAAAGAAATAAGAGAAATGTAAAAATGTGTTAACCAGTTAGAGATTGTTTTTTTTTTTCTTTATAGAAATTTGTCATTGATTCTAAGTTGAAAAAGTAATTGCATTAAAAAGTATATCGTTATTTATAAATACTGAAGTATTGTTTTTGTATTTAAGTATCATAGGTGTTATATATTTAGTGACAGAAGAGGGCCATATGGGAGTCAGTTAACGATATAAGCTTTCATCGATTATCGAAGCCATTGGGTTGTTCTCCGATGGCAGAAGCAACGACAGCATTCTCTGGAGTATTTGATTCGTTAGCAGTGTGTGCAAACTCATCGTTCTCGGAAAATTTCTCATACTCGTTTAAAGTCATTTATGCAACGTTTCAATATTTATCATAAATTCGTTTAATGATTAACGATTAAGTTATATACATATATATATCTTTTTTTTATTAATCGTTTTCATTGGAAGAAAATCAACTTTGAAATATTGTCAGAAATTTTGGTAATGTTGCAAAGTAACCGTGAAGTGATAAAAAAAAACGTGCCATGTTAATATTTTTTTTTTTTTTTTTTTTATCAATAGAGTTTCATTCAAATTTAAATGTGAAATGTGTTGTGAAGAATTTTGAACAAACAAACGTTTTTGTTTAACGTTGCAAAAGTGACCGTGAAGTTGATGAACGTGAATCGTGTTTCCTCTCAGCAAGATATCTTGTTCGATCTATAGAAAAAAAAACTAGATAGAAATTGAGTATACAAACATGGACTTGGCAAGAATATGCCAACTATTAATCACGTTTTGCGTGTCGATGTACTTTCTGCTCTTCTACGCTGGACTATGCATAACATTTTATTTCTTATGGACGGACAATCACTAATACAATGCAAATTGTAATCTTTAAATGACTCTTCTACGTATTTATAGTTGTTCTATCTATTAGGTTGGCAACTGAGTGTGGATTTTAAATAAGAATTGAAAATTCCAAATTGTTACTTAAAAATATAAATTTATTCAATATTAGGTTTAGATTACTTTGCTATTAAAAAATATAATTAGGTGTAAAACAAAATCCGCAATAATTTAGTTGCCAACCCAATATATATATAGTTCTATATATATATAGATATTATATTATGTTTACATTTGTATACACATATATATAAACAATATATAGTTCTATCTATACAATGCTATTACGTAGAATATACGTACGTGTATATATATACAAATATAAACACAAAATGTAAGGTGTATTTGTTTGTAATTTTTTGTTAGTATTTTTTTTTTTACAACTTTATATATTCGTACGTGCATAATCTAACGAACTAGCGTAGAGATGCGAACAAACGAACGAACGAACGAACGAAGGAACGAAGGAACGAACGAACGGGCAGGTGAGACGAAGCGGAGCGGGACACACAGGGAAACAGCATAGGAATAATAGTCTAACAGCGTTCTCTGTTTCGTTCTATAGTCCGCTCACCTGCGGCTTTTATACCGGGTGATCAATCATTCTTCTTTCTCTCTCTCTCTCTGGTTTTCTTACGTTATTGATTTAAAAATATTTTGTAAAAATTCTTTTGAAAGAAATTTTGTAAGGAAACTTGTTTACCTTTAATTTTCGTCGATAAGCCAAAAAAACTCAAAAACGTTGTATTTGATAAGGATATAATAAGCCTATTCGTCGTACTCGTGAATTATCATAAATGTTTTTACGTAAATTACTACAGGTATATTATTATCGCGTTTTCTATATAACAGTCACGTTTTTACGTATCAAAACAAACGCGATAGAATATATAATTTAAACTCATTTTATTTTATCTGTTTTTTTTTTTTTTCAAACAAATTTATCGTTGAATAATTTAATTTTATATTTCTTTTTTTTTTGTAAGTAATATCTTTTGAATTTAAATAGTATTTTTAATAGTGTATCTAGAATTGTATAATATTAATTGCAACACCCGGTATAAGGCGTCATAATGACTATAGCGTCGGCAACTGTAGACGGTGTTGTGCCGGCGGCTAAACTCGTAGTAAGGTAGTGACCGATGCCATAAGATTCAGGTGTGTTGTGTGTTGTGTTGTGTGCAGTGTTGTGTTCTTGTGTATACCCCCTTCTTCTTATTTTTTAGTTCATTTCTTCTTTTTCTACTTTAACTTCAACTTCTTCTCTTCTTCTGCTTCTTCTTGTTCACCTCCTTCACCTCCTTCACCTTATTCTCGTAGTCGATAGGACGCTCTCTCAGTTTAACGGCGGTAGCCCACGCGAAACAACACCGGGTTCCCCTTTTCTCTCATTCTCAAGAATAATAACGAATAAGAACGTGACACGTGATGATGACGATGAATCATTCGATCAAGTATTTCCAAATTCAATTCAAAGTGTCCTTTTAAAATAATTTCTTCCCTTTTTATTCTTTTATTTCATGTTTTCTTATTTTTAACGTGTTGGTGGTTCATTTGAAGTGTAAGTCAAACAAATTGTGTCTTTCTCTCTCGAATATTATCATTTTAAATGCAATTAGAATTAATCATAGAAGTAATTCATTTTGATCACTGACGTCCTAGGATATTTGGGATTTGTAGGAAGATGTTGAAATATTTGATTGAACGAATCATTTGTAATATTTTATTAAGATTTCACTAAGGCAACCTTTATAATGTCTACTCATTGTTTTTCTATGATCTATCGAATATAAAGACGTCGAAAGTTTATAAAAGCCACATCGCTTTCATCCAACTCGATATCGTTCATTAATCTTCAAGGAAGGAGGAATCGGTTGAGCAGTTCGATCGTTAGAAAGATATTAGGATATTTCATCGACTAACTTTCCAAATTAGAAAAAGAAATTTTGATAAGTCAAGTATTCATTAATTAAACTATCATTATATAAAATTCAAAAGTATGATTTTTGCTAGGCCAATTAAATTGACACCACAATACTTCACTCACATATCTAAAATGATTAAATTGTAATGAAATAAAATAATCGTTGGTTCTACTTTTGTTTCGAGTTCAAGAGAAACGTTTTATTCTAACATTCCGAGTGATAATTCGGTTGAAACCGTTTTCGCACATATTCACAAAACGATCTCTTTTTCTTGAAAATTAACAAATTACTTAGGATGACGATATTTTTGAATTTCTCTTCAAAGTTTTCTTACGATGTCTCTCTTTCATCAATTCCACCCATTCCTGGGTGTTCCCTCTCTTTCTCATACTGTCCGAGCAAATCCAAACTGGAATTTGTTCCATTCATGGAACGTCGCGCAACGTCTGCCGTTTCCAGAATGGCGGAGAGAATTGTACACATGAATATATGTACTCTAAATCTATATATACAAAAAAATATACGGAATGGCCTGTGCCATTGACCAGCTACATTGACCAGCTACATTGACCAGCTAAATCATCAGCGCGTAAAAAGTTAGCTCAAAGCGTAAATTTGGTTGTTCTCCTAGGTTAAACAATAATTCATCCATCTCTTTAACCGATCAAAGTTATAAGAATAATAGATCTTATCTGTGAAGTAGCAAATGCCGATAACAATTTCAATAATAATAATCAAATAAAAAGATAGTGTCGAGTTTATCGCAAACGATAAAAAAATATTCGATATCATCGATGTTTCGCGTTAATACAAAATGTTATAACTTATTATTAACGGGAATTGTTTATCTGTTGAAAAGGTTCGAGAAGAAGAGGCCGATCGCACGCTAGAACTTGTTGCGGTGATGATCTTCAGAGTCTACAGACACTTCACGTGATTGGACGTGCCGAAAGACAGGAAAGTCCAATTGGAAGCAACACCAACAACAATAATAACAGCACCAGCAACAACAACAACAATAATAATAATAATAATAATCACGGGCAGGATCAACCGATAGTTGACTATAGAAGACTGGTATTCATCAGTTCGGATTCATCGTCAGGTCGTGAGGAAGACGATGCAGACAGCAGTTGTTCCAGTTCCTCTTACTTAAACGGTTTACCACGCGGTAGTAGTGGTAGTCACGCTCAATCCCACGAGGAGGATTGTGATTGGGATTATTTCGAGAGTGGTTCGATACCAGTCGTCATTGGTGGTGGTACCACCAACGTTGCAACGGAAACTAATATCTCGCAGGATTGGAGTTGTTGTCCTGGACGTGGATCATCCGCTTGTCGGGTAAACTTTTTCACATTATATTTACAAGAAACAACAAATGTTTATCAATCTTCTCGTAAATAGATACGTTTATTAGATTAAAAGATAACGTTAGATAACGGTGATCGATAAAAACGATAATATTGAAACCCGTCTAATCCAATATTGTATTCTTTCATTGTTTCATTTAGGCTTGCGGGGGTTCTGGAAACGCTAACGTACTTCCGGTACCAGTGCCTATACCAGTCCCAGTACCATATCCGGTACCAATACCGGCAGCTCTCTGGACCGGTGATTTCGCAGCTGCAGCATCCTCGATGATAAGTCGTGCCGGAGATTCGGAACCTGGAACTTTGAGATTGAAAGGAGATCCACGTGCACCTTGGTTCGCTTGGCATCCAAGATTTAATCAACCGTTGCATCGTGGTAGACTTGATCCAAGATTGACAGATATCTTCGATCCAAACAGTTGTACATTTAGACCGGAACAAGTGATCGGTCCACGTTTATACGAGTCACCTATCGAAACGTCAATTTCATCGGCTACCGAATCTCTGAGTAATCATCATCATCATCATCATCATCATCATCATCATTTGGGAAATACTGGTGGTGAAACGGTGAACAATAATTTAGGAAAGTCTAATACAAACGTGGAGGATAATTTAATGAACGAAACTTTGTCAACGAAAGAACACGAATCGACCAATAAAGTAACTGAACAGAAAGATGATTCTAACGTTATCAATGTTGACAAACTCGTACAAACGGAAAATAGAATGGAAGAAGAAGAAGAAGAAGAAGAAGAAGCTGTATGCGAGGATTCCTTATCTTCTTCATTCGAAAGTAGAGATCAAATAATATATCAAAGATCTCACGAGGATTCTGGTAGTTCATCTGGACGTTCTTCGGCTGATAGTAGCGATCTCGAAGAAGATTCTTCATCCCACAGATTTTCCCGAGTTTTCGTAGTAAACGATGATTCTCTTACAAGTGATAACGATATCGAGGACAACGGCGAAGAAGATGATTCCGATTCGGCTAACGAAGGTGGTGTAACATTGAAACGTGTCACTGCTTTACCAGAAGAAGAATCTGTGATATTGCAACATGTTCGTTTGTTAAACGAGGATGGCAACTTTGAGGATATCAATGGAAATCAAACTAATAGAAATAGATCTGAGGATGAATCAGAATCAAGAAAAGCTAATAATCCAAATGATAGTTCAAACTTGGTGAAGATAAAAACTCGTGATGGACATAATCCGGTAGAAGTTGAAAATGATGACAGAGTACCATTGTTGTTAGATCATCGATTGATTCCAGAAGAAATATATCTCGCTGACGAGAGCGAATCATTAGGTAATAAAATAGAATTGAAATCGGTTAGAATCCTGGATCCTGATAGTATCGATGCAACTTCGAACATAAGTGTAAACGAAGTTCAATCGATAGAAGATACAAGCAACGAAAATGTTAATGATAACGATGAGGAAAGTGATTTGTCCAGTTGCAGTGGAAATTGGGATTCAACTATAATACCAGACTCATTAGAAATATCCAAAGAAATGTCTAAGGACGATGACAATTCGTCCGATGAAATTTTAAGGGATTCCAATAAAGATGATCACGTGGATGACGATGAGAATGAAAATGAAGTACGTACAAACTCGTCTAACGATAAGAATGATTGCGAAACTTCATCGGATAAGCTTAACGTGTTATCAGACGTTTCATTAAACGACGATACGTCAGATCATAAGAAAGATATTAATAACGAATCAAGCCAGAACGTTATCGGCAATATGTTTTTCTCTTCGATGGAAAGTTCAACTGGTAACGAAACAACAACGACAGGAAGTGAAGTTAGCAGTGACGAGCTTCACGAATATGAGGTCACACCGTTGTACGATGGCAACGCAACAACCAGGATTACTACTACAACTACAACGATATCCGCCGTGAGCGAAAAATTAATGCTATTGAATCGAGAAGAAATGGAAAAGACGTTGGAAAGTATAAAAGAATTGGAGGTTAGCGAGATCAGCAAAGAGGAAGAATCTTTGTACGATAAGTTCTCGTTACATAATTCCAGTACGGAGAGTCTTGCAACTAAAACAGAAAGGAAGAAGGAAGAGGAGACTGGTAACAAAGTGTTAGAAGTGTTGATGGTGAATAAAAACGTGGGTGGTGGTGGTGGTGGTGGTGGTGGTAGTAGTGGAGAAAAGGATGTTGTTGGAAGGAAATGGGCAGGTCGGGAGGTAGGCGAGGTTATATCTAACAAAATTCAAGAGATCTTCATGAGCGGTGAACGTGTCGAACGAATAACTGAGACTGCGCACGAGGAGTACGAGCAAGAGCAAGAGCAGCACGATTCGTACACAACGGTGAGAGGCGAGAGTCCTGCTGCTTCAAGCGAGGTAGTAGGAAATAACAACGAAGGTGGTAGTTGTGACGGTGACGGTGGAGGTGGAGGTGGAGGTGAAGGTGGTGGTAGTAGTGATGGTGACTCGACGGTGGGGGTATCGACACGGTTTCGCTCAGTCGAGCGACGCCCGTCCACTCGAAAGGAGAATGGATTCCCTCCTGCCGCGTCGACGAAGGATTCCACAAGAGACAACAACGACGACGACCACGACGACCACGACGACCACGACGACCACGACGAAGACGACGAAGACGACGACGACGACGACGAAACATCATTTAGTTACTTTCCCTCATCTACGATTCCTTCGAACAATACAACCGGTACTACTGCTAACAACAACAACGCTAGATATAAGAGCCTCGTGATGATTACCCAAGAAGCTGCTTCGTATCAACCGGTGAGCGTGATTACGTCGGACACTACGACCTTGTTGCAACCGGATGAAGTCCATTCGGCTGGTCAGGGTCTAGCCGGGTATTTCCAGCTGGCGCTAGAAGCGGTAACAGAACAGCCACACCGTAAGACTGGCCAACCACCTAGAAGACCTCTCATGGTGAAAAGATTGCCGAGCAATGTGACGAGCAGCAATCATTCCGAAGCAGAAGCTGACAGTGGTTTAAGCGTGGGTAGTGCTAGTGAGAGTGATGACGTTTCAGTTAAGAACGCTAATAAAATAAATAATCGTTTGGAAGGTGGTAACAGTAATGAGGATTCTCAATCGAAAGATCGTCAGAGTTGCAACAACAATGATCATCAACGCGAAGGATTACGAGCACGTGTGTCTTCCCAATCGAGTGACGATAATTCGGCTAGTGGTGGGGTTGTTATACTCGAAGAAGGACTCGCTGATGATGATTCCTGGGTCGAAGAAGTATCCCACGACGAGGATGAACCCGAAGCTACTACTGCAACCGAGGAAAGTTCCGAGGACGAAGCTAATAATCTTGGAGATCGAGAGGAAGAACTTCGAGGATATCACAGGCAAGCTATCGATTTTACTCTTCATACGATTGTCGAGGAATCGTGCGAGGAAAGCGAAGCAGAACCCAGCAGTTTGGCTACAGGTAGTAGTCCGTCGAAAAAACAACGGCCACCGTCCGCCTCGGAATTAGAAAAATATTTTTTCTTCGGACTCGGTGGTGATGGAAATAATTCCAGTATGGGATCTCGCGAGGTTGATAGTCTTTCCGAAACTTCATCCATTTATTCGGAAGGTTTGGAATCTCTTGGACAAGACGAACCTACTAGTACAGCTTCGAACGCTAGTACAACAACCACCGGCTGTCAAAGTCAAGAACGACTAAATTCCAATAACGAAGGATTTCTCAACTCTTCCAGATTGGAAAAGTACTTTCTATCGGAGTTTCTTGGATTTGACCAAGACAGACGTGACTCCGATGGTTCGGTTGGTAGCGATTCCGAAGGAAGACCAAGTCCAGAAGCTCAACGAAGAAAACGTCTCGTTCGTGCTAGGGGTACTGGTAGATCACACAGTTCTTCTCTCGACAATTTGTTGGCTTTGACGCAAAGCTCGCAAAATTTAAGCTCCCAAAATTCTCTGCAAGATCTAAGTCTCAATCAAGATTTGCAGGAAACGCAATCGGAGGGATCGTCGACCGAAACCGACGGCGCTGAGGATGGACAAACTCCGGCTTTTGGTACGGATGGACAATTCGATACGGTCAAAAGGAAAAAGAAAAAGCCAAGAAATTTGGGTACCCAGAGTCCTCGGGTACCACCAGACGACAGAAACAAAACTCCCGAACCAAATAGAGAAATGGTATTGGTCGGAGAAGTAGTGGTTGAGGATGATACGGAAGCTGCCAATTCGGAAGATTCTGAAAGAGCTAAAACTCCTCAACCGGAATGCGCGTTATCTTCTTCCTCATCGCCATCCGTCATTGGTGGTAACGCGTTGACGACGACACCCTCGCCGCAAGTAATCGTTGATTCATCGAGAAATCTTCTCTCAGCATCCTCGGCCGATTCTATCGCTTACAATCAAAGATCGAAACAACAATCGAGAGATTCCGGATTCGTTGGTAGTTGCGATGATCTTTTGCAACATCAAAAGATACCCGATGACGTTCAAGTTAATTCCGAAGTTAATCAAGAAACAGGAAAAGATCATCGTACGAGGAAAGAAAGTAACGCGAGTGTTCGAACTACCGATGAAATCATTTCTAACGATACTGCTGTTGTTGGTAATGAAAAAAACAATTCCGTAAAGATCGATCATCCGATCAATCACGCGACGAACACTACTATACCAGCACATTTGCCAAATGCATCACTATCGCGAAAAGATAGCTTTAACAATTGGTCCAGTGACGAGGAAACGAATCTGATGATGTCTAAGATGCGACAATTTTTCAAAACTATGGTTGCCAATTCGAACGGTCAAGGTCAGAATGTAGCCAATGCAAATTCGAGCGGTGCGTCACCGGCACCGAGTCCACGGTTACCTGGATATTCCTCGAAGGCAAGAATGTGTTCACAAAATCGCACTAAACCACCCCAATTGGTATACTTTGAGAACGAATTAACCAGATTAATGAAAACCGTACCTGGTATACGTGACGAACAAGTTCGAGAAATCGTCGAGTATCTCAGTTCCGAAGATACATGGTCTGATTCTTACGACAGTTCGGATTATACCAGTTCGGATTTGGAAGGAGCTGCTGGTGGTCGTCGTTCGGCATTGCAAGAACAAATTTCACAAAGTTGTCAACAGATCATTAGCAAATTCGATACTACTTCTGGTGATAATATTTTAAGCGAGAAAGAAACTAAAGAAGATAATAATAATAAAAATGGATCTACGATTCAAACACCTTGCCTTGGTAAAGACACTGCATTCGTTTATCAAAAATTGGTACAGAGTTTTACTAAAATGGCAGGTGACGGTGTGAGTTCCGATACAAATTCAACACCTCATAGCAGTCCTCCATTAATTGCTAAGGTTATGCATCACATAGGTAGTCGATTGGTAGCATTGATGCACGAGGTGTCAGAAGGTGGTCCAGCAGTGGTTCAGCATCATTCCTCAACAACATGGAGAAGATATTCGCAACATCATCGAACACCATCATCTGCTTCAACAACGGAAGACGATGATTCAACGTCAGATTCAACGAATGCCACTTGTTCGGCTCACCTGCAATTACCTAGATCCAAATCTCACGATCCTTTGTTACTCATCAATAATCATCCTAGTGCGTCGACCGGTCAGGAGGGAGAGGAAAGGGAAGCCAGCGATTATGAAAGATTCTCATGGCGTGGTAGTTTTGAATCTGCATTAATGGCAGCTGACTCGAGAACGAAACTAAGTTTATTGGCTTGCAGCGGAGATGTCAGTGGGGTTGGGGTTGGGGCTAGTGCTAGTGCAAGTGCATTGGCAATGGCAGCCAAACGACGTAGTGCCGGTGATTTGTTGTTTAATCCTAGAAGCTTATCGAGAGAACAATTAGACAGGGTTAGAAGTTGCGGTTCTATTGGTGGTGGTAGTAGCGGTGGAGGTGGCATAGGTGGTGGAGGATCTATCGAAGATAGAATTTGGAGTAATAGGAGAAGATCTTCTGTTCCTGATGCAAACACCAGAGGAGAATCCGGTAAGTTTATTTTTGTAAAGTAGTAATACCAGTAGGATTATGCCAATCGTATTTGAAAATATATAAAATTAGGTGCATCGGCAGGTGACGAGGATACCGAGGACGAATTAGAATACGGTGGTGAATCGCGTGCCACAACTCTACCTCGTGGCATGCAATCAGCATTAAGCGCAGCTACCAATTCTCTACCACGTTTACCAGCTTCTACTACGACAACTGGCTTGACAACAACATCAACGACCTCATCCCAAATGCACAAAGCGCATAGCGTTTATCATTTTCTACCGCAACACAGTGGCGTGAAATCGGCCAGATATCGACCGCCCGGTTTTGCTAGGAACAGTAACGTAACGGGAGCTATCATTGGTGCCGGTGGTGGTGCTGCTGCTGGTGCTGGCCCTAAACGAGCGGTCAGTGCACCGGGTTTACAAGTCTCAGGATCGCAAAGTTCAGCTGCCAAACGGGACAATTCTAGATCTAGAAGACAACAGGCAATATCACTAACGCCTGGTAAGTTTACTGAATGTTTTTTTAATCTCTTAGGCATAGGCTGAATTTGAATAGGGTTTACGGTTGCGTCAGGGTTCAAAGAAAATTGCGGGTAAATATGTACCGAACAATGCTTTTGTTAACTTTAAAAATTGATATAATATTACGACGTAGTTTTCTTTGTTTTGTAAATGATAAAGAATTTCGTTAAAACGTGATAAGAACAAAGTTATTAGACAGAAACTACAAATGGTATATGCATATATAATACATGTGTTAAGTTCGTAAAGTTTGCCGTTTGAACGTAACAGGTGTAACACGCGTTGCATCCCATATCTAAACTTTCTCTCTCTCTCTCTCTCTCTCTTTGTTGTTTCCCTCTCTCGTCCAGCAAACTAATCGATAATCCAACGTGAGGTCGTGGCCTGCGTATGCGTACACTGTTCGACTTTTCTGAACGTTTCTCATATATCTTTTTTGCACGTGTGATTCATCCTCGTGAATTGTTTGCTTGAAATAAAATTATTAAACACTTATTGTTTTTATGAATAAACATAAAAGTGTTATTTGAACACTTTGAATATTGAATAATTTTCATTGAAATGTTTATTATCTTTAATCTCAGTTTTACGTCTACGTCGTAAAATTAATCTCATGGGTAGAGTCGTGTAATTAATCAAACATTTTCCTATTATTCTTGTTGTTTGTAGTTTATATTTAAAAGTAAGAAAGGGAGAGAGAGGGTGCGTGTTAAAAGATAATGCGACGTTGTTTTATCTAAGGATATTTATAATAATTGAATTTACACATGAGTTGTCTTAATCTTTTTCTATCTTTCTCTGTACCGATGAAATTATCTTGCCACTCCCCTCTATGGTCGCTGCTGCTTCGACAGATCAATAACTGAGAAAACTGACGTAACTCGTATAACCCCCATAGAAAATTGATGACAAACGAGTGATGGAAAAATATATGACTTGTCTCTTTAATATATACAATATTTTCTATTACAAATGATAATAATGATTTTGTTTAATTATATAAAACAAAGTTTATTTAGTTTGATTATTATTTGAAAAAAAAAAAATATAATAATTTCACTTTGTAGATGATATTTTTCCTTGCTCTAATAATTCGTAGAGACATTCTTGACTGTCTCAACACAATGAGAGAGAATTTCACTTGAATTCATGTTAAGAGAAAAAAAAAGATGAAGATTTGTTTTGAGGTTCATGGGATACGACAGTTTGTTCGAATATTTCTCGTGCTCGTTTCGTAATGTTAAAGAGAAAACTTAAATACCCTAATACAAAAGTTGGCATATACCTAAAAACACATCATCTGTATACGAGCTGTGTTTGTGTTCATTCATTCTTACTAGTGTAACCGGGTTACCTGAATAACTTCTCGCTTAGCAAATGTCTTCAACAATTTTCGCTTAGCTTTGTTATTCGATCGGTCGATCTTCAATCTGAATATTGGAATATGAAAAATTAATTGAAATTAATTAAAAAAAAAAACAAAGTAAACTTTCATTAATAAGTGTAGCTTGTGTAGACAAACGGTAAAAGTGAAAACCTTTCTACGTGTTAGCATATTTTGTTCTCTTAGTTTCTTTCATGCAATATAGAAGCTTCGAAAGCGAGTTATTTCATTATATTCAACGATAATCCTATCTACTACAACACACGTGACGATCTATCGCAAGAGGGAAAGGTTAATTAACAACGTGGGACATATTAAGTTTTTAATTAATTCAAGGTAAAAAGAAAGAAAAAATTGAAAGAAAAATATAACGGCTGAAAAGACTATCCTTTGCCGTTCATTTCAAAATTGTCTTTGCAAAAACATTCATTATTATTCAATACAATTATTCCAATTTATCATTAAACAATAACAAAACAAAACAAAACAAAACAAAAATAGAAAAATGAATTTCCATAAACGCGTTGATCACTTTCTCTCTTTGCAAATTCAAATTGACACGATAAATTAAATTAGATTGAAGGATTTAATCAATTGTTCATCCACGGATGCATAGAATTCAAAGTAATTAATATTAATACATAATAATAATCGTGAATCCTGTCGTGTTTATGTAAATTACGAAAGTCAACTTTCTCACCGAAAGCGTTAGCTAGCTAGCTAGGTACCTTACTAGCTAGATGATCGTTCAGAGTTTACCTTGACACGGATTTTCTTCAAACATAGTTCTTAGACATTGCAATCTCGTATCTACGATGTCGTCTACCATATACAAAGTCATTGAAAAATCATTTCTTTGCAAGTTTATTCGTATCTTCCGTTATTCCCAAAGATTATTGTTATAAACGTTATCTTACAAATTTCATCATAGATCAAACTTTATTTCATATTGAATGATTTTATTAACGCGTCCTTCACCGGTGACTGACACGTTCAACTGGTTTCTTATTTAAAGTAAAGTGCATGGCCTGACGTGACGTAAAACGTAAAAATGAAAGAATTAGAAAAAAAAAATAAACTTTTCGAACTATGATGATAGGTTTTTGATGACCTTGAACGCGGAAGTTTTAACATATTATTTTGTGTTCATGGTAACGAGAAAAGGCAGGAAATTGAAATCAGCTTTATCAGTGTTGCTCTCGTTCCGTCTGGCAGATTATAAGAAGTGTGACTTTGGACAAAACGAGCTCGTTAGTACCACGAACAGTTTTGTTCTCCAACAGTTTGGATCCATATTCTCATACGTGTGTGTGTGTGTGTGTGTTTGTGTTTGCTTTTTCTTCGTTGCAATTACACGTTTTGTTTATTTCACAAATTAACTGACGAGAGATCATTTTTATTTTTTATCTAAAATCTACTTTCCAATTCAAAGCTGTTAATCGTGTTCTTCATTTAAGGGATGTGTGTGTTTTCAAATGCTTTGAAAAAATTACTCGAGTAGGCAAATTGCGTTGAAGGGTTCTTGTTATTCAAAACTTTCAAAGTGTTGGACAAATAACAAGCTGATTTTGAAAGTGGTGTTCTTTCTGTGTGTGTGTGTTTTTTTTATTAGCATACTTGTATATCAAAAAAAAAAAATGTTTAAAGATTCTCGTTATTCAACATTTAAAACGCAAAAGTATTATTCGTCTGAGGATAATGTTGGACGAATTAAAAATTGTTTTACGAAATGGTGTTCTTCCTGTTGTATCCCAACGTATTCTTCAACTTCTTCATCCTCGTCAAAGAAAGAAGAAATTTCTTCTGTGACTATTGCATCTTCTGGAAAGTTAAAAAACGAGGATGAAATACTACAAGAAGAAGAGTGGAACGATTTCGAAACTAATGAGAAAACTCGTAGAAGACGAAACTTTCTTTCCTTTAATGATCAATCGAAAGATGCCAAAGTTTTTTATAGTTCTCAGAGTTTAAATCTTCAGAGTAATGTTATTTATCAAAAAGAAAAGGAAAGAAAATTATCATCTAATTCGGATACCGAACCGATATTAATTGATTCACCGATTTTATATAAAAAGAATCCAAAAAATGTTACGTTTCTTTCGGATGATAATAAAATAAACCAAGTTGATAGTACGAATCAACAGACAAATATCGCTATTACTATCGAGAAAATCAAATTTAGTTGGTTTATTAAATATATTTATATTAATAATATTATCTTAAAAATAACTGACCAGATAAATACTTAACAATTTGATTTGTAATGTTGTTTTTTTTTTTCTTTGTAAATTTCTTTATCCTATTAAAAGATAAAACAAGATAGAAAGAGAATGATGATATATTTTGTGTTGTTTTGCAGATGATGGAAGTAGTTTGTCAGAGGCGTGCAGTACGCCAATCATCGGTGCCGGTTCGCGTGCTGCTTCTAGTCACACGGTCATGGATATGGACGATATGGATCCTGGATTGCATTCTGGACATCTCGCTACTCGTGCTTCTTTGTCCAGCCTTGGAGTGAGTACACGTCATCCCATATATAAGTCTCTTCCACGCCTTTAAAACTCGAATACGATTGCAAGTGAAAGTTCAATTCCGACCGATTTGCGTAGCACGAATAACTCGCAGCACCAGAACACTAATCCCTATGTTGCAAAAAAACAACGTATTTTTATATATTAATATTTTAATTGTACAATTAATGATGATGATGATGATGATGATGATTTTTTTGTTTTTTTTTTATTTTAGGCACGATCAGATTCAATGGCATCGGTTTACAGTGGTGCAGGTGAAGGTAGATGCTGTAGATCGGTAGTTGTTACCGGTGAAGTTGAATTTGCATTGCAATACGATTACAAACATCTCACGTTTGAGGTGCACGTTACCAAATGCAAGAATCTCGCTCCAGTCGACGTCAAACGAAAACGATCAGATCCGTAAGTCTCTTATGAAACAAACACAACCTGAAAATGAAAAACCTTTACCAAATTTTGTATGATTTTGTTGTTGTTGTTGTTGTTGTTTTCTAACACAGATACGTAAAGGTCTATCTCCTGCCGGATAAATCTAAAAGCGGTAAACGTAAAACTAAAGTGAAGAAGCACACATTGAATCCTGAATTTAACGAAACATTAAAGGTGAGCAATAAAATGATCAATTTAATGACTATCGTACGATAGGATATATTTTTGCTCGTGTTAGTTTGTATCGTGTCCTGCATGAGAATTAGATTTGGTTCGCCACAAACGACGTTTCAGTTTCACATGAGCTTGAGCGGTTTGGAGACAAGGACGTTATGGCTGACAGTATGGCACTCTGACATGTTTGGAAGAAATGATTTTCTTGGAGAAGTTAGAATGCCATTGGAGAATAAAATTTTCGACGATCCTACACCAAGATGGTATCCACTTCAGGAAAGAGTAAGTTTTTCGTTAATCCTTACGTTATAGAATTGTTTTTTTTTTTTTTTTTCAAGTGAAAACTTCTTGAGAATCAAGCTCATTTGAAAAATTGTTAAATGGAAAAACGTGAAGCTTGGTTTTTTTCTTTTTCTTTTTTTTTTTTTTGAGAAGTTTTTACTTTTACCATGTGTGATTTGCACACATCTGTTTGTTTTTCTCTGGTCTAACTGTTCAACGATTAAAAACGCTAATCGCGTACGACAGTAAGTGCAATAATTCGTCATGTTTGAAATATATAATATCCATAGATATATTTGGTGCATTTCATTTATTTCAATATAATATACTTGAATATTATATTTAATAATTCAGAACATTGAATGTTCTTTCAATTTTGTATCACGTTATTATATAATACACATTGTTCATAATTAACAAGCACGTATCAAAATGTGCATAGAGTGTTCACCCCTTTTATTATTATTATTTTTTTTTTTTTAAATACGTTAGTTCTATCTTAGCGAAACACCTTAGTTTTTTTTCTTTTGCACGTTGTGTATGCAATTATAATAATAATAATAATGCGAACATATATCTCTCGAGCATGACGACGATTTTTTTTTTTTTCTTTCCACTGCTGTACTTGCGATTAAAATTGTTTGCACCGTTATTATGAAGCTTCAATTTATAATTCCACGCTAAAATAATATTACTTAAAAAAAAATAGAATCATATTTTGTATATTTCCAACGAAAATAATAATAATAATAATATTAATAATAATCTTCAACAACATTAAAGACATTTATTGATTAAATTGATGATGAATTTGTGTGTGTGTGATGTTCGAGGGTGATGTACCGAAAATGATGTACCGTTATTCAACCGGATTAACTATTTATTCGCAGACAGAACCATTCGACGACCCGATAGCTTACAAAGGTGAAGTAATCGTTGGTTTGAAGTTCGTACCACCTGATCCAGCTCAACAACAGGAACGTGAGTTGGGCTCCGATCACAAGGGTGCATCCAAGTCGAGAAAAAATTGGAGTCGTGGTGCATTGCACGTTCTCGTCAAGGAAGCTAGAAATTTGCAAACCAGGGCAAAGAATTCGGGAACTTGTGATCCCTTTTGCAAAAGGTATATTATTATTATTATTGTTATTGATTTTATTCTATAGACGTAAGACATGATTATTTTGAATTCGTAGTTACCTGTTACCTGACAAAGGTCGGTCAGGTAAACAAAAGACTGGTGTAGTTCGTCGATCAGGTGGTTCACCAGTATGGGGTCATACTTTCATCTACAAGGATGTCAGTTTGCAAGAGTTAGCTGAACGAGGACTTGAATTAACGGTATGGGATCACGATCGTATCGCAAGTAACGAGTTCTTAGGTGGTGTACGTTTCAATCTTGGTACAGGTACGTGACTATAATAATTCAATGAAATAATTGTGTAGATTATTTATAGATTAATTATTTCAACAACAACTACTATCGAACAACTACATCTAATTTGAGATGTTTCCTTTTGTATTATTTTGTATTTTTCCTTTGTAGGAAAACATTATGGTAAACAAGTTGATTGGATGGACGCAACGGGACGTGAATTATCATTATGGCAAAGTATGCTCGAAAGGCCTAATTTCTGGGTCGAAGGTGCAGTAACCTTAAGGCCAAATCTACACAACCATGGAAAATCTACTAATGGTTCTTAAGGGATCATCCTTGTTTTATCTTCATGAATTATGATCGAAGTTATTATTTTTAGGTTCGATACTTATTCTTTGTTCTTTCAAGCCAATTCTATAAAATCGATTATGATGATGAACTTCCCATATAAATAATAACATATAGAATTTTAGTTAATCGATATGATGTAAATAAATGAATTAGGCGAGAATTAGGTCTCGTTCTTCGACGATAGATGATTATTAAATCAGTGCCTTTTTTCGGGAGAATAAATGAATTAAAACAAAAAAAAAAACAAAAAAATAAAGGAATTGGAAAAGAATGAAAGAAAAAAAATATACTCCTTCTTAAGGGCACACGAAAGTGTTTTCAAATGTATATGAAACGAGACCGTCCGTGTTTCAAACGGTCGATAGAATAATTTAATTATTTTCTTTAAAAAAAAAAAAAAAAAAAAAAACAACTTTCTTATTTTATATAAAATATATATAAGTTATTTGTTATTCTTTTTGAATTTTAATTCATTTTATTTGATTGCTTTTGTTTGAATAAAAATGATGAAAAAAAAAACAAAGAAGAGTGCCAAAAGAATAAATAAAAAAAGAAACTCTCGCCGTTTGAAACACAGAACGCATTACCGTATTAAAAAATTATTAATAAATAATAATAATAAATAATAAATATCGTATACGGCCAACACACTTACCTTTCTTTTTAAAAGAAAGATGCTTCCAGAGTGTACAATACTATTAACGATTATACGAAGGATAGAAATATTATTTTGTTTAATTTCTATTGTCCATCGTTGGACACAAATTCACGGAACGGTATATTTAAGGATTATTAAATATCACCGATTACCGATATGAACAAAATATAAAACAACTAGGTATATATATATATATTTATATAAATAATATCCATATAGATGTGTTATATTTATACATATATATATATATTGAAATATATTAATCTCAAAAAAATGTGTTAGAGAAATGAAAGTTTCTCGTATCCTCGGTGAATTTATTTTTATTCGAAAATTATTGTTATATTTCGTAATGAAAGAGACAAACATATTTACCGAATATAATAACGCGATCATTAGTATATAATTATTATTATAAATAATATTATATAATTTCCATCTGTTCTTATATGTTTGATTACAGGAACAAATTGTAAGGCTGAATCGATGTATTCGTACTTAAAAAGAAAAAGAAAGAAAGAAAAAAAACAGAAAAAAAAACATACACATTCTCGTAGAGGGATATCTTCTTCAATTATTACGTATTACTATAATTAATAATATTAATAATAATAATAATAATGTTAACGATTAATAAGAGATACCATAATCGCGTAAAACTCGTAGAGTTTAATCGTGTAGTGTAATTTTTTTAAACAACAGGGTTATCGATTATAAACTATAAACTGCCTTTTACCATATACATATATGTTAACATACACACACATATATACATATATATACATAGTATATATTTCATATAGAAATTCGTATGGTGCGCAGAATGGAGGGGAAAAAAATGAAGTAAAGTTAATAAAATGTGTTGTGTGCGTGTCAAATATATATTGTCAAATTCAAAATATAATATACATACTTTGTGAAAAAGAAAATGAAATATAAGTGAAAAAATACAAGGGATAGCTGAAACAGCAAAATACAAGGAGTAATAATGAATTAGAAACAAATGAAATGATGCATGGGGACACCACTTTTTCTCTTTGTCTCTTTTCGTTATATACACGAATTTGTTGCGTATTATAATAATATCTCGTTCTAATATGAGAGTACATATTATTGTGTACATTTAAGGACCAATACTATTAAAAAGGAAGATCGAAAGTTTTTGCGATAAATTGTTGACATTTGTCTTTTTTTTCTCTCTCTCTCTCTCTCTCTCTCTCTCTCTCTCCTCAATTTAAAGATCATTGCTAAACATTCATTCATAGGTCCTTGTTGAAAATAAATCTATTACCTTCGGAATTTTTTCCAGAATAACGATACTTGCATTTTCCAAATGCACCTGTGTGTTTGTTTTAATTGACAAAAAATAATTATTAGATCAATTAGATTTATTTAGGATTTGTAATTGATGATAATTTGCATACCTCGGTGTTCTTGAGGTGTACGATTGGTAACTGGTAATGGTGTATATTTGATATTAAAACAAACATCGTCAAACTCATTAGGAAGTGGTACGGTAATGACATTATTGTTTGATTTATTGGAGAATACTTTAACAGTTCTCATATATCTTCCACGATTTTCCGCATCAATTCTTTCTTTTTGAGTGATTTGACGTGAATCGAGAAACCTTAATGTCGATGGTAAAACATATATTGCATAAAGCCTGTAACGTTCGTAATCATTTTCATCGGTTGACGTTGGATTTGTCAATTGATCGGGACATCCTGGATTTCCTAAAAGACTCACGTAATTTATCATAGGACAACATTGTCGTATTTTTTCTAATGCTTCATCTATATCGGTTATCTGAAAAATAAACAATCCTTTTTTTTTTCATTTCATTTCATTTTCTATTTGACAAATATTTCCAAAGAAATTCTTTTCAACTCGCAAATGCTTTGAATCAAAACTAAAGACCCTGAGAATTGATTTCTTTATCTGTAAACACTTATTTTTATCGAAATGTAACGATAACGGAGTTACGAAGTGAACGACCGAGAATTCCCTAGCGATAATCTGACATAAGAAATTATGAATGCGTATCTCGCGTGCATGAAGTATTCCCATATTTGATCATGTTTTTCCTTTCCTCATTTAAAACGTACAGCCTTCTCGTCTTGAATAATCATATTATTATAATCTAATCTACGTTATCTAACTCTCGGTCTATCATTTTTTACTACTCATTTATTGTTAAATTCAAATAAAACTATGTTTTAGCTAGTGTTTTCAAGAGTTCATTTCTATCAATACAACAACTGTATAAATAAATCTTTCAACTATTAGCTATAAAGATAAAAATAAATAAATAAAGGATGCACATTGGAAGCATTAGGAACCAACCTTATTGTTATTCAGGCTTAAAGTAGTCAAATAAGGCATAGACGGTAGAGTTTTTAGATCGCGAAGTTGATTATTATCCAATATCAATTCCTTTAGCCTAAAGAAATCCTTTAATCCCGTAATCGATGTTAATTCGTTGTAAGAAATGTCCAAACTCAAACAAGTACAACCAACAACACGGACCAATCCTCCGGGAATTTTTTCTGCCCGTTGTCCAGTGTACCAAGCCTAAAGAAAGAGTCGTTGAAAACAGGCAGAAAAAAAAAAGAGAAAAAGAAAAAAGAACAATAATCAATGATAGATCATTTATTTTTTTAACGATTCACTAACTTTCCTTCCATTATTTTCGTACGTTTAGATTAATTCACGAACGTATTACCCGTTCACCGTCGATCGTCAATGCACTCCTATTAAAATCTTGATGCTTTTCTTCAGCCATCTTGTACCACTGTGTATGTCAAATATGTGCGTCGTATAAAATATTGTAATCCGAGATTACATTTTTCTCAACCGACGACAAACAACACCAGACAAACAGAGAGAGAGAGAGAGAGAGAGAGAGAGAACTGTTAGTTTCTTGAATGATTCGTGTTGGCAAGGTTGTCATCAATTTTTTTCATAAATTTATTCCTACTTTTAAAATATATTTTTCATTCAACCAACAACACGGCTCGTTGGTCTAGGGGTATGATTCTCGCTTAGGGTGCGAGAGGTCCCGGGTTCAAATCCCGGACGAGCCCAGTGTTCTTTTTTTGTTCCTTTATTTTTTATTTTTTCTATACACAGTTATCTACATTAAATAATATTTGTGTTATTTATTTATTTATTTATTTATTTATTTATTTATTTATTTATTATAAAGCAATGCAATTTGATAATCATGAAATACATCAAAGTATTTTGTATATGTTAATATTACTGTAAAAAATAGTCGATAAATTATCGACGGGGCAACTTGTTGGACTGTCTGACAGACATCAAAATGTTCGACTACTAGTAAATAATTTATCTTAACTTTAACACATACTTGCAGATGGTGTTTCGATTAACTTTTATTTCATATATTTATGAATAAAAGAAGAACATGTGTGCATATCACAAGAAGTGAAACCTTCAAATAAACAAGTTTCGAGGATAATTTATTATATAATATTATTATAATATTATTTGTACTTTTCAATTGTAATTATTTATTTAATTATTAATTTAATTATAAAAATGCGCGCCTGTTCATATGCAACCCTCCGTACACACTTTGAAAATGTTGCTTGCGAGCGCCACCTGTTGGGACGGAATTTTTGTTCACTCCAAACTGTTCATACACACATGTATCACGGGTTGCCTATCTTTCGGGCAGACAAAAATTCCGTTCCAACAGATGTCGCTCGCAAGCAACATTTTCAAACTGTGTCTGGAGGGTTGCATTCATTCAGGCCCCGCGCATTTTTATAATAACTACAAAGAAAGTAAAGATAAAACAGTTTGAAAAATGTTTGCAAATTCTAAAGAAGTTTCACTTCAATAATTTTTAATATATAATAATAAACATTTCGTCATTGAAAGAAGTTAATTACGTGTGCATATGTTCCCAATATTGGGAATTGAAGAGGATATTGTTTATACAAGCACATGTTGTTAGAAAAATATGAATGCCTCTTAACGAACGTTGATAAGAATCTTCAAGAATAAAATATGTATTAGAAATAAATGGAAATGATATTTATTGGCCAATCTGATTAGATGTCAAAATCGATTGATTTGGTTAGAGTAGGAGGATTCTTATCAGACGACTCACAACTTACGACTCATGCACTTACGTAAGCACGTGTAACAAAGGTATCAAGCACCTGTCTAATGTGTACTCGCATATCCGGTAAGACTGTTTCCGGTATGTAGGGGATGGTACCCCCTATGGTGTCCTCTCATCGAAGACCCCTCCAAACAGGGTACGACCCCCCAAAACCTTCCACGCTCCAATGCTTTACTCTTTCTATCTCTCTATTTTCCTAACCCTAGAAACGTTTTGTGGTATTCCCCTACCTAGTGGTTAAATTCTCCATACGTGTTTTTCTTTTTATTTTTTTTTTTTTTGTTCTCGTATATTCGACGGGAATGTGTGTTTGAAATCATAATAGATCATTCTACTACGGTGTTGCTGATAATTATTAATATTTCTATACAATTTGCTTCTTCTTTTTGTTTTGTATATCAAAATGAAATAGTTTAAAATTATATTAAATCAATAGATATATCATCATACTCATACTACGTTTAGTTTACTAGGATACTATGTAAACTTAGTGTTTAAGATTTAGATGATCATCATGAGTTGTCTTCTTCTCTTTTATATCTAGGATGATGTTTCATGAAGATTATTTAAAAAGGGAGAAGAAGATCGAGAGCAAACACTAATCGATTTCACACTCCCGTTGAGTATAAATTAATAGACACTTAAGGGTCCGAGGCGTGTCCTCGATAGGTACCAGGATGTTTCAAGGGTGTTACACCAAACCAGGTGTTACTTGTGCTCGTGCGAGGATGCACCGTTATGAGAAGAGTCCCTCTCCCTCTCTACAGGGCTGAAATATAAACGTTCCAAATGGAAAACAGGATTTTCCTTAAGCTTTACCATTTCATCTATCATTTACAAAAGGTTTATTTTATAAATTGTTACATCTCATAAAATATCCTTTTATACAATTAATGATTTATCATTTTTCTTCTGTCATAGATTTAATAAAATAATAAAATCATTGAAAATTCAATGAAAAAACAAACATTTATTCAAGATGGGTAGATTAAAGTACATACGATCAAGATGAAAATATTCGTGGGGTTAGGAGAGGATATCGAGGATTTCAATCTGGTTTTCCCCTCTACTGAAAGATTTATCTTTGAATCTGCAGAAGATGAAAATAAAAAAAAAACACAAAACTTTTTTCGACACAATAGAGACACGTCCCGTTGGAGTATTTTCATTTGGGATTATGACAAAACGTGGATGGGACCTAGGAATACTTGAAATCTATCTATGTTACGGTCAATATATATACTTCAGGTATATTTCAAAAATATAATTTAACATTTATTATAGAAACTTATTTAAAAATCATTGAAAAATGTAAAATCTATCTTAAGTGACGTGTACAACTTTAATGCATAGCGTGAGAGAAATAATAGCATTCGTGGGAACCAGAAACGAATCATCAAACGTTTTCACGATTTTTTCTCTCGAGAAGAGAGGATCGCAGATGTTAAGGATAATAATTCATTCTCCGTGTTTTCTCATAGAAAAAAAAGGAAGATTCATTGCCCCATCAGAATTAAAACCATTTTAACTAATCATCCAAATTTAATGAACTTTGCACGAAACTATTTGTTGTTTATTACAAAAAGAGAATTCATATTTATTAGGCTGATTTTATCTAGTTGATAAATAAAATAGAAATTAGAAATAAAGGAGGCAAGTGTCGAGCAGTAAAATGAACAAGAACGGAAATCAGGACTAATGTTATCCACGTGCGTGACGCGTGCTATGAAAACATTGCATAAGGGTTGAACCCAAGAGTTAAGTATTTCGGCGACATTTGGCCTTAGTCGAGTAACCTATAATTATGCGGTTGAATACAGGTACCTAAATATAATCTGATTTGAAAATCTACTCGATTATCTTTACCTCTAAATTGTCCTAATCAAAAATGACAAAGTTTGCAAAGGTAGATAAATCATGAATTTCATTCGAACCAAACTATAATAGTTTAACTATACCTTGACTATGAATAAATCGATGTTGTATAAGTTGACAGAAAACACCAATTTCAAATGAGCACAATTGAATGAGTTGGGAATACAAAATCCTAAAACTAACCCAGATTTTTAAAGATGATAGAATTTTCATTAAGATATACTTATGGTTTCGTACAAATTTTGCGGAATCCCCATAGATAAGAATATATATATAAGCACCATATAGAAAAATATACTAGCGTATGATATATATGATGGAAACACGAATTACGTTGCTCCTTATCAGATCGATGAAGAGGCGTCACCGCTACCCCAGCAACGGCAACGAGGGGGTAGAGGCATTCTCCGTTGACTACCCCTGCACTCCCTGCACTCCCTGCACCCCCGCCTTCAGTGCCGCCTCACGACGAATGGGGGTCGTGCTTTGGGCTTTCAACCCCCAACATTGGCAATGTTAGAGTGAGATGGGAGAAACCTGGGAGCATGGCTTCCGCCTTTCCTCACGGTTTTCACGTATTTCAGTTACGATCGGAAGTTTAGAGTGTTGGTCATCATCATACCTAAATTCTATCGAGATAAGTGATTATGTCAATGTGATTATACCAATCTAAAACTAACGTAACAAAACGAAAATAGTTTTTTTTATTTTTGAGGGGTTATTGTTTTTAAAAAAAAAATCCAAAGTAATAAAATATTTGGTCAGTGATTGGCACAAATACTTTTAGAAATGTTGTAAAAGGTGTGTGTGTGTGTGTGTGTGTGTGTGTTTGTTAAAAAATAAGAGATGAACATGAAGAGTAAAAATTGAAAATCTGAAAATGGTGTTCGCCAGTAGACTAAAATTTGGTGAACAATCGTTATCATCGTAGTAGAACTGAATAATTCGGCAAATAATCTTCGACGCGTGTCCTTGGACACGTGTCGGTGTTTAGAAATATTTTCTTGACACGCGTCGACCAATTGTGACACGTGTCACGGCTATTTGCTTATCTGAATCGCACGTAAAATCCTTTGCTAGTGTATCTCACGAAGGATGATTTTTCAAATTCCTCGACTAATACTGCTCGAATTTCTACTTGAACACGAACGAAAACATTGCGTTTATTCAATTAATCTTTTTTATTATTATGTTCTTCGAAAATTTGATTATTAATCACAGGGATGTGTATAGAGAAGAAAACAATTGAAAGTCTAATCGAAAGGATGAAGAAGAAAAAGGAAGAAATAATATAACTAAATTATATTTCATTTGATACGATATCATCAGATTTGGATTATCGTTTGAAAGAATAACGAAATAAAATAAAAAAGAGGAAAATGTATTCCATGGACAATTTGGAATTGGACATAATGAATCGTCAATATTTATACGAGGCGCATACTTTTCTTGGTAATCCAGGAATTCCAGCATTACCTGCACATTATGGTACCCAAACTACGGCAAGCCTTCCAACGATTACATCGCAATTACCGTCTTATCCTTCCGGTAGTACCGGAAGCACCAGTGGTAGCGACGTTTATCCATACGACGAAAACAGCAGTGACAACGAAAGCGTTTATAGCAGTGATCAAGAAAATCATGCTGCCAGAGAGTAAGTATTTGTTCAAACAAATATTTCCAATCACATTTGAATTATATTTCGAACTTTCCTATTCGCATGAATTCATATCGAATTCGTCAGACATTTGATTATAATTTTGTATATGTTAAATATATTGAATAATTTAGACGAAGTAGAAGTCGAAGTCGAAGTCGTGGGAGTAGAAGAAACGGTGTAAGTGGAAAATGTCCAAGACAAGCTGTCCAACAACGACAGGCAGCAAACATGCGTGAGAGGCGACGGATGCAGAACATAAATGACGCGTTTGAAGGTTTAAGGGCTCACATACCTACATTACCTTATGAAAAAAGATTGTCCAAGGTGGATACTTTAAAACTTGCCATTGGTTATATTAAATTCCTCAATGAACTTGTTCGTGCTGATAAAGGCAACGATCCACTATCAGGAAACGGTGGTCATTCGAGGTGTTCCGGACGAGATGACACTAAGAAAATCATAGTCCGTGGTGAGATTAATTACAATTACAAATATTTGTCATTTCATTTAAGAAATATTTAAACAATACATTTGAACATACGAATATAATTTTATTTGACAGATTATTTTGTTGTATGTATCAGTAATCCACTCGTGAAACACCTGTCTCGCGTAATCTAACAAATACCGGATATCTGTCGCATGCAGGAAACCAATTGAAATTGCGTCTATAATTTTCTACATAATATTGTCGAATATGTTATTCAAAATTATTATATAGATTTTACCCTAACATCTATGAATTATCGAGTAGAATTAATTTAAAGAAAATGGTTTCAGGAAGCGGAGGTAATCCATTCATATCGCATTCTCTTTCTTGGTCAAGAGAATCGGATGTTTCAACGAACGGTACGATGTATGCAAAAGTTTGGACACCAGAAGATCCTAGAACATCTAAAACCGGCACGACCTACGAATAAATTTCTCTCTCTTTTAACTTTTCATCTCCATAGAAAAAGAAAAAGAAAAGAAAAGGAAGACTAACATAAAATACGAAATTTCGTAACGCGTGCGTGTTATTTAGTGTCTAAGAAGGCTACGAAATATTACCAAATATGAAAGTCAATCATCCTAGTCTTTCTTCGAAGAAAAACTTCAACCAAAAATTCAATCTAGTCTATAACTTGCTCGTCTAGTCGACTGAATCACAATGATGAAAATAAATGAAATGAGGATGAATTAAAGGAAAAACTTTTAGTGCAATCATAACGACGAACTGAACAAATTTCATTTATAACAAATAATATCAAATAAAAACCACAAATGTATCATTGGTTCATCATTATATACATAGAATATCGAGATACAAAACTGTAAATAAAAATTCTATATATATATCACTATAAAAAAAAAAAATTTAATGCATTTACTGCTCATCCTTTTTGTTTTTCGAAAGAATAACATTAATAATTTATTTGCAAAGAAGAAAAGAAAAATGGAAGGAAAAATAGGCGTAGTGGAATAAAATGGGCGGTGCATCGATACTGCGGCGTCGCGACGGCCTGCGTCGTCTCTGGGAGGAAAATAATGGCGACTACTACGACTACTACGACGACGGCTGTGTATCTTCCCACGACGTCGATCTTTTCTTCCTTCCTTATTCTCCTTCCTTTTCTTTTTTCCCCTTTTCATTTCTTTCTCATTTTCTAACAGGAATTACAACTAAAAGAACTTATTTCATCTTTTATCTTTTATCTATATCAAATTCTTTCTACACACATAAATGTCATATACATTTAGACACGCGTGTATATATTTCTTTACACGTATAGGTGTATATGACATTTTTAAATATACAATTTACAACCTAATGCAGAACTCTTTGATATTTAGAATGAAACATATATATTATATATATATATTAGATATTAGATATATAGAAAAGTTAGAAGTAGACATATTCTTAGTCGCTATCAGCTGTGAAAACATTCTTGTTTATAGACACCGTAGTACAATGAGGTGTAATTGAATCCGTATTACACACCGTGGGGGTGCCCGGTGCGCTTAACCCAAAATACACCAGACCAGACCCTTTTTCGAATCGAATCGAATCGGCCGTAGTACTACAGAGCTAGCGGAACGCCCTTTGCTACAGCTATATGAACAATTTGGAGGGTTAGAAAAAAGTTTGGTGGTGGTAGTGATGATACTTTTACTCTCTCCTACAAGAGGCGCGTTTTAATGGTGTTAGTAGTGGTGGTACTGCTGCTGTTTCTGTATTTAACGGTTCGAGAAATCGAAGGGGAGTCCACGTCGATTTGTGGACAATTAGGAACAATTTCCTTTTCTCTCAATAGAAAGAGAGAGAGAGAGAGAGAAAGGGCAAGGGAAAGGGAAAAAAAAAGGAAATATATCAACGTCATCTTCCTAGACATTAGCACATTCATTACAACCCTTTTTTTCTCAAGTGAAAACTTCTTTAGGATGGGTATGAATTAAAAAAGGTAAACAAACTTTATTATAATTATAAATATAAATTTATTAATATTTTAACTACAATCATTTACTTTACAGTTATCGGCGACTTCTCAGACCTACACATCGCTGCTATTGCACCAAGTTTAAAGGCACATTGATCTTCTCATGTGTGTTCTTCTCAAGTGTGCCAAATTTTCAACAAATCAGAGGACAAACGATTGCACTATCTCTTCCAACTCCTCCATCTCTTGCTGGAAACATATCCTGGTACTAAAAGGACAATCAGAAGACATCCAATGGATTTTTAACACACATCAGCGGCTCAAAAACAACGTACTACGTTTTACAGTTACATTTTTATATAAATTACAATTTATCTATGTTATAAATAAAATGTACATTACAGAATTGTAAAAAAAACCCTCTGTAAGAGATTAAAATGAATAAAATATACTTGAATGAAATGACAAAATTTGTTACGATTATTTCTATCTTGTTAAACTAATTCCTTAACAAAAAATCTCAACATTTATCAAAAAAATAATTGCAGAGTTTTAACATCTCAAGGTAAGTAATATCTTATTAATTTTTATCAATTCTGTACCTTAAATACTAGTTTTAAGACACGGCTTACAAGAACTGTTCGTAGCTCGATGCTAGAGTCTCGGATTCGTATCCGCGGATCGCGGGTTCGAATCCCGGCAGTCGAGAAAAATAAAATTTATTTTATTTTATTTAAATTTTCCGCGTGATGACGTCACGATGACGTAGTGAGGGTATGGGGTTTTCTTAAAGGGGTGTTAATACATCAGAACAGGGGTTGTGGCCAAGAAACTTTAGCCACGCCCCTTCTTACTTTTTCGAAAAATATTAACTCGTGCCACTTCCTCGCATATCATGTTCTCCTGTTACAAATTCAGATTTTCGACAAAATTTCGAAAATTTTCTCGAAAATTTGAATTTTTAACAGGATCACATGATGTGCAAGGAGGTATCCGGTTTTCATGCCACTTCCTCAGGTATCATGTTCTCCTGTTACAAAATTAATTTTTCGACAAAATTTCGAAAATTTTCTCGAAATTCTGGATTTGTAACAGGATCACATGATGTGCAAGGAGGTATTCGGTTTTCATGCCACTTCCTCAGGTATCATGTTCTCCTGTTACAAAATTAATTTTTCGACAAAATTTCGAAAATTTTCTCGAAAATTTGAATTTTTAACAGGATTACATGATGTGCAAGGAGGTGGCATGGTTCAGGAATAGGTTTTACAGGGTAGAAATAATTTTAACTAAGTATTTAATTTATTTTAATGATATTTTATTCATTTTAATATCTTACAAAGTATATTTTTTACAATTCTTTAATGTACATTTCATTTCTAAGATAAATAGATTACAATTTATATAAAAATATAACTGTAAAACGTAGTACGTTGGTTTTTGAGCCGCTGATGTGTGTTAAAAATCCATTGGATGTCTTCTGGTTGTCTTTTTAGTACCAGGAAACTTCTGTAAGTCCTCAGATATGATGGGAATCGAATATATTCTCAGTCTGCTCCATTAATATGACTTGTAACTGTAACAGCAATAAAGAATATTACATGTAAAACATAAAAGTATTATATATAAGTACCTTGAAAAAGGTTTTCCCCTTCAACCACGTCAGCCATCGATGACTGACGCTAGATTACCCTTTAAACTGGGTCAGTCATCGCTGACTGACAGTATTTTCCCCTTAAACAGCGTCAGTCATCGCTGACTGACAGTATTTTCTCCAAAAACCGCGTCAGTCATCGATGACTGACAGTATTTTCTCCGAAAACCGCGTCAGTCACCGATGACTGACAGTATTTTCTCCAAAAACCGCGTCAGTCACCGATGACTGACAGTATTTTCTCCGAAAACCGCGTCAGTCACCGATGACTGACAGTATTTTCTCCAAAAACCGCGTCAGTCACCGATGACTGACAGTATTTTCTCCAAAAACCGCGTCAGTCACCGATGACTGACAGTATTTTCTCCGAAAACCGCGTCAGTCACCGATGACTGACAGTATTTTCTCCAAAAACCGCGTCAGTCACCGATGACTGACAGTATTTTCTCCAAAAACCGCGTCAGTCACCGATGACTGACAGTATTTTCTCCGAAAACCGCGTCAGTCACCGATGACTGACAGTATTTTCTCCAAAAACCGCGTCAGTCACCGATGACTGACAGTATTTTCTCCAAAAACCACGTCAGTCACCGATGACTGACAGTATTTTCTCCAAAAACCGCGTCAGTCACCGACGACTGACAGTATTTTCTCCAAAAACCGCGTCAGTCACCGATGACTGACGCTGTTTACCCTTAAACCGTGTCAGTCACATATGACTGACACGGCCTGGGCAGAATTTCTATTGTCAGTCACTAATGACTGACGCGGCCTGGAAAAGAGAAAATTTGTCAGTCATCGATGACTGACGTGGCCTGAGGAAATAGTAAATTGTCAGTCATCAGTGACTGACGCGGCCTGGGGAGATAGTAAATTGTCAGTCATCAGCGACTGACGCGGCCTGGGCGAGAGTCAATTTGTCAGTCATTGATGACTGACGCGGCCTGATAATAAAATGTGTTGTCAGTCACAGGTGACTGACGCGGTTTTGGAGAAAATACTGTCAGTCATCGGTGACTGACGCGGTTTTTGGAGAAAATACTGTCAGTCATCGGTGACTGACGCGGTTTTTGGAGAAAATACTGTCAGTCATCGGTGACTGACGCGGTTTAAGGGGGAAAATACTGTCAGTCAGCGATGACTGACCCAGTTTAAAGGGAAATCTAGCGTCAGTCATCGATGGCTGATAGTGTATAACACGATATTATTAAGTAACACATGTAGCCTGACGGGGACTTCCTTGAAAATCAGCATGGCGTTCAACGTGTTAAATATTTCCCTTTTGATATCTGAAAAGCAAATAAATAATCGAACTTTAGAATCGTCAAATACAAATTTGCGGTGTATCTTTAAAATTTAATTAGTGTAGAGAAAAAAAAATGTTATGCAATGACTTGATTAAAAATTTAGGAAAATGGAAAAAGATAATTACATGATAGTCTTGATCAAGAGAGGAGATAATGATGATGATGGTCTCTTTCTCTCTGTTGGTACGTAGAGTGGTGTACACGGCGATTTCATCCTTTCTTCCCACCATTAACAACCAGCGAACCACCAGAGGCCTTGCTAACCTACACTCTCGTTCCCTCTCTCTTTGCCAATGTGTTGGATCGCACGCGCGCGCACACACCCAGCCGTAACCTCCCACCTTCTTTCTTCTCCCACTTCAGCGAGCAACCAACTAACACTCTCCGTTGTCGTGACGTCACGCCGAATAAATTTTATTTAAAATAAAATTAATTTTATTTTTCACGAACTGCCGGGATTCGAACCCGGGTCACCGCTGTTGCGAATCGGAGACTCTAGCACTGAGCCACCGAACCGTTCTTATAACTCACGTCTTAAAACTAGTATTTAAGGTACAGAATTGATAAAAATTAATAAGATATTACTTACCTTTAGATGTTAAAATTCTGCAATTTTTTTTTTATAAATGTTGAGATTTTTTGTTAAGGAATTGGTTTTACAAGATAGAAATAATCTTTACAAATTTTTTCATTTCATTCAAGTATATTTTATTCATTTTAATCTCTTACTCGATTAATGGTAAAACGCGATTTCTCTTATCCTGTAGTTTACGCAGGTGTGTCGATACACCTGCGCTTATCATTTGAAATGCTTGTCTCACCTTATCAAAAAAAAAATACATTAATACACACATACACAATGGGATTTATATATAATCGAGCAGAAATAATAATCGCGATATATATATAAAATAAGAGAGAATAATTTAGGAGTAAAAAGAAAAAAGAAATGAAAGAAAGAGAGAGGAGAAAGTGCGAAAATTCTCTACTCACACATTGTCGGGGATCTAATCGGCTCTAACGTCACGGTGTTAAAACCCCCGTGAAAATTAGCAAACCATAGAGAGACCGCGTCATCGTCATCCTCGTCCCATATTCGAGTAGTATAGGGTGCATCATCGAGAGCGCATTAAAGATCGACCCTCTTATTGTCAAGGCAAAAGGGCCTCTTCTCGCACTTGTGTTGATCCTCGCAGCTGGAGAGTGACACACAAAGTAAAGATATTCAATTATTGATTCACAATGTTCTAATAATTCTTACAATTACATCTAACTATACCATAATAACAATTTGTAGAAAAGTAAAACAACAATTGTCAATGTAAAATATACGTGGAAAAATGCTAAAGATATAAATGTGGATATTGGTATTAAATGTAGAAAAGTTGGGTGCACAAGGTGGAAGAAAATCAAACGAAATTGAAGCGCGTCGTTTCACCTTCCGAAGAAGGGTGCGAAACGTTATCGAGTCGAGTAAAAGAGAGCATCTATCCGCTACTCTAAAGCCCTTTTTTCGCGATTGTATCCCTCCCCTTTTCTATTCATAGAAATAGGGGCTAGGCAAATACCTGGACAGCTGCACCCCTGAAGCACACAAGCGGTTTCTAAAGTCCGCCAAAATCTACCCTTCGCGAAGGAAGCACTTTGAGAGATCGCTTTCGAACTTTTGCATCACTTTTCTCCCTTCTACTTCACCACCACTTCACCACCACCTCACCCCCGAAGCATCCCTAAGATCTTCATTGTATTTCGATTAGCTAGCCACCGTACCAACTAAATACCAAATCCTATCCCCTACATTCTCAACGTTTCACCATATGCTATTGTGTTTTAATAACAGTTTTATTAGCAACCCCCTACCCTTACTTTAGACTTTTTTTCTACTGAAAACTACTTTACAATGAGATAGAAGACAGTATGCATTTGTTTCTTCTTATTTCAATTGACGAGTCTATGAGAAATTCAATCAATGCACGAGCGTAATAACCAAAATTCTCCTCATTGATCGACGATCATTGACAAATTTCTTCGTAGACTCATTGAAATTCTTTGAAAATTCAGATCGAAGATACTTTATATTTATAATACGTAAGTGCAAAGAGGGTGACGGAGGGTGGGTTGTGCTCGTAGTGATTAATAAAAAAAAAAAAAAAAGAAATGGAAGTATGACAATGAAAGAACGTTCCATTGAAAGCATTTAAATCGAACGTACTATACTGAGGGGTGGAACGATCTGTATCTTTTTGATAAGGATCGAAAATGTCGTAGTTAAATCCAGCATCTCAATGAAATCCTATTAGCTTGACAATTCAAACTTGTTATTATACTACGTGGGGATACCATTTTTTTCTATGTGTACGAATCTGTTTTAAATTATTACAAAATAATTGCACAAAAATTACACAAAAATTCTCTCCAACGAATACATCATTTTGAATGATCATCATCATTAAGAATTTGATGAATGAAATAGAAATCTTTTGGAAGAGTAACATTTTTCATCAAACGAGCTAAAAGAAAGATACGTATGTGAATGTGAATGTAAATGTAAATGTATATATATGTATACATACATAGTACTCGCGTGTTCTCTCGTATAATATCGATTTGTTAGAGAGGAGGTCGCAGGTGAGTATTCCCACGATCGTTGCTCGAACCGCGACAAAAGTTGAAGAATCGTCCGTCAACCGAGTGACGCTTCTGTGAAATAGTTTATGCACAGATCGAACAACTTTATTTCCTGTTATTTCTTTTCTTTTTTCTCTCATTCTATTAAACAATTTCTCTTTTGTTGTATTTTTCTCATTGTTTTTTTTTCTACAAATTTCATCTTTCTCATCTATCTCAAAGAAGATATTTTATATATATATATATATATATTTCTTTATACATTACGTTTCGTTAATTTAATTCAATGCAAATAATAATATTAATACATACATGAAAAGAAAAAAATAGTATAGGTTGACTTATAAATAATTGATGGATTTCGAATGTATACTTAATCACTTAGCCTTCTTTATTACATGCTTGTCCATATGCACAAATTACATTAGAAAAATCGGTATCATAGATCGTCCAAGTTCCTCGGTTGGTTAAACTTATGATGGGGAGAGACACAACAGTGGATGATCAGACTTTTTTCTTTTTTCTTACGAGAAAAATGATCTTTTCTATATACCTCTGTATAATATAAAGTAATTATTAATTATTATAGACAAAAGTCTAGGCGTGTGTGTGTCTGCATACGAATGTTCGATACAAAATAATAATTGCTGCTTGCCAGCCACATTTCATTTTTATTATTATTTTATCCCTGTATTATATTATTCATCTGTAAAATAATTTACAAACATTTATTTATCTAATTTTGTTTGTTTGTTTCTTTTTTTTGATGAAAAGAAAAAAATTCTTTTGCAATTGAAAAAAAAGTAGGGAAATAGAAAATAGAAAAGAACACACGCATTAGAAAAACAACAACACATTCTTGAAAATGTTCTCACCCCTTTTCCTCTCTGTCTTTTTTTCATTATTTTGTTTGTTTTGTTTTTTTAACAAACATCTCTTCTCTCTCAGCACACACACACACACACACACACACACACTCTTGTTCTTCATCTCGCTCGCTCGCTCGCTCGTGCGTTCTTTAAATTTTCTTCCACTTTTTTTTGTCTTGATTTTTAAATAATTTTTTATTTATTATTTTCTTTTTTTAAAAACACATCGTATCAAAAACGTTAGCATTAGGTATAACAATTTGTTGTATCGTCTATTTCGTAGAAAATCGAGACCTTGATACAGAACAGCTTAATGTGATATACATATACATATACACATACATATATGTATACTTATATTTAATATAAACGCTGCTCCTTTTTTTTATTATATTTATATATATATATATATAATATTATTATTACTATTATTATGTATATATATATATGTATATTTTTTTGTTAATATTTCTTTCATTTTTCTCACATCTCTTTCGTGGAAACTAAAAATAAAAATAAAAATAAAAATAAAAATGAAAATGAAAATGAAAATGAAAATGAACATGAAAATGAACATGAAAATAAAGTCGAGCAGCAATACGAAAAATTAGTTTTCCATTAAACGAATGATTTATCGTCAAATACTTAACTCTCGTGTGTCAAAGGTTTTGGTTTTTTTTTTGGTTTTTTTTCTTTCTGTTTTTTTTGTTTTTTCAAGAGATACAGCAATTTCCATCTTCTTCTCCTTCCTCTCACACACCATATTATATACGCTAATAATATAATATAATTATCAACACACTCAGATGCACACAATCCCATACATTTGACTTAACACGTTTATATAAAACAGATATATTGTGTTTAATATATCTCGGTACGCACGCGAACAATATTTTTATCTTCTCAATCAAAAATGAGATGAGATATTTCGTAAGAATTTCTTTTTTTTAATCAAATATTTTTGTTCAGGTGCTTTTGCTTAATTTGTCAGAAATTAAATGAAATTAAATGAAACGAACAAACAAACAAAGCAAAAAAAAAGAAAGGAAAGAGAAGAAATTTCCTATAAAATAGATGGACAAAAGTAAGAAATAAAAAAGTGGAAAAAAAGGGATAAGAAAAGAAAAAATCAAATAAAATAAACAAAGTGTGAGAGGAGTAATTGAAAGTATAATAATGAAAAATGTGCGTGCTAAGAGTATAGAGATACTCTTCTTTCTAATATACATATCTAATTCGAAAAAGATATTAGGAACTCGTCCACATTTATTCCTCTATAAGATTGAACACGTGTTAGAGAAACTAAAATTACTAAACTTTTATCTTTATATTTAATGTTTATAATATGTAGGAGATTAATAATTATTATATTCTAATGATAGTAATAAAATAAGAATACAATCATAATAAAATAATAATAACTAATAATAATAATAATAATAGTAATAATAATGATGATAATAATATTAATAATAATAATAATAATAATAATAACACGCGATAAAAGAAAAACTTAAACGTCGAAACAATTTCGCAGACATTGACATTGTCTTGTTTTTACTTTTATAATCTTTTTTTTATCTTTTTCTTTTTAATTTTCTTTTGTTTAAATCTTAATCGCAGTAAAAATCGAACAAGATTAATCTTATCCATACGTTACACGCATTTATCACCGCCAACATAAATTTATCAGAAGTTTTTTAGGAAATTTTTGGTAATTCGATAGCAAAAACATTTGGCACGTTCATCATCCTCGCTATCATCATAATCATCATCATCATTACCATTACCATTATCATTATCATTATCATCATCATGATCATCATCATCATCTATGTAAAAATATCGTCGCAGTGCTCTGTAGATTTTTTGTTTTTCCTCTCATTCACATAGTTGACCCTACTCGCATTGTCTTTTTTATTTTAATTAAGTATTTTTATGAATTTCATATTTTTGTTTTGTTTTTTCTTTTTCGTTTTTTTGGTAATACGCGTACGCGTTGCGCCAACCCCCTCCTTGTCTAGTTTTTTTTTTTTTTAATTATTTTCGTCTTTTTTCCTTGTGTCTTTTTAATTTCAATTCTTTTCTGTTCTTCTCTCCATTTTATTCGGTATGTTGTTTTTTTTTTTTAGTTTTTTATATAATGGATATTATTATTATCCGCGCATATAATTAAATATTTAATATTAATATAATTACTATTACTGACGCATAAAATATTTTTTTTTCTTCATTAGTACAAACGCGATGACATTGTTTTTTCTTTTTTCTTATACGGAAATTATTACTCTCGTTTATGCATATTCAAATATTTTTTTCTTTTTCTTTTAATCTATATTTTTAGAAATCCTAATGAATTTTCAATCAAATGATCAATCATGCATTTATTTCAATAAAATACAAGTATTTACTTTGTATTAATACGATAATAGAAACGATTGTTATATTCATTTGTAAATAATTCAGGTTTACAATATCAAAGGAAAACTGTTTAATGTTTATAAATGTTTTTATAACTTATAAATATGTCAATCGAATTTTGGATATTTTAATAAAAAAAATGTCTGCACGATCGATGTTTTTGAAAGAAAATTCGATAGAATGTTGAGTAGTAAACCGATGATTTCCCTGAGTGGTGATGAGCTATTTATATAAATTTGGTGTTTCGACGTCTATTTTTCATTTATCTTTTTTTTTTCTTTTTTTTTTATTTCCATACGTACTAATTTTTTCCATCTTATTCTTTTTCCTCAATTATTAATATTTAATAATTACATAATCTTTTAATCGTAAAAGATTTTTATGATCGAAGTTCATATACTCGCTTAGAAACGAAATTTCTCTCAGTTTCTCGTCTAAATCGCATTTGTTAATTAAATTCTTTCTAATTCGAAAAGAACACACAACAACAAAAATTGTTTTTAAAAACGAGACGATTAAATTTGTTATATTTAACTTAAATTTAAATTTAAAAATAAAAAAAAAAATAAAAAGAAAGAGAGGAAAGAAAAGAAAAAAAAATACTTTTTTTTCCTGTTTGAACACAATAAAAAGATTTAAATTAAAATTAGAACACGTTACAGCTAAATATCAGTCATAACTCATAGGTAGTATATAACGCGATTTGGTTTTAGTTTCCATACAATTATTTTCTAAACTCATTTATTATTTACCTAATTTTTAAACGAAACTCATTTTTTTTTAAAGAGTTTCCAATTAAAGTCTTTATCATGTTCTTGGGATTATGATGAATATTTGTTTTTCTTCTTTCTTTCTTTTAATCTTATCAAAAATTTGTTCAATATTTTTCAAATAATACACACACGTATAGATATTATATATATATATATAAGTTTAAAAATATTTAAAAGAAAATATTGTTAAATAATAATAATAATAAACTTAAGATAAAAAGATTGGTATATGTTCATCATAATCAACCGAGTACACGTTCTAAACAAATTTCATTGAACTAAAACTTATATTTATCAATTTCTTTTCCAAAATCTTATGAGAGTAAGATCAAATGCATATTCAATGTTTTTTTTTTCAGTATACAATACACAAAGTTTCATCATAAACGTTATAAGTATATCTTACTAATAATACGCCTCTCTTCCAATGTATAGAACCATCTCAAAAGATTTCTGGAATTATTATTATTATTAGTAGTAGTATTATTATTATTATTATTATATCAGATTAGACGAATATCGTAGCAAATTTATAAATCACGAGAGCACAGTATTTTTATAATATAGTCCATCTTTCTTATGTTTCTTTTTTTTTTTTATGTAGTTTAACAAATAATCATCAAATGTATTAATTTATGACGTATAGAGATATAAGTTCGTGAAATGAATTTACGAAAGAATAAACGAAAAAGAAAAATAATATAATAATTTTTTAACAAAATTCAAATATCTATGAAACGTAATACACTAATCATGTATTTTTTTAACTAATATAATAAAACAAATAATGGCAATCTCGTACAAACAACAACCTATTTCATAGCTCTTTTCGGTGGAAGGCAGTGCTCGTGTTGTACAATATTTTTTTTTTTTTTTTTTTTGTTATGCTTTATGCTTTAGTTTAAAATATACATTATAATAATGTGGCTTTGAAATAGGTTGTATATACATTATTATTATTATTATACTATACACAATCCACACACATCGTTTTAGTGGAAAATCTTTGATGATGCAATAAAGAAAGTTCGTCAATAATGATTAATTAAATTAAATGACCATGTGTGAAATACTTTTTTCATTTAACATTATATTAATATTACATAAATCACGTTTTTATTTTTCTTGTCAGAAATGTTATAATTTCTTTATTGCATCATTTTTCTTTCTTTTTTTTCTTATTTCTTATCATTTTCTTTTCTTTCTTTCTTTCTTTAATCCTAATTAAAATGTACATCTATATCATATTATTGCTATTTATCGCGATAGCTTAACTTATAGTCTACAACGTTTGTACATCTATGGATTTTGCTGATGATCCTTTACGATGTCAACACTCTGAGATTGATTGTCTCATATGTGCTTGACCAAGAAAAACCAAGAAAAATTGATGTGTCCTTCTATCGACAACTAATTATTTAATTGAATAATCATACAATAATCATGATCATTTTGAATAGAATTCTTAATTTCGTTCAAAGTTGAAATGCGTCTCGACAGAGCAACTTCTTTTACAAAAGTTTCAGTAATTTCCTGCAATTGTTTTTATATCTCAAATGTAGATAAACAAATATATTTACCAATTTTATAAAATTTTAATTAATATAAATTATACTAATGTATTTTTCTGTCGTGATACATACAACACGTGAACATACTAAACATGAATTTTTGTTAATTTCTATTATTCGTTGATAAACAAAATTTTGATAATTGAGTAGAGACTAACAAACATGTATCAAGTCAAGAATTAAAGGAATAAAATTCAATTAGTTCGACTCTTCATAATGAATAAAACAAAACGAAACAAAACAAAAATAAAACGAAAAAGAAATGAAAATTCTATACCTGTTACCTTTAAAATACACTACTAACGATAAAACACGATCGAACATATTAACTAGCCTATGTTTTTATCACGTTTTACAGATGCTGAAAGTTTTTCTTTACTTTGTAATAGCATCTACCTTCAGCTAGGTTTACCCGGAGGTCCATGGTTAGTTGGGGAAGGTCCATGTGAATGAAGATTATGAACGCTACCTACTTGATGATTAGGAAGAGTTGACACTGCTGATTGATACATCGATGGCATATAACTACTTGATGATTGCGGAACTGATCTAATATCAAAACAAAAACAAAAACAAAAAATATATCAAAATGTTAATTATATTTCTTTTGTAAAGATTTTTTTAAATCATGAGAAAAGTTTATTTTTATTATTCTTCAACGTACCGAGGAACACCACGTAAGGGATCTGGTGTTACTGAAGAATTTCTTACAACTCCCGAGTTACTAGCTGTGGCAGGTGATACAATGTTACTTTGCTGTCCTTGTAAATATCCACTAGTTGCTGGACTATGTCTAATATTGTTACCGTCAACGAACGAACAAACAAACAAATATTCTATTTAAAATAACCATAATTACATTACCAGATAATAGGAGAGATATGCTACCTTATTGTAGGACTCGGTTGTGGAGCAACCAAAGATCCTCTGTGTTGATACTGAGATAGGGATGCTGCTGCAGGTGGTGAGGGGTCCGGTGGCAATCCGTTTTCTAATGTAGTTGGATGGTTTACGGAACTAGAATGAGGTATGTATGTATTATTCACGCGAGTTTCTCGATTAACTCTAGGTACAGCAGCTCCAGATGCTCCCGATGGTACCTCAGGATGGGCGACATTAGCGTGTGGTGGATTAACCGTTGGATGTACATTATTCGCTGCAAATATTTTTCACAAAATTAAAAAACCAACAAAAATAGACAAATAATATTCGAAATTATTTAATCTAGTATTGTTTTTTTTTTTGTACTTACCTGGATGTGTACTCGTTTGAGTTGTTAAAGGAATTGCTAGTCTCGCATTCACTGCTAATAAATGATCTCTCCTCTGTAAAAGACTATTTACGTGTTCTTCTAATCTGACATTTTCAGCTCTCAACTGATGAAGACACGAAAGTAATGATGCAACTGTAATAATATTTCATTATAAATACATACTACATATATATATATATATATATGTATAAGTAAATAGCATTGTTAAGCAAAAAATAGTCAAAATTTAGTTAGATGAAATCTAACTAAAAAACTAAAAAATAAGATGAAAATGTTTGAAAAAGAAAAAAACTCAAAGAACCAATAATGAAAGTATAATAATGTTTTTTCTTGCCATACACTCACTATCAAAGTGCTGTGCTTGCTCCATTAAAAATTGACTGCCCTGTTCCCATTGTCTTTCTAACAATTGATCTAACGTTTGTGGAATTGCTCCACTACCTAACGTTCCGGAACTTGCAGTACTAATATTTGTATTACTGTTTGTTGAAAATACAGATGAAAAAGAGGTAGGTGCCGTAGTTGTTTGATTCGATCGTATCTATTTAGAAAAAAATAAATATGATTACTATGTCATTTCAAAAATAAAGAACATTCATTACTATTATTATTTACAAGAAACTTACAGAGGCTATTACACGACTGTGTAATTGTGGACCAACTAAAGTTGCCGCTGAATTATTTGCTTCTGTAAAAATAGAATGAGCCTCTAATTCTTGTGATAACGTATCAGACATCTTTTGTGCCATCGTTGAAGTTGGATTCAATTGATTTCCTAACATATGAGGCGCACTAACTCCATTTTGAAATCTACACATGATAAAAATTGAGTAATAGAATTTGATAAATGAATATCATATTTTAGTATCAATAATATCAATTTTAGAATTCTTACAGCTTAATATCTTTTTCCTCTTTAGTATTATTCGTTATAGTTGTAGGTGTACTAGATGCAGGTGGTGTAGGTGTCGTAGATGCTGGACAAGTACTTTTTCTTTTACGACGTCCTGGCCCGCTGCTACTCATACTTTCAGAACCTGGACTACTGGGAGGTGAATCTTTAACAGTAGGACCCATCGAGCCCACGGATCCAATACTACTAAAATGGCCGCTAGTTACTAACGAAGGACCTTGTATTATTGAAGGGACAGGTGCTACTGATACAGTTGGCGGAGATGTTTGATGATTGCTTCTTCCACCTCTTTTAGAAGTCGTAACAACTGCGCTACTAGATACTGATGTTGCAATTGATGATATCGGCAGCTGTGATTGAGCTTGAGATTGTGGCTGTGTTTGTGCTAATGCTGGTTGACTATTAGATGACCCACGTTTTGGTTTACGAACTTTATCTTTGTCCGAAGATTGAGATCTAGAAAATAATGAAATCCAATAATAAACTATACTAGGAGGAATAAGTACAATTTATAGTAAATAACTGTTATAGGTAGTATTTATTATTTCAATATTATATAGAACTCATTTAATGTTCAAATATAATTCTTTAAATATCTCAAAACAAAAGATATATGACCTAGACCACTTTCATAATTATGAGCACATATAACTACTAACTTCTTAATAACTCTCATTGATTTATATTTAATATATCCAGATAGAATGTTCAAATACAACAACTGTTCGTTATTACCGTTTTGAATTCACGTTACACCCTTCCTCCGTTCGTTGCCCATCAGGCTTCTTAGAGTGGGAAAAATAAACATAACCTCGCAATAAACGTTTCACTAAATAAACTTATTCAGAACTGTTATGGAACAATTTCATTGTTCTAAACACACTTATTTCTATTTTCAACAAAATTTAACAATTCTAATATCGTATAAAATGATAAAATAGATAATTTTTAAGTGACCTCGAGTGAAGCATTGTGCTCGAACACACGAATCAGATCACTAGATAAACATATAATTGTTTGCAAATTATTCCCTTGCACTTTGTATTGTATATTCGTGCGTCTTTTATAATTAAACACTATTTTTTAACAAATTTCACATTAAAAAAAACACTTTTTCACTGAAACAGACGGAAAATAAAAAAGGGAATAGACTAGGACGCGTAAAGAGGTTAGAATGACCTGATTGTTTACTCCTCGTGGCAGCCATTTTGAACGCGCTTAGATTACTCGAAAATTCCTATTGTTATATATATTCCTAAAAAATTTGCGTTAAATTTAATTTTTGTTTTAAATAGTTATCAATATTTTACAATTTCGTTAACTCATTGAAAAATATCTATTATTTAACACTTGATACACGTGTGGAATATTCAAGGCTCTATATAAAAATAATTTCAAAATAAATATAAAATGTTAATATGTTTTCTAGTGGTAAATCGTATATGCAAATAATCTAATCAATTGTGCTTTCAAATTTACTGTTTATGGAAATATATTGAAACAATATATTTGAATTTATGGATATTTTGATTTCTTTTTCAAAAAAAATAAAATAAAATTTTCATTAAATATATCAAATACAATCATTTACGTATATATTATTTTTAATACTTACCGAGATCTTTTAGTAGGAGCTTCTTCTAAGTTAAACCTCTCAGTACTTGGCATGATACTCGATCTTGGCTCGGTGTTAGCTGCAGTAGTAATAATACTTTGTTGTAATTGTTGATACAACGTAGGAGCACTTGTTACTACACTTTGGGCAGTACCAGAAAGAGATGCAGCAGTTAAAGGAACAGAAACAACTATACTATTCGATGTAGTTGTTGGTGATTGAATAGATGTTGATGATTGAGATTGCGTTACTGACATTATCACAGGTGTAGTTGTTGCCTCTGTAGTAACTGGAGTACTAGATGCAGATTGTATTGGACTGTCGATTTTTAACTGTAAATTATAAACTACTTATTAAATATTTGATTTTATTAAATTTCATGATAGAAAATTGAAACTTATAGATTGATAAAAGTTAAGTTACCTTTTTTACTCTTTCAGGCTCAGTTGTTGTACTAAGACTAGTGGCTTCAGTTATAGTAGGTTGTACATTATTATTACTTGAAACTGTTTGCTGAACTACTGAACTAACAGCTACTACTACAGATCCACTGGCTTCAGAACTGACAGATTGATTTGAATTTTCATTTCCTATCACAGTTGGTGTACGCGCACCAGTCTTTCTTCGTTTACTTGTATGACTTGAACCCTTATTGGATTGTGAAGAATTAGATTTTGTTTGATTACTATTTTTATGAATCAAATTCGAATTAGAACTCGTCTTTATATTAGCAGTTGTAACAGCGGTTGCTGCAGTCACTGAAGTAGATCCATCGTGTCCAAATACGCTTTCTGACTGTGTAACAATAGTTTCTACAAAATTTGATGTCGTAAATTTTCCAGTATTCGCAGAACCATCTTTGGGAGTATTACGACCACTGTTACTCTTGGTGTCATCGGTAACACCATTTATTTCTACGTTTGGACTAGTATTAGACTTATTTTTAGAATTTGTAGTTGATTTTGAACTGGATCCTTTCCTTTTACTACTTGATGATGATTTTATAGGAGTCTCGGCTTCCTTTTCAGGAGATGAATCTGATGATCCATTGTCAGCAGGTATAGGTTTATATGGTGGTATAGTTTTAACATTACCACCTTTTTTCTACAAATCAAATATAGTTTTAACATTAATGTAAATAAATCAAACAGACAAGAAAAAAGAATTATAATGAAAGCACTATAACGCCAACCAATTTTGAATAATGATGCTGGCAATATCCACAATATTTGACATTGTCAAGATAGTTGCCAGCTTCTTCACAAAGTAAACCAAGAGCTTGAGCGCAGGTAACATGAAATTGCTGCCTGCAGCCTGTTTTATTACACTGCATACAAGCTCCAACATTTGCTCTGCTTCCTCTACCTTGATCTTCGCAAATATAACAAGACTGAAATAATAATCACAATAGATATAAACATATTTCTTATCTCAGAATAATATTACAAATACATAGTTAGATATTTCTACTATACTTACTTTACTAAATCTTTCAGAAGGTATAAGCTGTAATATAATGGGTTCCATTGTTGTAACATTGCCAAAGCGCACTTCTGGAATATAAAGAGCGCATACAACATGAGCCCAACCAGCTTGATCCGTCCTTTTGAGCGCTCCATCTTTGCTCGGGCATAATTCACAGCGCTGATAAAATATTATACATTAAAAAAGATCATATATTATATTTTGGATATAATACAAACAACACAATTCTCATCATCATCTTTAGATATATACATAGAACAATATCTTTTAAATGATTTCAATGTGATGTTTTGACATTGATGTTGTGACATTTTGACAATTGACAGAAATGTCAAAAATAAAGTAAACTTACCACACGTGCACTTCTTTCTTGCGATTCACATTTTCTACAATACCAAGGTCCTGTTGGTACGGTAACAATGCCATAGCACGCTGTGAATATAAAAATAATATTATTGTAATCTATAATGAAATATAATCATTATAAAAAATTAATCTGTATGTAACAAACCTTGGTGTACAGCGACAGTACATCCCTGTCCATCGCAATAGACCAGCGGATTCTCGGTCCAACCCCTCTCATCAGAACACACACAGCACCCTCCAAGCATCTCCTTCATGCTGTGCTACAAGCAATTTGGAAGAGGAGACTAGCATGAGGAGCTAGGCGAACCGTGGACGGCGACGGGAATGACGCTTGGCCTCCCCATGCGGTTGCATCCTGGCGATGACGATTATCGAATATCGTATCCACTTTTTTTATAATCCTAACAATTTCTCAAAGATGCACTTATGCACTTACGCACGTACGCACGCACGTACGCACGTACGCACGGACGTACCGTACGTACCCTCGTGCACGCGCGTGATGCATATAACGAGGCCGAGGTTTCTTACGAACGCTCCACGCGCCTTTTAATTTATTCACAAAAACTCATCAAAGCTTTTTTACACTAATCGTCTTTTTTAAAACTAAGAAGAAATTATTCGATATTAAACAGCCGCTACAATCCTACACGAAGGAGTTGTACACAAATATCTTCGTTAGAAGCGTGATAGGACGGTTTGTTATTTACGACGGCGCTCTATTTGTTTCGTTGCACGGCCATCTTATTTTGTTGTCGCGCGCGATACGCGCATGCGCACACTCAACTACTCTGCCCGCGAAAACAATAAGCTTTATTCAGACGTTCAAATTCTTCCTAAGAACGAGGCTTTAATAAATTACATTTTTAAATCATATTATTATTATTTTACTTGGATTATCATTCGTTTATAATGGAAATTATTATTTCTTACAAATTATTAAACATTATCGTAATTGAAAAACTAAGCATTATCATTTGATCTTAAAAAGCCAATCAAATCGTTAACACGCTAAAGTATCAACCAATGATCGTTTCTATTTAGCTGCTACAAATCGACTAATCTACTATCGATAGTCGATATCGATTTATTTTAAATTGGATTTTACTACTGTGCCTTTTTACAAGTTTGACAGTCCTGTTAATATATATATATATATATATATATATATATATATATATATATATATATACATTGGTTAGATCATCTGCTATCACGTGATGTCTTGTCAAATTTTTTTTAATACAGTAATGAACTAGTTTAATAAATTTTTACCTGTGTCTTGTATTTTTTGCGTGTATTCGTATAATTCTTTTAAAAGTAATTCTTCTCGTAAGTAAAGTTTGATTTTTGTTTCTTCATTTGAATAAAGTATCTTTGATTTGTTTAATTTATTTAATTTTATTTTCGTTCATATCTATAACAAATTTCATTGTACGAATAAATTATTATTTTTATCTCCTTTCTTTTCTAATTAATATTCTTAAATGACAATTTTTTGTATCTGCTCTGTTTTACGATTACATAAGTTCGAGAGAAGAAATTTGTAACACGCGATGAGATTCTTTTAATTAAAAGAATCAAAATAAAAAAATTAAAAGATGAAGAAAAAGAGGAATGACTTTTATAATTTTTATTATTTATTTGTCCAACTAAAATAAAAATGTGGTTTTCGTTATAGTTATAGTTCTGTCGATCTTACAATTAATTTCTTAGAAAGAAATTATGAAAGAAATGAAGAAAAAATGAATGTAATAATTTGAATTAAATTATACGAAGAGAAACTTGTTACTAACGTTTGAATATATATATATTTATAAGACAATTTCTTGGTTTGCGCAAATGCGAGCTGATACGTGCAATGTATCTATATATATCTTCAGTTTCACTTTGCTGTATCTCACGAACTAAATGGCCTTGCAAAAGAGGAATGTCTGTGTTACTTTGCTTCTTAGCAGCAAATTCTCCTCGGGAATTTCATTTAATTCGAAAACGTTTGAAAATACAATTCTACGAGAGAAGTAATTAAATCAAAACAAATTAAATTTTATTAAAAATCATATCTCGAAGCTAATGTGAAACGTTAGAAAAACGGTAAGTAATAAAAAAATAAGAATCGTTTAAAAGGAGAGAAAATAGAAACAAAATTTCGATATAAAATAATACTTGGAATCGCTAAAACTGCGATAAATTGCAAAAAATAATAAAAGAAACAAAGTTCATAATTATTATTTTTATCTTATGAACGACGACAAAATTAACATAATATTTTGCGTGTCATAAGTTTTAAAAAAATGTAAAAGATGTTCGAAATATTATGTCTTTTAGACATAAAGTAGACGTAAAGAAATAAATGAGTACAAGAGTAAATTTGTATATATATATATATATATATATATATATATATATATATATATATATATATATATATATATATATATATATATATATAATGAGTAAACTTGCGTTCTTACGAAACAGAATGCTTTCTTATCGACAGAACTCATGAAACCATAAAAGAAAATATATTCAACGTTAAACATGATCAGTATTTCACGAACTGTTGTGAAGGAATAATCTTTGTTACAAAAATGGGGTATGTATCTTGAAATGTTTGTTATTTCTTTGCCATTAAACAAAAACAAAAAAAAACAACAACAAGCCTAATTATCTTTTTATTATTCGTAAAAATAATTTGTTTCTTAAATTCCATAATTTTTCGCCTCTTCGATTATTTAAAAAAAAAAGAATTTTGACAATTCCTTATGTAAAAAAACCTTATAAGAAAAGTAACTGCATAAAAAAATGCAAATATTGAAACATATAAAGAGGAAATAATGAATGTTATCTATCTCGTTTTATGACGAACATATTCGTCATCCTAACTGATTTATTTTTATAATATTTATCATTAAATATACATTATTCCACGAATTAATACTGAAGTGAGTGAAATACTGAGAGAGAAATAAGAAAATATCACGAATTAACTAAAAACAATTATTTTCGATAGACTTATCTACCAATGAAAATAATTAAGTATGTTATTTATTAAGAAGAGATAAGATATAGCGATTAAGGAGATTCGTCGAGATAAGATTTAAAAATTCTATATAAAAATATTGAAAAAAAAAATATATATGAACCATTTCGTTATTTAATTTACATATTACGTTGAAAATGTATAATAAATATAGTAAATGTTGCTTGTTTTTGCGCTTGAATGTGTATGTGTGTGTATATATATATATATATATATATATATATATATATACAGACACGTGACCTATTTTTGTATGTGATAGAACAGAGAAGAAGAGAATGTCACCTTATCGGCTGTGGGGTTCAACGACGGACGAGGCCATTGAATTTGAATCATTGACTAACGATACATTATCGGGTGCTCTCGACGTAATAAGAACCAGTTTCTTTACGCAAGAGAGTGTATGCAAGGCCGTTGGTATTTTATCAGAACCTGGTGCTGCAGATGAATTGATCGAACTTTGTTTGGATGCCGCGAAAGACGGCGTAAGCATCGTAGCCCTTGAAGTTGAAACCGGCAAAGTAGTTGGCGCACTTTTCAACAAAATTCAAGTAATTATAAATATTTAAATATTTCATCTTTAATAGATTATTAAACGATAATTATCTTACGTAAAATGAAAATGAAATTCAAATTGTTCATTAAAATTAATAAATGTTGTATTTTTTTTTTTTTTTAGCTTCCTGGAAATGGAAAAGAAAAAGTTCATTCGAACGTTTCAGTGAAACTTGTAAATGCAAATCTTCAAAAGCATTGGTCGATTTCATGATAGACATTGATGCGAGTTACAATCTCTTTCAACACTACAACGTTAAATGCATTTTTGAATTAATGTTTATAGCGGTATTACCGGAATTTTCTAAACGTAGAATAGGAGAACTATTGATATCATCTGCGATAGAAATTTGTAGAAAATTGAAATGCGGAGAACAAGTGAAAATTCCTGTTTCGGTTAAAGATAATAATTCTATAAATAATTACGATGCAGTACCAAATTTAATTTCAGCTATTTTTACCTCGATTTATTCGCAAAAAATTGGTAGGAAATTGGGTTTTGAAACATTGTTAGAAGTCAGTTTCGATAAATTTGAATATGACGGTAAGAAATATAGCGAGATACTTGATAAGGAGGAGAAATATTGCGTTTTGGCCACTAAAAGAATTTCATAAACATATTTTTCTACCACTGAAATTATTTGCATAATAATTACTACAACCACAATAAAACTGTTAAGTTGTTATAAAAGACTATTACGATTTTAGAATAGAAATCTTATTTTATTATTTTTTTTATTTTTAATTTAATGTCATAAAAAGAAGTAAAATAATATAATAGAACATACTTGAAAGATATGTTTTTATTTGAAACGATAGTAAAACGTATGACAAAACTATCGATTCACCTGTTAACTAGAATCTTTACGTAATAGCATCGAGGAGATATACTGTGTATAGTACCAGGGAATAATATATTACTTGTGTAACGTCGATACGAATATGGAAACATTTTCGTTGATGATGACAGTAACTATAAGCTACATATATACATTTATACATATAACACGTATTTAAATATTAAGCTAATTGTCATTTTTAATAGAGGTCATTATTTTAATAAAAGCATAATTTATGTATTCTTTCAAATAAAATTATTTTACAAAACAATAATTATATTATATTATTTGTATATATATATTCTATTCTTATCACAATGAAAGATAATATATTCTCGTACACATTAATACATATATAGTTATTTATTTAATTAAATTATATAAAAGGAAAATATTTGATTAACGTTATCAACGATATTAAATAATGATATAAGCATTATCACGGAAACATGTTCGCTTGTAAATATTAAATGCATAAATAACAGATTTATAAAGTAGAATATATTGAAGCGTAGGCGTTTTGCATGTATGATGTACACGCTCACACAACTATAACATTTCTTGGTAGTAAGATCGAATTAAGTTCAGTTGTTTGAAAGCTATTCTCCAAGTAAGCTCGTCTTCTTTAACAAATGCAAGATATCGCGTGATAACTCTTATAAATCTTATCTGTAAACTTAAATATTTATAAAAAGAATTTTTTTTAACAACGACGACAACACAACGAGAGACGTGAGATAAAAACACAAAATTAAATATAAACTTTATATATTTTATCGTGCAGCACATATGTAGAAGGGGGTGGGTGGGTATTTTGCACTTCTTATATTAATTGAACGCAGTACCATTTTCTCGCGAGTCGTGTAATAATAATACTGTTGGAAAAATGGAATCCCAATTAATTTTACAAGAAAGTGGAATCGATTATGTATTACTAACAAAAGATAAATTAGATGATGCATTACGTATTCAAGCTAGTACGATGGTACATGAAAATATTGCTATAGGAATGGGTATGTTTGAAGAACCTGGTGCACCTGAGGAAATGCAATTGATTTTTAAGGAAGTTGTTAAAGATGGAATTTCTATAATAGCTTTAGAAAGTGAAACGAAAGAAATGACTGGGGTGATATTCAATAAAATGCATGCAAGTATACTAATTTTTATATAATACTATTTATATATAGTAATATATATATATATATATATTACTTTAATATATTGATTTTTACATTGCGTACCAAGTTAAAAAAAAATATTCGAGAATTTATTAACTCAAATATTATATAACAACGTAAAATTATTAATGAGAAAGTGTGTTGGAAAATGTTAAAAAAACACTGGTTTAATAATTGCAAGAACAAGGAGTGGGGATTAAAAAGACCAATTGTCCCTAATTGTCTTCACTTACGTTAACTCGATGCAAAGTTGAGTTAATTTTCTTTATGTAGAAAAGATAGACGTTTCTTTTTATTTTTATTTCCAATTGATAAGGTAAAAAAAAAGAAAACAAGAAAAAAATCTTAATAAGATAATACCGTTTGTTTTATTTGAAGATTCCTTTGAAAGAAGGAGAAGAGGATGAACTCGGTAAATTCGTGAATCAAAATATAAAGCATAGTTCTTGTATCGAGCTTACACGTTTTCTCAATAATGTGAGTACTTTAATAAAATATTAATCCAATAAATAACAATTATATATATATATATATAATTATATTTTTAATATAACACACGTATTAAATGAAATCATAAATTGGAAATCATTGAAAAATTTCAATATTATTTCGTAACTTCTTTTTATGTTTTATTTTCTTTATTTCCTGTCTAATCTATCATTTATTTATTAATATTATTTTTCATTTATTTAGTTCGAATCAACGGTGAATTTATTCGAAAAATATGAGACCGATGCAATATTGGAAATGTTTTACATCGCAGTCGATACGAAATATCGTAAACGTGGAATCGGTCTTGGATTAACCAAATCTAGTTTAACATTAGGAAAAATGTTGCAAAAAGGTGAAATTCAAAAAATCTCGATGGGTGGGGACATAGTTTTGAAAAATGCTATACCAAACGTAGCTATTGCTGTTTATTCCTCGAATTATTCTATACGTATAGGTGAAAAACTAGGTGGTGAATTTTTAGCCGAATTGTTGTACGAAGATTATACGGTTAATGGTAAAAAAATGTCAGAAAGGATAGATAGTAATCATAAAAGGGTTATATTGGTTGCCTTTAAATTATAAACGAAAAGGCACAAACATTGTTTATATTATTATTAATCATGAATATTTGTGAATATTTTTTTAAATGGTAAACGATAATTAATAGTTGTTTTTTTCCTTTTTTCCTTTTTCCATTTTTTTTTCTCATTTTTTTTTTTTTTTTATATTTTATTCTACATCGTATTCTTTACTATACCTAATCTTAACTTTTCTTCGTTTCTAATATCCATTTTTTCAAATTGGAAATTCTTAATTCTTTCGGTTTTTATTTTCATAGATATTCATACGTTTCTACCATAAATATTGTATCTTATTTAGGAAGACGCCTTGTATATAAATTATACGGCACTGTTGATCGCGCGCTGGCTAAATATATATAGTAACATTATTTATTAAAGCGTCAATCTGAATGAAGCGCAATGGCAATTCTTATTTTTAAGTATTTTTTTTTCTTCTTTTCTTTTTCTCCCCTTTCATTCTCTTACACATTATCTTGGTAATTAATATGTGATTATGCAAGGTGGTCCTAAAGTATTTTTAAAATCGTTTAAAAAAATCAATTATTTCCTTCTAGTGTGAGTTAATGCTTTTTTTTTTTTTTAATACAAATATTAAAATAAATGTTTTTAATCGCAAGATTTAAATGAAAATAATTTTGGCAAAAAAGAAAAATTCTGTTATTTTGAAAAAGTTTCGTAGGCCAACCTTGCATTTCGTGTATCTTTATTAAATTCGTTTTCTCGATTATATCGCAAATCTATAAAAAACCGAATCGCCAATTATAGCGCATGCTATCGATTACATTGACATCGAGTAATTTTGATCGATTAAAAACGAGAAACGTTTAAAATACTTAGCGAAGAAACCGTACAGATATTATAATTATATACATTTTGTTATTTTCGTGCTTTAAATGATTGATTGATTTTATTTTTTTTTTTTTTTTAGAATATAATTTAATTGGCTAAAACAACAAATTTGACGAGATCGGAATACATGTGAATTTCAGAAAGTTATTTTTATTAAAAACGCTTATTACAATCTCTTTTTTTTCCTTTTTAAATATTTGTGTGTATATATTTATATCCGAGCGGTTCCTGCTAATTTTTGCCTATTGTTAAGTACGAAAACTATAATTTATAATAAATTACATTATACGAGTGATACAAATTGTACTGCAAGTTTTTTTTTAAATTATTTCTTGCTAATAAAACATTACAAAAAGATCGTGGCTCTCTGATAATTACTACGAATTAATTTTTTTCTCATATTTTTCTTGGCAGCTATTTTTATTTATTTTTTTTTATTTTTATTAAATTTATTTATCTAAATTTTCTTGTAACAAATCATTTTCAGAAGCCACTCTCTTATGTTATTACGGCGTATTTCTACGTTTCGATATCCAAGCACTTAACTGTTCCAATATCACATACATGTTATACATATATTTATTTATTATTATATAAATATATCATCAAAACATTACTTATATCTATATACATATATAATCTTATTTTTTTCACATATTTTAATACAAATCTTTTATGTCACATCATAATTAGAGATCAATAACTTCGATTTACGTTTCATATATTTCTAATAAACCAACACTTTTTTAAATGATTATATATACCTGTTTCTCGAGTGCAATTTACTTATTCTACAAGCTGTTATTATCATCATTATTTGAGTTAGGATTGTGATTTCTTTTCCGTTTAATACTTTAATGTTCAAATGTTACGAAATTAACAAACGTTCATTACCTCATCATCCTTATTATTAAATGTTAATATTATTATTATTATATTAAATATTGTTATTAATCGTTTTATTCTTGAGTATTATTAGTTGTTTTAATTTTTCACTTTATTTTTCTTTTTTTCTTTTATCGTGTGTTTTCAAGTTTATTGTTTTTGGCGTCAATGGAATGCGCTTATTATTTGTAATTGTAAAAATGTGGACGTATATAGGATTATTACCCATTAAAATATGATTAATGTAAATACAATACTTCCAACAATGAATAATTATCTCTCCATCCCTACACCCCCTCTTTCACTCTCTTTTTTTCACTTATAAACTATTATTATTATTATTAATAATTTTATATTTCTAACGTTTAATCGATTTAACATACATTCAACAAACTATTTATTTCGTTATTACATTGTATAAGCTGACACAGATAAATGACATTAAAATATTATTAACATATCGTTATTTTATTATATTACGTACGTAAGACTAATGAAATACTTTTTTTTATTTTATATTTCTCTCACTTCCTATATATGAGTATATATTATATTATATATTATATATATTTTAATATAACGTTCGAATTTATATACGGAAAACTTGGAAAATTTGGCACAAATATATTAAATATATTTTATTTCTTTTTTGTTTTTTTGTTCGCTTATTTCACTTCCATACTCACCCTTCGTTCTATTACGTAATTATGTTAGTTTCATTCGCGAAATGATTTTAAAGAGATTTGATTTCTTTTGATATTAGTTTCTAAAATCAAAATTAAATACATACAAGTAAAACACAACATTATATCTTTTTATTTGCTATGTTATATTTTATCTGAAATAAAATAAAATTATCAAAAAAGATAAACATATAATAATATTTGTAAACGTAAGAAAATATCACAATTAGAATGATTAGATTTTGTACATGTAATTACGTAACGTGTACGTAAAAGAAAAAGATAATATTAACAGTTTCTTTTTCAAATAAATAAACGAATAACAACACACATAACGAAACAATATAATAATTAACGATGTTATGCACTTTAATACTGTCAAATAAAAATTTATCTTTAAGAAAATAAGAAAGTATTAAAAAGAAAAAGAAAAACAGACAAAAATAGATAAATCGTTTTTTATATCAACTTTTTAGTATTTTTTATTTTTTTTTTTCAGTTAAGCTAACTGCGACTTCATGTTTTTTCTACCTGGCATGAGAACGGTAATAAAATAGTTTAATTGCTTCGTCGACATATACTTAAATGCTTTTTCTTATTTTCTTTTTTTCTCTTTTTCTTCGTTCGTTTTACCTTAGCAAATGTTTTAGCAAAGCTCCTTTTTAAAACTTCTACATTTGTTTTTTTTTTGACAATTTTTTTTCTGGTCTCTGTGGAAACATCCAATAAGAATTTTTCTTTCTAATAATAATATATAGAGATAAGAAGAAGAAGAAGAAGCGGTTTTTAAAAAAATTTATCCGTATAAAAAAATACTTTTTCTTCAGCGAACAACTCTTCTTATGCGCTTTGCGCAGTCAATGCTATATTATTATTATTATATTCAAACGAATATATATCTATATATATATATGTATATATATTTATGTGTATATTATAATATATTCTATATATGTTTATATAATATATATGTATTACATATATACTGCGAAAAGAAAAACGTGAAATCTAAAGGTACATCAAAGTACGAAACTTTCAGTTTTGCTAGAAACACACGAGCCGTGCATAATATTTTTTTATTTTGTTTTATTTCCTACAAAAGTAGTTCCTCCTTATTTCTTTTTTTGTCGTCTTATTATTTTGTAATTTTTTTTTTGTATTTTTTTTTTATATTTACTTTCACTAGATATATTTCTGCTCTTCTCACTGTTTTTTTCCTGTTTTTCTATCTTTCTTTTTTATTGTTTTTTCTATATAGTATATATATATATTTTTTTGTTCTTCTTCATTTTATTTTTTCCTTCAGAATGTTTCGTTATATCAAAATAAAATATAAACTAGCAATAACGTTCTGCGGCTTCGACGGATACTTTTGCTTATGTGTTTGGCGTTAGATAGGAAAAATCGATCCACTTTTAATTAACAGTAGAACCATTTTCATCATTCCTTCCATTTTTTTCTTCCTTTCTTTTTTTTTTAATATTTTTTTTTTTCAAAAAATTGTCAGACGTAAGATAATCGTCGTATGTGTGCGTATGTTTACAGATCGATTTATTATCTTTTTTATTTTTCTTTACTATTGATGCACTTTATATATATGTGCGTGAAAAAGATACCAATACCTTAGGAAGGATTTATCTGTGACAATCACGTTGTATATCAGGTGGTTGTATAGTTTGATAAAAAGCTTGAGTATCCCTGAAGTGAGATCTGACGAGTAAACCCAAACCAAGAAGTACAACGGGAAGACCAAGTAATGCGCAAATTAATTCGCCTGTTACTCCAGGTGACCATACGATAAAACCTATTTCAACAGGACATTTCAATTTATTAAAATATAATAATTGATAGTTATAGATCCGAATCGAACAATTCGGCACATTATTTTGATATTTTAAAATAAATAATTGAAACTTACCAAAAACTAAAATAGGAAACCGAAAGTTTCCTTATTTGAAACATTGTTCTAATAGTTAAATTTAACTTGTATATATGTGTATTTGAAGTTTAATAAACTCACCGCCGTTAGCACTAACGTTCATTTTGTAAATACTCCACCAAATGCCAGAGAGAGGAAGAGAAACTGTAGCTGCAGCGACAGTAAAGACTGCACTTTCGCACATCGACAGAAAGTTAAGGGACGATATTACAAATACTACGTAAGCTAATAGACAAATCCAAGCATGGCTGGATACGTTTGAGCAAGAGTCGACTGTTTTAAAGTGGCAGGATAAACCGTGTTCAACGGTACGGTACAAGTCGACTGGTGAAAGTCCCTTAAACAACGTTAAACAACGTTAAACAACGTTACACTCAATTTTAATCTTATATTTATTTAAATTTTGTAGAAAAACATTGATCTTTCTTGTTCTACAACTCAAATGCATGAGCACGCAAAAATCACATTTCCATGAAGTTATTTTACTATTATAAATAATAATATATAAGTTTTGTTTAAAAATCAATTCTTGAGATAACATATTTAAATGTTATTTTTTTATTTTCATTTATGATACTTACCCTACCAATGCCAGGCAACGTATCCAACCAACACAATGTAAGAATCGCAAAAAATGTGATCACATGTACATGAAAAAGAGTCTGAAGTATTGGCGGTTTTGGATAATTTTTGGGCTTTATCGTTGGATCCGGATCTGTAACGTGTAACAATCTTCCACCTTCCTCTTCCGATCCTCTTCGTCGAATGTCACGAGAAGATACCAAACGTGATACGGTGTAAAGAAAAGAATTTGGTTGTGTTGTCAATAATTGACAAATGTGTTGTTGCTGTTGAAACAAAATTCTATGAGTTGTATCATTTTAAAACTGATATTTCGATAGATTCATTTTTTTCTTAAACACTTGTAATTAATTATTAAAAATAGCATCTAATTTTTCATATTTTCATTGAAAAAAAATGTCTCTATAGTTTGGAATGAGAGAAAAAAAATGAGCAACGTTATAATTGGGTGGAGTAATTAAAAAGAAAGAAAAAAAAATCTCGGAAATTTACCCCAGTCGTATAATGGCGCTCGAGCATTGTGAAGAACATGGCAAAAGCGGCAAGTGCACCAACGTAAACGAACGTCCAGACAGCTCTGACCCCCCAGGATCCTCTCATCGTTGCTGTATGAGCTGACACTTCTCTTCCTCTACAACGAAATTCATCGCAAAGACCATAGTCAACGCTTATAAACAGTCCTACTATTATCGTAGTGCTTGCAAATATTCGTTGAAGGCTCATCACTAAAAAAAAATTGTTAATATTTTACAATTATTTGGAAAATAATTGAAATTATTTGTTGTGATTGATTTTTCAAATAAATGCGTGTTGTAATCTCCTTACTTTTGCGAGAGAAGAAGAAATAATAAACCAGAGAGAAAAGTAGAGTTATGCCTTTGATAGGATCCTGCAGATGACAAAGAACTCGATTTTGATCGAGTGATAGGGCAACGAGAATACCAGAAAGTGCATAAATTGTGCTTATTTTGATAAGCATGCAACGTGGTATTCTTATTCTCATAGAATTTGGTACCAAAGGTGGAGGTGGAGAAATTTTATCGTTTACGAAGTAAACGAAACCGAGGATACAAGCAGAACCGAAAGCACTGAAGAGAAGACCTAAGAAAAATATAATATTATATTTTCAAGAATTATATAAATAATTCATGTAATTCTTTTTTTCTTTCTTAAATTACTTTAGTGCATAGGATGATATTTTATACATTTTGTATTTCATCATTGCAAGAATAAAAATTCATTTTTACCGACAATTTGTTTGATAAAAAGAAGATATATTTTTCATACTAACAAGGTCCTTACTATGAGAATTTATCTATTATATTATATATATAAGAAATCTTCATTCTCCTGGGTAAGCTGCATTATTTACGGTCAGTGATCTCGCGTTTATAAATCTTCAAATAACGAGATGATAAATCTTATAAGTATATCTATTTTAAACATTATTCATATTTATTAGAATGTTGTTAGAACAAAAAATTACACCTGATAAAAATGAATGATCAGACATTGGCATACGATGCTTTAACTTGAAAAAAAAAAAATAGATAATAATCGATAACGAAAAGTATTTTTCTTCTTTTTTTATAAAAAAGTTACGTCTACACGAACATATATTTTTCATGCATACAATTTGAAAACCCTTTCAAAAGTTGTCGATAAAAATACTATATGATCATCCATCATACCTATCGGATTATATAAACGTTAGAAAAAAATGACACCATCATTTTCAAGATAAAGTAAACAAAAAAAATATCCCTGAGAATAACTAAAATATTATATTCTATATCTATTTCAATATTATTCGCGTACTTATCATTATTTGTAAAACTTTTATAAGTTAATTCCATATAATAAATGTATGATCAAATATTTCATTTATATTGAAGTTTATAAGTAAATAGATTTATCATATTAATATATAATATATAATTGCACAAACGACACACATATATATGAACTTACCAGTGTAACCATTAGATACGGCACTGATGCTTTCAAGATATAGTGGAAAACCGATAACAAGAACTGTTACGGATGTAACCACGGTAAATAGGGTGATTAGAAAGGTACATTTTTGCCATGTAGCTCTACTTTTATCGAAAATTTTTTCAGAACTGGTACGATAAGCAGCACCGACAACATACGGTGACTCTTCCGTATCCGTGTATTCCTCTATTTCAACGTCACTTCCGGTACAACGTAACTCTTCTTGTTCCTCGTCGTCTATCATCGTAGAAACGCAACTCGCGAGATTCCCCAGGTTCGCCAGATTTGCGGTTTTTCGATTTAATTAATAAACTTTCTGCAAATCGAACAAAATCCTCATAATTGTAATTTGAAAACTCGTATAAATCAACAATTGTTTTATTTTTTATTTATTATATTATTTTATATTTTTTGTTCATTCAAATGTATCTTTCTCTCCCTCTCTCTCTAACTTGACATTGAATTCATTTAAAACATGTTTTAATACATTGAAAGATACATATAAGGCTCTAATTTTTTGTTTGAGCATTAATCGGTTAAAAAAAAAAGTCAAAGGTGAAATGTGAATCGAAATGAAATAAAGTTGAAATGCAGCAGCAACTCTTCTCAAGCGTACTCTTGATCCGAATGAAATGTTCGAAAACAATAACGAGATCGATATCCGGCAAAGTGGAGAGCATTTTTTAAACTTCCACTTTTTTTTTACGATATTCTCAAACGGTTAAAGAAAGATAAAGAGAGAGAGAGAGAAAATAAATATTAGCTAAACAAAAAAGATCTCAACGCACACTGCTTTTAAGTTTGCTTATCGATTAACTTTATTCATTAAAATAACACTCACTTTTTTTCTTTTTCTTGAGTTAATCTAAAAGAATATAAATTATAAATTAAAATATATCAGATAACGAAGGAAGGAGTTTGTAAAGGTATACATTATTCTTTTTTATCGTTACTTCAATATAGAAAAGATTTTTTTTTTCTAAATAAAACAGAGTGAAATTTATCATTGTTGATCAAAAGGGGGATTCGAAAAATGGATAAATGTTTGTTCTTGTTATTTTTATTAAATGCTGAGATTATCACATTCATACCGATTATTTTATTTTTTAAATGGTCGATTATTTTTTTTATTTATTCGCTATTATTTTTATTTTTTTTTTTTTTTAATTCCTCAACGTTACAATATGGCACGCATCGCGAGAGATAATAAATCACACTTTGGTTGAGTGCACAAGAATATTGGGAGGGATTTTGAAAAAAAAAATAAAATTGTATAAAATAAAATATAAAACACTAATCTTACTGTTAACGTTGTTGTTGGGATTTTAACCCTTTCGTTATAGGCAGATTTTTCTGTTTGACTACACCCACGTTTATGAAACAACTGTAATCGCTCGTATAGAAAAAGGTAAAAATGAACAAAATTTATCTCACAATGCAATTATAAAAAATATCAAACTTTTAACCTTTTGAGTGCAAATCAGTTGCCTAACCGTTTGCAATATGTAATTCGTATGAAAATACACAAAGTATAAAACAATCTTCGATGTATAACCATGACGATAACAAATATATTTTATTCACAAAACATCACGAGTGAATAAAAAAGGTCTGTTTGTAGTTCTCTCACACTTTTGTACGGACTAAATAAAAAGAATAAAAGGGGGAAAAAAAGAAAAGTATATGTCTCTTTATTTCTTTCTCTTTCTGTATATATATACATAAAATATCATCTACCACAATGTCGGTTTTATAAGAGAATACTGACTAAGTACTAGAAACGAATTAAGAAGGGTCAACGTTCTACAAGATTGTACTCAAATGAGAAAGACAGTAGGGGTAGAAAAAAAGGGTTGTGTTGTAAGTATAAGTATAAGAAGAAGAAGAAAAGGAAAGAAGAAAAAATAAAGAAGAATAGAAGAAGTAGAAGAAGTAGTACTTGATTTGAGAGAAGCGCGAATGTAAAGAGATAGAGAAATGCACAGAAAAAGAGTGAAAAAAACAAACAAAAAGAAAAAAAGAGAGAAAAAGAGAGAGGGAGAGAGAGTGAAAAGTAGCTAGCGTCTTGCAAACTTAACGAAGCGAGTTAACCGGCTTCTCACCAACACCCCTCTATACACCCCAATTCAACCCACCCTCATCGCCATCGAACTATTTTACGAAGGACTACTTTCTTACGAGAGATTTTACCAAGCTTGTTTCGTAAAACACATTTTGTGGTAACCGCAACGGCAACAAGCAGTTCGTTTATCGATTAAAACTTCCCCCGAGTCCACCGAAGTATTAACCATGAAAACAAAAGGCTTTTACTACTTCACCCCTAAATGCACATACACCTTTATACTTCTACTTTAAAAAAAAAAAAAAAAGAGAAAGAAAAATCTATATCTATACATTGACTTATTTTACTTACTTTTTTATTTTCCTTTCGCAATCTATCTCACACCTGTATTTATTTCGATCAAACAAATAGTAACATAGACAAACAAAAAAAATAAAAAAAAAGGAGTCTAAATACGCGCACGATGGGTACGCAGTAGGACACAGAGGTTAGGTCATGTTCGTGAGATTAAACCGAACTCGACCGAGCTTAACCGAACCGAGGTAAACGTTGTCGTCGTCGCCGTTGTTTCTCATTTTCCCTTTAATAATGAACAAATTATTTTTAACTATATTGTACAAAGATAATTGAACATATATTATTATAATTAATTATTATTATTATTATTTTTTGTTTCCTTTCTCGAAGAAGAAAAAGAAGAAGATGAAGATTTTTGTCTTTCTGGACTGTGGGTTAACACCCCAAGGATTAAAACAAAAAAAAAGTAAAAGGGGTAAGTCTCGGGAGACCTTACCTGACACCGCCCAGCATCCTACCACCCCATCTCCCTCTTCATCCTCTTCCTCCTCCTCCTCCACCTTGTCGTCGTCGTCGTCGTCGTCACTTTCTTTTTCCGCCACCTTCACCACCAAATTCCTCCCTTTTTGTGCTGCTGTTTTGTTGTTTCCTTTGATTAGCGCACGCGACTTTTTCCAACGTATATTGCGCATCCGCGCGTTTTTCACGTACTCAAAAATTTATTCGTAGATGAAAATAACAATAAAATAGGAACACGTTAACCGGTTGTGACATTGATTTAAATGCAATCGAAATCGAAAAATTGTAGGTAACTCGAACATACGTTCTGCATCCTTTGGCTGACGACGAACGACTGCTACCCACTTCGTGAGTCGCGTACGTTCACAAGTACTCAGGGCCGTAACGAAGTTGAAAAACCCAAAAGCTTCAAACCCAAAAGCTTCAAAACTCAAAAACCTAAAACCCAACCCCAAAACACAAAACCCAAAACCAACTTAGATATTATCCTCAAAATTAAGGAGACATTTTTATTTTTTTCAAATATTATAATTTCATTCTAAACGTTTACTAGGATCGTTCATATGATCGATATATTAATGCAGAATTATATAATATATGTATAATTGGAAATCTTTTCTTTTGTTGTTGTAATTTCAATGAGAATAAGGATTGCTTTTTTGTAATATAGATAATAAAAGAAAAAAACTAAGATTCTTATCTTGTTTTATGACAATAATTTTCTTTTTTATAGCTTATTTAAAGATTGACGAATAAATTTTAAGGAACGATTTTTACGATAGTTTGACATAACACGATTTAGTATCTATCAAAGATAAGTGACTATTATGATGTAATAGTATAAATAGAAGATAGTGCATAAAAACTTTCAATACGTTTTCATATTGAGATGTAATGTTTCGTATTATTGATCAGCAATTAGTTTCGAATAATTATTTTTGTATGTTGATCTATAATCTTTCTAAATTTGTAATTTCTCAAAGAAACATGAATTATTTTAAATTTAACGCTAGTTAATATTTAAGTAAGTTTTAACATTACAAAATTTGAATTTTTTATTATTTATCAAGCATAATAAATAATAGATGAAATTGTGCATAAAAGATGATCTTTGTCTATTACGTATGCGTGGTTTCTGTTAGCTTGGCTTTGAACACTTTACAAGGTATGTAGAAGTACCCGTCGAGATTCGAGAATGTACCGTCGTTCCTGACAGCTTTCACGCATGCGCATTTACATACCATCTCTGATCAACACACATAAACGAAACATCCTTTACTACTTGTAGCATTACCATACACCAACACACGAAATTATTTTCGATATTATGATACAAGTATTTCACGATTTTCGATCATGCATCTCTACCTACAATTACAATTACACGTACATATATATATATATATATATATTCATTTATGTTTTTATAATAAAAAATCAAACTTCGAATGCATCATTAAAATAATTTCTTCTTTTTTTGTTATTAAAACAATAATTATTTGCACGAGTTGTAATATAATAAAGAAAAGAATATTTTTTATCTAAATCAGGATATTATCTTGAGGTCAAAGAAAGTATAAAAGAAAATGGGATGGTAAATATTTTTCGTGGACAACTTCCTGGACGAAAGTATAGTATCGCTATCAAGAACTTAACTTTAAGAATAGAACGAGAGAAAAAGAAAGAGGGAGAGAGATGAGCATGGTGATTAACGTTGATATGTTTTTCCCACCGCTGTACTTAAACAAAGAACGTTAAAACGATTTCGTAGAAGAACGAGAAAGATAATATGATTCTCATGCGACTCATTTTCATATCTTTTCTCGATTGTCTGGAATTAATAATTGTACGAAAGAATAACAATCTATGCCATCTGTGCAAAATTTTATATAAAATAAAATTAAAAATCTCAATATAACAATTCGTAGGAAAAAATTCGTTTATTTATTCCTGGTGACGAGAAAAAAGAAAGGTGTTGACGTTCAAAACAAATAGTAATTTAACGTTATGGTGTAGACGATGAAATAAAATGACGGGGAGAAGAAAAAAGAAAAAAAAGAAAATAAAGGGGAAGAAAAATAGAAGAAAGTAGATTAATGTCCATTGGGTATGATTCTTCGTTTAGAAGCCTATGTTCTTCTTGACTATATTGTACGAATATGTATGTGTAGGGGAAAAAGGAAGAAACCCCAGTGTGAGAATCGATAAGAAGTAGGTTAATACGATCCGGTAAAGCAAAGTGGACTTCTTTGGGACCACGTTTAGGTATTATATTTAGAATGTGTGTTTACGCGTAGTACTCAGCAGATCGAAAGGAAAACTACTCGATATTAAACATTGATGTATGAAACTCGTCTTTATTCGTCTCTATTTCTCATCTAATAAATTTTCATCAGAGAGGAAAAGGGAAAAAAATAACTAGATGATAAAATAAAATACAAATTTTTCTATATAAGAATATCTTACAAATAAAAATCCTCTGCAACAAGAACGGTGCCGTTTTCGCCAATTGATAACTACAATAAACCTACCAATGATCAAGAAGACCGATTTGTAAAAACAAACAGCATTGCTGGAACTTAACAGTTGCATAGCGTTATACCAAAACCATTTAAAGTCTTAAATCTGAAACAGATAGATTAATAAATAAAACATCTTATAAATAAACATATTCAAAATCTTTTTTAAACCTGTGCAAGTATTCAATGTTATATTTATTATGGATTTTTAAATATATATATATATATATATTTAAAATTTAGTGAAAAAATCTGTGTGTGCCTTCAGAAATGCCATTATACATATATTAAAAAGTGAAACAATTTCAGGAATTCAAATAGAAAAAGATCCCAAAGGTTTGTTGTTAAATCCAACGATGATCACCTGTAACAAAAAGAAAACTATATTAATTATAGAATCAAGTGAGATGCAATAGCCTGACATATGAATCGTCCAATTCGCAGATGCACTTTTCAAATTGAATTCTCTATTTATTTTTATCAAATTTCTATTTGAAGTTACAATAAAATTGAATTTAAACGCATGATTTTACATTTACGAGAAATAAAAAAAAAATAAAAAAGAAAAAGTAGAAATATTTAGTTAGCAAAAAAATAAATATGTTTCTATATAGAAAAGAAAAAATTACAAATTTAATAATTCAATTGCGATCAAAGTGAAAAATCTTAAAGACAAAAACAAGAGAAATTACTTTAATATTCAAAAGATGATAATTAGGTTTAAAAATGTAATATAAATGGAATTTAAATATTTTGACTCGAACTAACTAAACACATATGCATCTTTTTGACGATATAGACACGCATTTGGTGTCCCAAGGAGATGGAATGGTCCATCATCTCCAATTACAACTAGAAATTAATGACGAGCAAAAAAGTAAAACAATAAAATATGAAATATGACTAGAGAGCCATTCTCTAAAGGTTCGAACTTGCTGTTGAACCTTTGAAAATAACTCAATAGCCTGTAGTTGCCCTCTTGAGCCACAATTAAGTGGGGGCCTCTTCGGCATTAAGCCTCTTCTTTCTTCATTCCATGAAAACTGCATTTGGACATTTCCTACGTGCGAGCAAGATAAGATCTTTCATACTATAATTCTCAATTATATTAAGAAATTAATTTACATTTCGCGTACACTTTTCTAGCTCGTGGACCATCAATGAACTTGGAGTTCATTGACCATACACGAGAACATTTAATCGAATGTCCAAGCAGATAATAATTTCCCTCGATGACCTAATAACACTTCGCACTTTTAACATCGAGTAATAAGATCGAATTGAAATAGAAAATGCAATAAATGTAATGCATTATCTTGCAATACTTTGTTATATTTAATTATATCAAATAATTATAGCTGTAAGACGAAATCGCGATAGTGCGTAGTGCTAATCCTGAAATACTTAAAACTAAGTATCAAATGCATCAAAGAATTTGCGAATTTGATTCGACTCTATTTCGTTCGAAATAAAATCGAAGTAGAAATAAATTTTTCAAATGGTTGCAAATACCTTTGAATCATGATACATAATAAAGATCACAGAATAGTTACAAAATAAATTAACAAATCAAACATAAAATAGAATGAGATGATCAAATTTTGTAACAATTCTGTATAAACCAGGAGGCGGAATTTCCACTCCGGAGTGGAAGCAAGAAGTCTAATGCCTTTCCTGGATCCTACCTACTTAAAATTAAAGTTTTCACATTCATTCAAAGAAGTATGCTACCTGCCTGCCTATTACCCATATTTTTACCCATTTTAAGAAAAACCATACATACCCACCCACTCACTCCACGGTTCTCACACATACCACCAGGGTGCAAAAGCCTAAACTAGAGAGCATGCCCCGGGGCACCTCCGACACCCTAGTTCAACCACGTTTTCTAAACTTATATGCTAATGGGTATACGTACGTATTTTGCTGTAATCGACTGCCAAGGCTAATGATTATTGCATAAAAAACTAAAGTAAAAATACAAGTATACACTAGCATATATATGCATACTAGTTATATACAAGTATATCAAAGTTTCCACAAATAAATGCAGTAACTCTACTATGCAAACGAGATTATCAAACAAATTAGAAATATTTAATATAAATATAAGAATACACAAAAACGTGATATGAGGAAGTAGTGCTTTGAGTATTTAATAATGTATTAAATGAATAAAAAATATCGCGAAACGATGTACAATACACACTACCTAATACGCACACACAGGTGTAAAGTACATCGTGCAATCACTAGCACAATAACAGCCGCCAATAGGGGAAAAAACTAAAACTAAACCCACGCTAACTGTTTCTCACCCATACGTGTAACACCTGGGCACACACATAGATGAGAACGCAGAAAGTATGGGGGGAGAAACGGGAGATTAGTATATTAGAAGCTGAAAATCCTGATCTAAAAAATATGATTAAGACATAAACACATAAATACATTTGTATAAAAATTCATCTAAGCGACTAAGGACTCTACAAGTCATTTGGTGAATAATGACTTAAACAAGCGAATGAAAAAAAAAAGTTACCCCATATGAAACAATTATAGCTTCGAGGTAAAGGTTGTATTAAAAGACTCTACAATAATGATGGATATTTTTTGCAAACCTCGGACGACTCCTTTCATTAAGTTGGCTGTTCTAATGAAAGAACTGGGCTTTGAGCCACCACTTAACTGCCAAAGTCTATCCGTCGCGAATAAGTTTGTCTTCTTGCTCATTTATTTAAAATATCAAAGTATTGATATATCAAAATTAATTTCGATTAGATAAACTATGTACGTAGCAATGCATGTAAGACATTTATTACATGCTTTTATAAACGTTATAAAAAAGAGAGTGCATTTATTAATTGCATTATGAATTAAATGAATTTAACCGATGAGACAAGAAAACCTATCCTGAACTAATAATAAAACATACAATAAAATATACAATTTTCATGAGTAACTCCTAAAAAGGAATTACTCATGTGCTCGTCAATAATTTATTTAAATAATTACAACCAGTAACTCGTGCCGATTTGGACCTTTCATCCTCGGCATGATTGAGCACTGGAGGGACTTTAAATAAAAACTCACGGTTTAAGAAGTTCTGCGATGGCTCCAAAACACTCCTACTTCGCAGCAAGTATTGTAGTCTGACCATGGAAGACGATACTCGATTTGCCATTGAAGAAGATCCATCGAAGATCCATCGAAGAATTCATCCAACATCTTTGAAAGCAAGAGAATCCATGGTTATATCTGTAAAATAAAATAAAACAATACGATAAGTTATCTAGAATATTATCCAAAATCATATAGAATAAAATGTAAATAAAAGTGAATACTTACAATGCACTCCTATGGGACGAAGCTCAATGGCATCATGGTAATGCACACCTCGCGTGAATCTAATAACGCGGTATGAACGAAAATAAGAAACTATAGATGAGTTTCTTATCGCGAAACCGATATTTTATTATACGACGAACAACACTGACTCTAATTCGCGTTTGATTTTAACTTATTACTCGCCCGATCACTGATTCTAAACTGCACTAATTCAAAGACTGCATTGCACGCAGTTTGATAATACCACCATAAACACTGCACATATTGCTTCGCGCACTATTGCAATCTGAAACTGAAATAAAAAACAATACTATTAATATCATTACTATTACAGATAATCATTAAAATTTTTAAGGATTTTTTTAATACAAAAATATACTCACTTTAAATCTTTATTGATGAATACACAATGGGTCTCCTATCCTTAGGATAATGATGACAATGCACAAATAATGACTATAAAACATATATAATAATAAATGCAATTAATTCAATTAACACTAGATTTATAGACTGAACAAATTCAATTCATTTCAAACTTTTTTGTTACATATATATAAGATAGAAATATTTTAAATTAATTGTAATTTAAGAAAAAAGTAAATTTAATTAACTTTACAGTAGAATATTTTTTTAAATTTTATGGTAATTTTAATTGCTGTAATGAAATATACATAAATATTAATTCCTCTTCTCTACCCACTTTTTCATTTAAACAATGTTTGTAAATCTTAAAAAAATAATGAACAAAACAATAGTGAACAAATCTAGTGTTAAACGAATTTCTAAATGAATTTAATTAATAAAATGTGAATACCATTCCAACGATGATCTGAAACACAAATAAAAACAAAATAATATAAATCGTTGTTATATAAAAATTATTATAATTATTGAGAAAATGTTTATATAAAAATTGACTTACGTTTTTTCTTCATTGATGAATGCACGATGGGTCTCCTACCCTTAGGATGACGATGAACACACGTTTAATCTTAATAAAAGAAACTTGCGAGTTTCTTAACCGAGCAAACGAAACTTTAACATGCGACGATCAACACTGAATCTACTTGTCGACTTTTTTATATTTTATTTTAACACGATGCAACACACGAGAACCTCATTGCCTACGCGCTCGATTGCAATGATTTTCTGAAACAGAAAAAGAAAAAGAACAATTAAGATCATTGTTGTAATAAAAATCAATTGAAATTATCATAGAAATGTTTGATAGTAAAATATACTTACTTTTAGTCTTCGTTGATGACTGCAGGATGGGTATCCTACCCTTAGGATGACGATGTATAAAATAAAATTAAATAAAAAGTCTGAAAAGCTGAAACATACTAAAGACTATATTACAATATTTCCTGTAAATCATTTCTGAAGGCAGGGCACACATTAAAACCATTGAATATTTTTGATTAAATATTCTATGGTAAATACAAAGTATAAAAATTTTGTATCAAAGTATACCAAAAATGTAATGTTAGTAAAAATGTTAATTAAAAATCTTTAAAGTTGTCTAAATAAAACAGTAATTGTATCAGCAAACTCAATAAAGAGTAACATAAAAAATAAACCACTTATTATACCATTCAATGCAATGAAAAACTTTTTAAACTATTAAAATCAAAACGATAACGTTAGAAATAAAACTATTAAATAATTTAATACACTTCATTTTCGTTTATGTTGTCTCGTTGAAGGATAGAAGGCGAATACGAGATACGTTACTACGTAACCTTGGTAGAGGAGATCTTGAGAATGTCGAACGCTCGGCTATTGTACCTATGTTATCGGCTGTTTACGTTTTGTCGTCTACTCGAGAAATACCTGGAAATATAAATACACAATTATAATAGCTTATATGTAGAGTGTATTGTTTTCTTATTCTTCCTCTCTCTCACACACTCCTTCTCTCTCACTCTTTCTGTAGTATTTCTATATGCTTATATGCTTATACTTAATAAAAATAATACACACCTCGCCGTATATGAAGAAGATAAAAAAAGTAGCCGCAAGGTTAAAACGTTAGTGATTCGTGTTGCAACTCTCCCCATGCTCTGAAAGCTAAAAAAAAGGAAAATATGAAAAAACTCACGTATAAAAATTATGCATGTAGTATGCATTTGATATATAACATTCGTTATATATCATTTAATATATAACAGGAAGGTGTACATTAAAATATTAATTGAAACAATTACCTGAAATTAACGGGATAACAAAATCCGCTGCAACAAGTATATAGATGACTGATTAAAAAGTTCCAAAGATTCGCCATATTGATGCGCATAAAAAAGGCGCATAAGACTGGCGCGAAAATACTGCATGCGCGAAAATGATGCGCAGTAGATCTTCATTCCACCTATAATAAAGAAAAATTTCGAATGATTAAAAATACGATATAGGAGCATAAAAATCGTCAAAATATACATAAAAAATCAAAATTGATCCTTACATCCTTTATATATTCTAATAGGAAGATGTAAATCTTACAAAATATCTTTTAATTACCTGATCTTAACGAGACGATGACACTCCGATGTGTTCTCCACGAATGACGCCATGAAACTGAAGAATTCGGACGAAAGCTTGGCTGTGATTGGCTAATTCGTTTTTTTGAACGTGAAAAGGGTCATCACAGCTTCTTACACGGACAGAATCTGACCTTCCTCATGACCACGCTGGTCAAATTACATATGATAATCTATTTATTAAATAAATTAAAAATCATTATTATTTTTCTAATAAATGTACACAATACTTATAAATATTCTAAAAATAATGAATAGAATAAAGACAATGTAGACATTAAGAGATCTTTGTCGTTTTGCACAAAAGAACATAATCGTATAGAAGAGAATTGTCGATAGAAAAATGTCTAATATAAAATGTAGCATATGAAAGAATAAATTCCCAATATCTGTATCGATTAAGAATCCTCACAATTGAAATACTTTCACAGATGCATAATTATTTTAAAAATATTCACAATAACGTTTATACACGATTCACACACGAAGATTATTCCACATGATTTTCTATGCTATAAGATACTACATTCCCTTTATTCTATTCATTATTTTTAGAATAATTATGAATAACGTGTACATTTTATTTCTAATTGAAAAAAGAAACATAAATTTATAACATATCAAAATTGTTTTCTATTTAATGTATGTTAAAACATATGAAATGTTTAAACCAATGTATATGCATAGAAACAATCTGCAATGTAATTAGAGAATATTAGAATGATAAAATAATTGTTAAATAATTAATATAAGTACATTTTGTTATCTAATAACTTATTACATATGATCTATCTACCTTTCCCTTCAAGATTTACCTTTTAACTGAGACATTATCCTCTATAAAAATACTTTTATCTTAATGTTGTTTAGGTTATTTTGCAAATGTTGCCCATGTATGTAACAAAATAAAACATTCCAAGTAAACAGAGATACACATTATAACTCTCTTCATGTAACTACTATTTTTATTAAATGCACATGTATCTTGTAATCATTATAAAAATAATGAATACAATAAAAAGAATACATACTATAAACATTACCTCATTGCTCACGAGAAAACAATCATGTAGAAAAGAAATCTTGTCAAAGAAATTTGTAAAACAATTGACAATCTATCGCTTGCCAATAGTAAAAAAGTCCCTATAATTTGTTCTTTAACGTAAAAATACGCCTTTATGATGGAGATTTATTTTTATACGTGTGGCAAGCGATAGATTGTCAATTGTTTTACAAATTTCTTTGACAAGGTTTCTTTTCTACATGATTGTTTTCTCGTGTGCAATGAGATAATGTTTACATTATGTATTCTTTTTATTGTATTCATTATTTTTATAATGATTACAAGTTACATGTGTATTTAATAAAAATAGTAATAACATGAAGAGAGTTATAATGTTAATCTCTGTTTAATTGGAATGTTTTATTTTGTTACATACATGGGCAACATTTGCAAAATAACCTAAACAACATTAAAATAAAAGCATTTTCACAGAGGATAATGTCTCAGATAAAAGGTAAATCTTGAAGGGAAAGGTAGATAGATCATATGAAATAAGTTATTAGATAACAAAATGCACTTATATTAATTTTTTAACAATTATTTTATCATTCTAATATTCTCTAATTACATTGCAGATTGTTTCTATGCATATACATTGGTTTAAACATTTCATATGTTTTAACATACATTAAATAGAAAACAATTTTGATATGTTATAAATTTATGTTTCTTTTTTCAATTAGAAATAAAATGTACACGTTATTCATAATTATTCTAAAAATAATGAATAGAATAAAGGGAATGTAGTATCTTATAGCATAGAAAATCATGTGGTATAATCTTCGTGTGTGAATCGTGTATAAACGTTATTGTGAATATTTTTAAAATAATTATGCATCTGTGAAAGTATTTCAATTGTGAGGATTCTTAATCGATACAGATATTGGGAATTTATTCTTTCATATGCTACATTTCATATTAGACATTTTTCTATCGACAATTCTCTTCTATACGATTATGTTCTTTTGTGCAAAACGACAAAGATCTCTTAATGTCTACATTGTCTTTATTCTATTCATTATTTTTAGAATATTTATAAGTATTGTGTACATTTATTAGAAAAATAATAATGATTTTTAATTTATTTAATAAATAGATTATCATATGTAGTTTGACCAGCGTGGTCATGAAGAAGGTCAGATTCCATCCATGTCGGAAGCTGTGATTGGTCATTTAATATTCAAAAAACTCAAAAAAATGAATTAGCCAATCACAGCCAATCTTTCGTCCGTTTTCTTTAATTTCATGGCGTCATTCATGGAGAACACATCGAAGTATCATTGTACCGTTAAGATCAGGTAATTAAAAGATTCTTTGTAAGATTTACATCTTCCTATTAGAATATATAAAGGATGTAAGTATCAATTTTGATTTTTTAAGTATATTTTGACAATTTTTATGCTCCTATATCGTATTTTTAATCATTCGAAATTTTTCTTTATTATAAGTGGAAAGAAGATCTACTGCACATCATTTTCGCGCATGCAGTATTTTCGCGCCAGTCTTATGCGCCTTTTTTATGCGCATCAATATGGCGAATCTTTGGAACTTTTTAATCAGTCATCTATATACTTGTTGCAGCGGATTTTGTTATCCCGTTAATTTCAGGTAATTGTTTCAATTAATATTTTAATGTACACCTTCCTGTTATATATTAAATGATATATAATGTTATATAATCAACTGATATATAACAAATGTTTTATATCAAATGATAGCTTCATGCAAAATTTTTATACGTGATGGTCGGGTTCAAAAGTGATCGATTTGACGGGTAATGTGCTATATATATATATATATATACTTTCTTATTCTTTCTTATTAAAGTGTACGATGTGACATAAAATCGTGATGTCGAAAAACGTTTGACTTTTAAAATGCAACCCTTCGATGAAAAGAACGATCTTAAGGGCCACGAAGGAATAATATTATGATAACGACGATAATAACAACACGAAGACGACTGCACTCCTTCTCCCATTACGAGAAGGGAAGAAGAAGGGTTCTTTATAACGAGAAATGAAAGCTCCGTGTGTACTTTAATATTTGACACTACCCTAATGCTTCAAAGTACTTTAGGTATATTTTTTTCTTTTTTCTTCTTCCTTTCTTATTTTTTTCCCTTTTTATTCGGAATTATTTTCATATTTTTCCCTCCCTTATTCTTCCTTTTACCGAACTTGTTATCATCCTTTTATTTCTTCTTTTATTTCTGTTATTTTTTTCTTTTTATTCGTCGTTTGACACATCAAGTCGATTCATTTGTTTCACAAAATAAAATATTTTACAAGTCAACGAAGAGTAGTAAGTCGAAGTTGATATATGCAATCCCTTTTATAAAATTCTTCCCTTTTTTATTATTTCTTCTCCTTGTCTCTTCTTCTTTCTTTTTTTCCTTTTTAATACTCCTAAGATATAAATAATTGATTGATCGTATTTATACTCATACAGCACTTTACATAAGATAAAAAGAAAATATTGAGATATAAAATGGTGTGTATGCATATACATATATAAGTATATATGAATTTTACATTAATCAAATAAACCAATTAATTTTTTTTTATTTCCTGTATGATCAAAGATCAAAATTTTATTCTTTTCATTAGAAGAATATGTATATAATATAATAACAAATTGTAAGATTGTTCTTCAGTTAAATAATTTAAGGATTATAAAACGGATTCTGCGTGTAGGAAATTCGATTCTCTTTGTCTTTCTTTCTCTCTCTCTCTCTCTCTCTCTCTCTCTCTCTCTCTCTCTCTCTTTCTCTCTTGGACTAGTTTCTCACGAGGTTTCTATACAGGCGCGATAGAAATCGGCGTGAAATGGCACCGCCACAGTCAATCGTGGGTCTCAGTCGACGCGCGGCATCCGTGTCAAACGCATCGCGTTTTCACTCTCTCGGTCTAACACACACGACATTACACAAATATTTTTTATTATAAATATATATAAATCATTTACCTTCTATTATTTTCTAGTACAAAAGAAAGAAAAGAAACGAAAGAAAAATATAAATAAAAAAAAATGCAAATTGTAAATCTCGATTGCAATGATCGTCAAATCTCGTTGGATCATCGTGTGATAGAACGACGTGGTTCATAAAAGAACATGATCACTATGATAGACCGGATCTGACGATGAGAGTGAGAAATAGAGATAGATAAAGGGAGAAAGAAGATTCTATTTGCCAGTGACAATTGTACGAACATGAGTGTGAAAGTGTGAACTCGTTTATAAATAATATCGATCTATTTAATACAATATCATTAAATCTAATTATTTATATAAATATATTCGTAAATCGATTTATGACATATTTAAAAAATAATAAATCAATCGAATAAAATTACAATCGTAAAAGAAAAAAGAAAAGAAAAATAATATTGCATTTATTCTTGATAGATCTATTATGAAGATCGAAATAGAATATCATAGAGACTGATGCTTTTGGAATTATCAATGGTTGATGATGTTTCCTTCGATCGGTGTCTCACCGTTTCCCTTTGATCTTTGTTGACCCTTGAAACAACGATTATCAAGGCTAAATATCCTCGAGTTAAACCGATCTATCCTTAATTAGTGATCCAAGTGGAAACGGTTTAAAATATTCATTCAACATTTAGATCGTTGTGATGAAGTTTAACATAAATAACAATTTAAAGTGTAATAATTTTCATTATTTATTGTCTCCCATCGAAGGAACTTGAACTGTTCTGTGTGGTCAGTTAATAATATGGGTAATATTATTACTCGTGTTAGATTTATAATCATTTAAAAAAAATAATCAAGAGAAAGAGAAATAATTGAAAAAGCAAAAAACGAAAAAAAAAAAATAAGAAAAAAAAGTAAAGCAACGTATAACACATTTGAGAATGAAAATCGTGTCAAGATCATCGAGTCCGGTGTCAGAGTTGTTGGGTAAGTACGCTTGAGTTTTATCGTCAATTAGTAAGTACAGGTAACTTACTTTACTAATCGTTAGAAACCAGATACGTTTCTTCTTCTTCTTCTTCTTCTTCTTTCTTTAGTTTTGTATAAATCTTTATTTATTCTCTATGGTATTCTCTACAAATGCAAGTATATAGAATATTTCTAATGTGAATCGTGTTCAACCTCGACGAAATATCGATCTTACGTACTCGTTTATCTTACAGCTTATTCAATTTCGATACAACAAGTTTAACAGTTTATATTTAATAAAAATGTTTTCTTAATAATTATAGACTCGACAATAATAATTTTTATAGTCAATAATTTTGATAATAATTCAAAGTTGAACGTCTTTTTAAAATCTTCAATACTTAAAAATCTCTTATACTTTGTTTACAAAAATAAATTTCTCTTTTAATGAATGAATAGTGATTGTACATTCACGGTCTCGAATAAGTTACAACTTTTAAAATATCTTTAAACCAACTGGTAACAGCCATAGATATTTCCACACACATCGATCGATACGGATAATCGTAGGATGTGTGTGTGTACTATATCGTAACACTAGTAGTTTCTTCTATCGTCACTGATAAAATACCTTCTGTCCAACGTCGTGCCTTCATAGTTGAATAAAAATATCTTTTCTTGCTCTCTCGAGAAAGAAAGATAGAAAATGAAAGAGAGAAACATATTTTTCTTCCGGATACAACAGATCTCAGATATTTATATATTAAGATATGTACACATGTATGTATTTCTATCATATATACATAGGGAAAAAAAACAGATAAAAAGAAAGAAGAACAATTGATTTATTCAATTATCTCCTTTATAAATATCTAGACAATTTATTTGCTAACAATTATATTCTATTGTTATTAAATTGACTAGGTCAAAGTTAATTGATGGTGTATGTTAGTGCTACTAGTGCTTTAGCTCTCTATTTTATTATCAACCTGTAATAGAATTTACCGATTAAATTGAAACTTAAATACGATAATGATGAAATAAGAAAATGAGGTATAACCACCATGGGGTGGTATTATCGATGACGTTATTAGTTAATGTTTCTAATGAAAGCCACTTTCTGACAATAAATTATTTTACCATTGATAATTAGTAGACGAAAGTAAAGCAAGAGGTATCTAATGATACTAAATAATCTTCTAAAATGATTTACAATCGGTTTAGTTAGTAACTGATAATGATTTCAAATAATGCTTCTCTAATCTTCTAACTTTTTTATAGTATTTTCTCGTCAAGGTGATTTCAGAAAAAATTCTAAATTAACAAATGGAGAATATGATCATTTAATGGTTACATTATGTTTCGATATATAAATTTATCTTCATTATGTTAGATAAAGTTGAGAATCACTGGAAATGAATGCATTAGTCAGTAGTATAGTCAGGTTTTGATCAGGCTGAATGATACGCAATCCGACGGCCATGAGGGTACCTGCACTCATTATCATTCTTTCCGGAAGAAGTCTACGTTATATTCAATATCTTACATTCAATTACTTCATTGAGAAGCAACTATTCAAGGAAAAAATAAATATATATGTAATACATATGTATTCACTATCTAACAAAATTATTTTATCGTATAAAAATAATTCTTCCTTTTTATATTTTTTATATTTAAAATATCAAGGAAAAACATTTCACCAACCCCATTTATTTTCTTCATCAAATTATATAAATAAAATAGTATTTTATATTAGAAAGGATTCACACAATTACTGAAACTAAACTTATAAACAATTCTTAGAAAATATTTCAATCTTATTAAATTAATTTTATCAAAATACCTTCCCCTATTTTTATTGGTTTCAGTATTACCTTACTTATTTTTGGTATCCCTATGTAATTGAGAATTGCAGTTTTATATAACTTTCTAATTAATAGACATTATTGAAAATAAGTTTTGAAAATACATTTTTAAATGTATTAACGTTATATAAATTATCTTTTAAAATAATTAAAATAAGTTTATTCAATGAAACCATTGTTATATCGTAACAAAAGCCATCTACTCTCTTTCACCCCCTTTTTTCTCTCTAATTATATCTATATATTTATTCGATTCTGAAAAATATTTTTTTTTTCAATGATTATATGAAAAAAAAAAAGATAAAAAAAATGTAATATCATCGAGTTAAGTTTATTTTTATCAGTCAAGTCCATTGTGTTTTCCTTTTAGCTGCTGTGATATACACGAGGGAAGTATCTTTGGCTGACTGAGAAAAAAAGAGAAAGAAAGAGAGAAAGTGAGAGAAAGAGAGAGAAAGTGAGAGAGATAGAGATATTATACCTAACCGGACTGAAGCGTCTCTTGTGGCGTCGTCGGCCTGCGTAATAAAATAGGCGCCAGGGTTCCGGATCGAAAACAAACGTAAATCGAGGGTGGAATAACGTAAGTGACACACGACTAGAATATTGTGACGAAGGGTGGATCCACCACCAACTTGTTCTTCCTTTCGCACGAGTAAACAAAAGGGTAAACACGTACACACATATACCTGTATTTATCTATCCTATCTATCTATCTCTCTCAATTTCTCTTTGACTATATAATAAAATTGCATCGAGATACTTGCACGATCTTTTGCATGATGGATGAAAAATCTATAAATAATAGATTTCATTTTATTTTAATACGAACGAAGATTATTTTTTGTATTTTATTACTCGATGATACAATTATTTTTACAATGATATTATACACTTGGTATATGGTAACTTGTATACCTCAAATATAAACTTTCCATTCGTGTATTTCATTTAAAAGCTTGACACAACTGTCGACAAATGAAATAAAAATAAGGAATTTTTGTTTTTACTTTTAACAAACCATTTGTATAACGCGAAAAATCTCTCGCGTAAACTACGGTAATTAAAAAGAGAGACGTTGTGGTCAGCTCGTTAAATAAAACTTTTTAGCTTGTAAATTTTATCCCCTTTTTTTATATAGGAAAAACGTTTTTAAACGAATATATTCCTTTAACAAAATATTCGAAAAAAGATTCCAACTATAAGACATTAGATAGAAAATTAATTGATCTAACAATTTTAATATAAATATTTTATTTAAATATTCAATCTAACGATTGATTCTAATGAATTTATTAATTAATTCAAGAATTATCGAATATTCGTTAGTTATCATATCTCAAATCGATACAAAACAATTAAAAATTTATTTGGTGGTTTAAATTAAAGATTTATTTGTCGGTTAGTAAAAAATGTATGCATTGGCTTCCGTGATGATTAATTCGTGTGTGTAAATGCACCTATATTCTACATATGTGCACGTATAAATTTACATATATATATGCCTAGAACAAATTGATCATAAGACCACGACGAGTGGAGACAAGGTGGTGAGGAAGTGAGGAACCACTATACGTCAAATTGGGTTAATGCTAATGTAGTTATCCAACTACATGATAGCAAATCCAATAAACTACCAGTCGAGAGAGAGGAATTTTATTTTTTTTTATTTTTGTCTCTCTTTCTGTTTTTTTCCTTTTTTTTTTTTATTTATAATAAACGTTTTCATCATCTCCCACCATGTCTAACATGCTGACGTTATTATCGTTGTTATAAAGTTCGATTAGTTATGAAACTTTTTTGTTCTCTAACTCGACATTCGTTTTAAACATCGTTTTAAGGAACTACTAAAAGTTGTTAACGTTCCTGACAATAATATATAACACTTTTAAATAATCACGTAGGAAAAAAAAAACATAGTAAAGAAAATAAAAAAAAATTAGATTAAGTTTTAACTAAATTGAATTTACTTTAATATTAAAACAAGTTAAGAGAACCAAGGTAATTTAGAAAGTGTGCCTTACCTTACGTAAAAAGTACTCGTTGTTTTGGGAAAAGTATAATACGTGAAGAAAATGCTGATGAAGAAAATGAACAAGATAAAAGATAAAAAATCCTATGTATTCTTCTTCTTTTTTTTTGCAGGAGAAACATGAAATAACGGAAAGGTAAAGGTGATATCACCCAATATAATAATATCAACTTTAGTCAAGGATAAGAAAAGGGAGAAAAATAAAAAATGGACAAGTACGGAGTTGAATTTCCTAAACGTGACTGGAGTCACAGGCTTAGTTTGCGTGGAAGTAGAAGAAGTCATCAGGTAAGACAAAATAAAGTTATAATCATACTATTTCGAGAATTCATTTCCTTTTAAACTATTCATTCGTTCAATCCTAACATTTCGTAAGCTTTTGACAAAGGATAAGAACATTTCTACAATTTCATTCTCTCTCTTTCTAACTTTTTTCAAAATGTTCACAATTTCATTAAAACTGAAAATGTAGGAAAAATATTTGAAATAAAATAATAAAAAAAAAGAAAGAGAGAAAAATTTTTCTTCTTTACGATATCATCTCATCGTGAACATTCAAAGTCGATTTCTTGTGTTTTCTTTTATAATATCTTTTATTTATTTCTTTATCTCATCTGAACCAGAGAAACGCGCTATCGAGTTACGAAATGCAATTAAAAACTTATCCGAATTGCTCTTTTTCTATACGAATTGATTTCATTTATTTAAACTTATACACACACAAATCTTTTACGTTTTATTCGATCTACGATGCCAATTCTTTGAATATATGGTGAATCACTTTATAAATATTTTTTCAATATATTTCTTCACGGTTGAGATTATAAAAAAGGCACAACAAAAAAAACGAACAATCGAATAACAATCCGGAGATTTAAAGAAATAATTTAAAAAGCTTCTCTTTTTTCCTCCCTTCCTAACTCTCATAAAATGATATCGGTTTAAAAACGTGTAAACACTTTTACATATGCGTGCATGTTTCTACCATTTCCTAAAAGTTGTAAAATTTCCTGTTTCCTGACCTTATATTATCAACGTGTATATAAATGATAATTTGTCTAAATTCTTTTTTTTTTTTTAATGTTTCACGATTTTTCTACATTTAGTATTATCCTTATCAATGTTATTGAGAGAGTGAGTGAGAAAAGAATCAATGAGACATATAAAATCACGCACGTTTTTAAAAATAAAGAAAAAATACTTGGTGTGCATATGTTATAAATGTATACAATAAACTTATATAGATTACAATTTATTACTAGAAGTAAAAAATAATCGTGTATAACTCGACAATCATAATATTACAAAAGGTTTAAAATATCTTTTAACTCTTTGAAGTGTAGAAAAGAAAAGAAAAATTAAAACACACATGCAAAAGGTCAAACACAAGATAGTGCTAAAAATTATATTTGCTGTAGAAAATAAAAAAGAAAAAAAAATGTATACTATCGTAATCATATTTGCGACTATACTAACTTTTGTTTAAACTTGCAATCGAATTACTCGTGTTTTCATCAGAAAAAAACCGCAATGTTGAAATAAAAAAGAAGAAGAGAGACACATGGTCAAATAAATCACAACATTCGAACAATTAAAAAAAAAAGAAGAAGAGCATAGTTTCTATCATGTTTCTAAGTCACTATACTCACTCACCTTTTAAACTCGGAACGAGTTATAGGTGGGCTCGTTAACACGATACCTAGTAGTTAATCGATCCTCTTTCGGAGGATAAGAAGAATTATAGTCGACAATTTTGAGTACTCCTAAGAAAAAGAAAAAAAAAAAAAAGAAGAAAAAAATATAAGAAAAAGTTTAGTCTTGCGTGAAAGGAGATCGTTAACACGAGAGTTCACCAATTTCCTTTAACATTTCTCTCTTTCTCTTTTTCTTTTTTTCTTTCTCACACACGCACACACATACACTGTCTTTCTTTTTTTATCATCTTCGTATAAAGTGATGTTGGAAAAACTCCAGCACACTCGTAGAAATGTAATTTCGTTTGACCGCAGGATAGGAGTGGATACTATTTGTGTAATAGAAAAAAAGAAAAAGAAAAAATCTTGAAGTTTTTTTTTTTGGAAGGGTCAAAGTAGTATTCTTGTTCATCTCTATTTTTTACTTTGTTCTTTTTACCTTATCAAAGAGAAATTTGTTATCGGAGAATCGTCAAATTCATGATCTGAACGTTACCTGTATTCTATGTTGAAATGGCTATCGAATTTCCCTTCTCTATTATATTATATTATATTCTATTATATATATATAGAGAGAGAGAGAGAGAGACAGAGAGGGTTGGAACTAGAATTCAAAATGAAGTTGGAAATTCTATAATAGTAACGTCATAATAGATGAGAGAAAATAATTATTACATAGTTTTCATAACTTACAAAGATTTCAAGATAATAATTATTATTTTTACAATAGTTAAAAATAATCATTCCAGAAATAATTCGATTTTCTTGCAATTAAATTAGATTATTTGTAATGTATTAAATAACAAAAATAAAAAGAGGATTCACATCTTTAGCATCAATGCTTCGATTTGCTTGTATTATCTTTGTAATTAAATTTTAGTACATATATATATATATCGGATTTTGCGTTATCGGAACATCTGTGGTACTCATTCGTCTTATCAATTTTTCGTTTCAACGAATGACAAATTATTATCGTTGAAAATCTATCTCGGGGTAGAAAACATAAGTAATTTCATACTACGAGAATTTCAATTCTTATTTCCGTGAAGAATAATACTTCTTATTATTTTATTCATTTTAATCGATGCACAAAGTTATTAGTATCGATATCGAGAATACGTTCGAAACATATAAAAGACGTTTTAAAATTAAAAAAAAGTATAATGATAGAAGTTTGTAATTTGTGGAAATCACGTATCAGCCATATATTGCTGAAATTCTGAATTAATTGCATGACTCAAATGAAATTATTACATGTTGGAGAAATTAATTTGAAGATTTTTATTTTCTATTTTCTTTATTTTCATTTAGTATTTTTTGTCTCTAAAAATAAAAAAAGTAGTAATATTTTCTCCCACTTTTGTATTCTTTCTTCTCTCATTCTATCATTTTACGTTAAAGTGGAGAAACGGATACGTAAATTAAGGATAAACAAAAAACAAAAAACAAAAAAATAAACTTCACTACTCAATTTACTCGGAATATATATGTATATCTATTGGAGATTTGTTTTTGTAAAAAAATAAAAATCGATATCGATGTAAAAGCACGTTTTTTAAAAAAGAAAAAAAAACTCCTACGTGTAAAATACATTCTTCGTAAAAACGTTGATCACATACGTTCTATGCTAGAAAATTTTTTTTTTCTTTTTTATTTTTTTATTTCTCTCTTAGATTCTTCTCGTAGAAACGTCACTCGATGCTTTTGCTAAACAAAGAACTAGAAAGAGAAAAGAGAAATTGTAGAGTCTCCAATGGGAGAGTTCATGTGTTGGTAGATAGTTCGAACGAGATAGAAATACAACAATACAACAACTAAAAGAAAGGAAATAAAAATTCCAACTAGTCACAAAGGTGATTTAAATCGAAGAGTCCTCCTTTTTTCGAATTTTTTTCCTTTTTGTTAAAGCGATTTCTCAATGGTGGAATTTGTAAAAAAAAAACGGTTTCAAACGAAAAGGAATGAAGGGAAGAAAAATTTAAAGAAAAAAATGCAAGCAATAAAATAAATTTTTTATATATTTTCGAATATGCAACACTAAAAGGTTTAAAGAACACAAATACAGAGAATATTAAATTCGTGAATAACTTGAATAGTATTGAATTACTAATACGACTTTGTATTCTAATTGTTCTTTCTTTTTTTTTCTCGTCCCTGAAGATTAAGGAACAAGGTAAAAAATTAATCCCATTGAACGAAGGAAAAGAAGAAGCGAATTTTCTTCTTTAATCGTCTTCCTTATACATTGATTTAATTAATTATTTATACAAGATAAATTAGTTAAGTAAAGAAGTTTCTTTATTAGTGCAAGTTAAAATTCTTCCTAAGTTTTCTTTTTATTTTTGTCAAATAATGAATAAGCATATGTATTTTTCCACTTGATTAAAGTATAATTAGTAAGTTTCAATTTAAAAATAATTTCAGAGGAATTTTCTAAGATAATGAAACATATTTAAATAAATTAATAGTTATTTCTTTTTTTACCATCCTCCCATTCATTTAAAATTGCACGATCATTTTAAATCGTTCAAGTTCTCAAATATCAATTTATCCTTTCAAAGAAACTTTCTATTAACTCGATAAATTTTAATAAGATTTCTTTTTCTTCTTCTATTTTTTTTCTGTTCATTAAATTAAGATATTTATCTCGTGGGAGAAGATAAATCTTGCATATGTGTGGCAATCTCGAGAGTGAACAACATTAAAGTGCCGCCAAAGAAAGATGCATGTAACCAGACGTGGTTTTAATTTCGAAAAGTGCCTCAAGTATCAACCAATTGCTACTTTCTTTTAGATCTTTCAAAGAAAAAAGAAAAAAGAACCTCTCTCTCAAAATTATTTAAAAGTAGTCCTGAAATGTGTCAAATTAAAAGAAAATTAGATATGTCTTTAAAAGAAAAAAGAAAAAAGAAAAAAAACTTATCTCCAATTAAAAGATAAAGACTTTCTATTATAGTTCTAAGATTGTATTTTATGTTCTGCTCTCAGAGTGACATTGGTAATACTAAATCGACAACAGGATCATTGAAAAGTACAAGAAGATGGGCTAGTCTACGACAACATATGGAAAACAACGAGGGTGGTAAACCACGAGTCGAATTACTCTTAGATCCACCAGGATCTAAACCTTCGACTCCTTCAACACCCCATACACCACACACCCCGCACACACCTAACACACCAAAGACACCGCACACGCCTGTAAAGAAGTCTAACTGGGAGGTTATCGAGCACTTTACTGGCCCACCTCGTCCCTCCATTATCACGGTAGGCGGTTCCTTTGATCGTTAAAGAAACACTTACAAAATATTCACCCTAAAACTTTCCACCTCGTATAACGAGAATAAAGACTTATTTTATGTGCACTTCAGAAATCTTTTGGATATTCCATTGAATTTATAAATTATTTATTCGATGTAAAATGTCGAGAAAAGAAAAAAACACCATGGAAAAAGTAAGATCGATAAAATGCCTAATGTTCGCAAAAGATTATCAACATTAATTTATTTTTTTTTTTTTTTTAAATTAAATTCCCTAAAAATTGTTTGCTACTTATCTAATTATAATTGACTATAAAAGATTTGTATAAAAAGCTTCATACTATCTATTATGACGTTGGGATTAATTATAACCATGATTGATAATTTACAGATGAACAGAGCATCGGAAGTAGGGGGTTGTATCAACGTTGTTGGTAAAGAACCAATAACGGAAATTGTTTCAAGTCCTATAATAACTCAACCATCAAGGAAATGTGCTTTCTGCAGATTTTTAAGCTCCCTTTGCGCATCACATCACTTCAAAAATCTTCAGGTAAATTACTACTCCCAACCATTCTCCACCTACCACCTACACTATCTTGAAAATGATTAATGAAAATAATAATTTTCTAATCGATACGAAATTGACTAAATGTAATCGTTTGGTCTAATGATTACATGGAAATAATATATAGATATAATATATATATATAGATCATTTATTTTCACGTGCTATATTTGAACTTGTGAAAACGATTGAAGTTTATAATCAGCTGTTGTTGTACTACACGGCAAGATGAAAGCCCGTACAACGTATAATAATATATATATTATATATAATATGTTATCGAAGACGCGTGTTCGTTATCAAGCGTAACTTTAACGTGTAACGTGATAGATCTAATTAATCAACGGGTTTAGAGTATAAGCCAAAGGGGAAAGTAACTTCCTGAAAGTTTGTATTTTCAAAAATTGTCAATTTATATTTACCAAGCTTAAAAGTACCGATGTGAATCATGATGAATTCTACTTCCTCGATATTCATAATCAAATAAAAATAGTAGTATTTTATTTAAAAACTTCTAATGTATTTTATGCTTAATCTAATTAGTATGCTTTCAAGACGAAACTTTTACAGGTTAAGTAATGCACTAGAACTGCATAGAAATTGAAATACCAAAGGATATTTTCTCAATTTTTTTTCTATCCTCGGAATAAATCGATAACAAAGTTTCCAGGAATATTTTGTTTGTTTATTTCTCGTCTTTAATTTAATCAGAGATATACTATACGTTCATTCTGCATTTCACGTACTGCGGATGGTTATATGCTATATCATAGTGAAAGCTTTCGTATAAATATTCAAACAATTCATACATATAAAAATAAAATAGAATAAAAGAAAATATTTAAAGTAACGCTATATTTCATCGTGAACTGTACTCGTGATTCACTGAATGTCCCAAAAAATTGTTTTTATATATATAAATACAAACCTATATACACGAATATAAAAAAAAAATAGTATATAAAAGCAAATATTTAAAGTAACACTATATTTCACCGCTAAATTTACGCATGATACACTGGATATTTCAAAAACAACAAAATAAAATATAAAAGAAAATAAATCAAGGATCCAAAACTACGTGAAGATTTTGATTAAATAAAAAATAGAAAATTCGTATAATAATTTAAAAGTCAATGGGGATTAATGGTAATATTTATAAATAAATCACAATGATTTCAATACTTACATAGTTTCATGAAGTTATCGATCATACGTAACATACACACAAATTTTTCTATGATGTTTCTCGATGATGATAATAATCGTAATGATAGCTTTGAGACAGTACCGACAAAAAAAAATGATATCTACAAAATTTTGGGATAATCGAAACACTGATAAAACACATAGCGTTCGATATTATGACGCAATTCTCAACTATTGAAATCTTTTCGTTATTTGTTTAAGTTAATCCATATTAATCACCTTTACCAATATATATCTCTATAAATAGTGATTCGTGACTATAATACGAGAGTGAAAGAGACAAAAGAGAAAAACAGGAGAGAGGGAGGATATATAAATATAGAAATATATTATATAGAATGTCAGAATGATATTTTTGGGTCAATCTAGAATATATTCTGCAGGTGAATGTATTTAGAACATTTATAATTAAATATTTTTTTAAACTAGTGCAAATGAAACAAAAAATGTATAAAATGATTACAATCTACAAAAATGTGTATACAATGTCAATCAAATATTTCTGTCAATTTTTAAAATTTAGTGCATCAGTGGGATGTGTTTAAAGCATGGAGGGTGGGGTAGGAAACAAAATTGCAATCTACTGTAAGTAAAACAAGGAAAAATAATATTGTTAAAAATATAGTAAATAATTGTTCAAGATTATGCACACGAGGTGTATACTTTTTATTCATAAATGTGCAAACTTTTCAAGATGAAAATGGGAATGAGATAGAAATTGATAGATGATCGTGTAGCTTTTAGTGACTTACATCTTCCGGAAAGCTCTCTCTCTCTCTTTCTCTCTCTATCAGTTGCTATGGGAACTTGATAATTCTCGATAATTCTCTCGATAATCGTATGGCTTTTCACGAGTAAATCCATATACGTATTTTACCTAACATCGTATGCGATTTCTTTTGTTGCATTATATTAGATAAGGAGACCTTTGATAAATGATTAATACAAACACACACATCCATACAGTAAAAAATATAACATAATATATAGAAAATATCGATTAGAATTAAATAGAAATAAATTTATTGGAAGGAAAAGGAAAACTTTTTCTTTCGATTTTATTTGATGATTAATTGATAAATGATTGCAATAATAAAATATTGTAATGCATGTAATTCAAATAATAATCGAAAAAAAATGTTTAGTCGATCTAATTTTAAATGAAAAATATTAGAACGAATATTAGATTTCCCGATTACAATTTGATATGTCCTGTAATACGTGTTACATACATACTTACATGTATGCTGAGTGTCTTGAGAATATCAATAATTCGATCGTTTCTAATGAAATACGATCATCTGCCTTTCTAATTTCAGGTGGAAATGCTCTACCAACGTTATTTCCTTCGCATGAATCAGAGTAACATGACACACGTGCTAGGTTTACTAGCAGGATTGGCATTCGCTCTGGGAATGTTACTCATCATTAGATTGATTCTAACCGATGGCGAACCCTTACTTATGCTACTTCGACGATCCGAAAATCTTTCTCTAGCAATTACCCTAGTCATATGTATCATCGTTTACGCAGGTAAAAAATTCCAAAAAATAATACAAAAGTATTAGGTATAAACAATTTTTAACCCATTATTTAAATTGAAATAATATTATCATTTGAACATTATTTATTTTCAAGGAAGAATTCTAATATTTTTCTTCATATTTTTCTATCTCATTTTCTTTATTTTTTTTTTTTTTTACACGTAATCATATTTTACAATGTTCCATTATTCACGGATATTAATGGATAGTAATAACGAAGAGAACTCCCCCATGAAATCTCATTGATTGAATCGTGATTATATATATATATATTTATCTTTTTTCTTGATTGAAGTAAAGACACACAAAAAAAATAAAAAAATATATTGAATCGATTAATAATATTTGCAATTATAGTAACCATTCTGTTATTTTTTATTTGTTATTTAATCAGCATTAGTAGCAGCCATTTCGAGGCCTGGAATGAACGAAATTTGGTTGGCAGTTGTCAGTGGTGCAGTATTGGTGACACTGTTGGCATTACAAGTTACTTTGAACATTCATTTGGCCTATTTGCACGAGATTCAGCAGAAAAATTACGATGACGATGAGAATGAAGAATCTTCATCTTCTTCTACATCACCAATACCTCCCTCACCTTCGTTGTTCACAATACGAACTACGAAAGAACTTCGTACAGGTGGACCATTGGCAGCAGCTTGGGCAGTTTGTTTTTTCATCTACATGGCGTATGCTCTTTTACCGATTAGATTAAGGCACGCCTGTATCGCTGGAATTTGTTTTTCGATTGCTCATCTAGTTGGTGCTTTACTGTTATATCCACAGGATTATCCTGCTATCATGGCCCACGTGAGTACATTGTCCTTTTTTATTATTTCATTTTTCTATTAGATGATTAAATCAATAAGTAAATAAAATATTTATTTTGAAAGTGGTTATATATCCATTTGTAGCTCGTAAATATACATTATTTTAGTTAAATTCATATAAATTTAATTGATATAATCAAATTAAGTATTGATAAATCAATAATCACATTACCATACTTAATATAATTACCCCAATATTTTTTTATTGGCATTTTTATTGAAATCTCGAATTATTAATACTTGCTCTTGAAAATTTAAAGCAATATTCATACTATCCAATTTGGGTATACTTATACGATTTGCACTATCAAATATCACATGATGATTTAAACAAAAAATTATTTTCGTATTTTAAAACAACGCAATATAAGTCTATCGATAATTCTACTTTGATGTATTCTCGAATCTATTCGAGTGATTAACTTACAAAAGATTTTGCATATACCTCTAATTATAATATACGTACATATATGTACATACGTTGATCAATTTTTGTTTGAATTTCAACCAAAATCTCGTGTTGAAATTTATACACATTAATCTTTCCCTTTCTCTCTCTCTCTCTCTCTCTCTCTCTCTCTCTCTCTCTCTCTCTGTTTCTCGATAAATTTTCCTTCCATTCGAACAATTCCATATTTCATTTATCTTTTCATCGAGTTAATCCACCTATAATGACAATTGTAGCGTATATTTTCCAAAAAAAAAAAAAGAGATATAGAATAACATACGTAACGTTCTCGCGGTTACATTCTCGAATAATATGACAGACTGTGCGATAAGTTCTTTCGTACTATGGATAAGAGATAAGCAAATAGATCGATCGGTGTTAGAATAGAAAATAGAAGTGACGTTGAAGAGAACTTTACAAGAGGATAGGAAAGAAACGAAGAAAAAAAGGATCAATCGAAAGTAAGTAAGTAAGAGAGAGAGAGAGTGAGAGAAAAATAAGATAGAAAAGGCTATACTATCTATTCTAAAAAATCTCATGAAAAGAGTTCCTTGTTATTGGATTTCGTGGCAACTGAAAGTGTCTTCATCCATCAAGTTACCAAGACTCTTAAATTCTTTCCTTTACGCGATTACAAAAGCAACTTTTATTATACCTTGAAAGCTTCGACAGGTTCACCCATGTTCGATATAATTCACGAAACTATCGTGACAAAAGAAAACTAGATTTCCAAATTTGTTTCTTCATTCCATTCTAGTAAATTTTTTGATTATCAAATTACAATATTAATAGCCTTTGTCGTGTTGTAACTCTTCTTGTTGAGAAACCCAAAGGACAAAGGTCGTACGATGTTTTCGAGAAATATATGAACTCTGGTTAATAAAACTCGAAGAAAAATAAATAGACTATTAAATCTATATTTGTTCGTTCGTTCGTTCGTTCGTTCGTTCGTTCGTTCGTTTGTTCGTTATTATCTTATTTTAAAATAGGACAGGAAAGAAAGAGAAAACAAAATTATTTTCATTAATAAATAAATTAGATTAGAAAGAAAATGATCTCGTATATGTTTTTCGCGTTTATATATACACGTCCGGTTTTGATCAAAGTATCTAAAATGTAATTATTAAATAACGAGTTTAACGTGACAGTAATTAGCTGGAGAAAGCCACTGTTCCTATATCATAGACCATGATGATATTGTTTGAAAGTAAAAGACGGTTTGTACGGTAGGAAGTAAACGCGATCTCTAACAATCTCAACTAGCCTCAATAGTATATTAACTCTGCTTCCATAGTGTGTTACTATGTATACTGAGAAACACGTAAACTCAATGAATTGACTCTAACGTCGATGAGAAATTCGACAATTACGTCTGAAGGTACAGAGTTCCTTTGGAGATGACTATGTACTCACCTATCTACAAACTGCTAGACCGATCAAAGACGTTCGTTCCTGCTATTACTATAATAGAACTTGCTTCATTTATCAGCTTTGGTCATTGTATCCTTTTTACGGATACAATTAGTACCTATCTTTTATTGTGTTTCCTTCTATTTTCCTCTTTTCTTAGAAGAAACGATTTAAAATCCTTTGTATCCGAGTTTATTACAATTGCCCTTTTAATCGTTATTTTGGATTTTATTTTATTACAAAGAGAGAGGGTTTATATATAAATTATTTATATATATTAAAAACTTACTTGAGATACGGTTTCATTTTCTATTTGTTCGTATGAATCGTTCATTCGATTTCGCTTCCTACTTTCGTGCTTTACGAATGTTTGTCTGTCATTAAATTTGTTTGGAACAACAAGGGTCCCATTCCAATCAGACACACCATTCAATTCGAAAATACAATGAAAGTAACGTCATTCATCGTTTTATGGACTGTTTTTCTTTTATTACATTTTGCATTTTACATTTGATTCCATTTGATTCCATTTGAAAAAGAACTTTTGACAATTCGTTTAATTTTAAACGTGCATTCTATAAAGAACGAAAATATGAATCAATGAGCTTGCATCAGTGATCATTAATTAAGTTATAATTAAAATAAGGAATGTAACTAAAAAGAAAAGGACTATAAGAAGAAGAAAAAAGTAGTAGACTAGTTGATCAGTATAGTCACGTAAAAAAGATGAGAAGTAGAGAAAATCCTTGAGAGATTAGAGTACATAGGAATCATAAATCATGAGCTCATCATATAATCCTGGTTTTCTCAGTAACTATATACCTGCAATCTCGACATGTTTGTACTATCCTAACAACAACAACTACTACTACTACTACTACTAGATAGTATGATTAAGGAGATATAATTAATTTTGTAAATTTCTGTCACGTCCCATTTTATCGTCTTAATTAAAAAAAAAGTAAAAAAATACACTCAACACCTTATGCTTTTACAACTGTTACAAATAAACATCCAATGGACAATGAGAAAATATGAAAAATAAATTCACTTATCTTCATACGACTTTGTAACTTTAATAAAAATAGAGAAAAACTAAAAAATCAAATCTTTTGAAGAGTACTCGTAACAAATATGTTTGCTATAATTAAAATACAGATACAATTATTTCGATTTGTCATAGTGATCCCATTAACTGATCCCAGTCGAGTAGCCCTTTTCCATATCAAAGTATTCAAATTGGAAATTTCCAAAATTCAATTGGATAAAATTCACAATGTACTTACACTCTTTGTTGAAAAGCTTAAAACATCGATTTATGGAAATCGAAGGATATAGGTCATGGTCGACATAGATCGATTGAGATCGATTGAGTAAATTCCTATATTTGATAGGAATATTTGAACAAATATGTTACACGATAACAACGCAACACAAGCACAAGACGTATCTCTTGAACAAAACGATCGAATCAATCGTTTGCATTTAATGATCGATTAAAAACAAATTTATTCTTAGTCTCCAGAGAGAGAATCAAAGAGAAAGAGAGAGAGAAAATAAGTGATAACTAGTCGTACACAATGTTTCGATTTTAAACGAGAACTGGACACGACAAAGCGACAAAATTTAACTCGATAAATAATCGTAAAACTTTAATCTATTTCCCAAAGCTGCGTCAGAAAGTGCTGTGTGTCACTTAGTACAATTGAACTCTGATAAATTTTGTGAATACCATAAAATAGTAAACAATTTATTTATTAGTCGCGAATTAGTTAGTCACGTCAGAGTTTGTTTTTGACAGTACCGACCTAATTTTACAAATTCTACAACGAATATAATTCTTTTTAATTTCAAAATGTTCCTAATGCAACAAACGCATTTTCCTACAGGTTTTAAACATTTTTTTCATTGAAAAAAACATTTTTCTGTTCTACTAGATTGTATAATTAACTTGTTACAGTTTAATTATATAATAAATTAATTTATTTTCGCCTACTTTTCATAACGTTCAAAAAAAAGTAAAATAAAAGAAACGAATAATAGTTCGTGGAAATAAATAAAAAAAAAACTTTCCTAGAAAGAGAAACTTAAGGAAGCATCTCTTCTACGTGTTTGCATCCTATTTCTCCCCAGCGACTTGCCGTACTTTTCTTTTCTTTTCTTTCTTTTTCTTTTCCAACATACACGCCAGTTGAATAATAATTTATTGGCCAATGATCGAAGACAATCAACAAACTTTTATCCTCAAAAAAAAAACGACTATTCTTAAAATTACTTTCTTCTTTTTTTAATCCTCAAGAGAATATACATTTATTTTCTACCGAAATTTTATAATCTTTTTTTAAACATCACATCAATAGATTTTCATCTGAAATTGTTCAAGCTTTTAACGCGTGAATTTTTTTCTATATGAAAAAAAGAAAGTGCAGGTAAAAAAGTCGTCTTTCCAATTTAATTATTGTCTAGAAAAGTGTGTTTTACGAATAAAGTATTCGGAGTTGAAATCAGCAACTCAATCATTCAACGCACGTACGCATGGGGTTCTATCTAGGGGAAAAACTTAATAGCCAAAGTATCAACAAAACTACCCCTTCTCGTAAGGTTATTCTCATGCTTTTCTCTCTCCTGAGATTCAACAAGGAATTTCTCATCCTCGTTCATCGTCGTCGTCGTCTTCGTTTTCGTCGACCTCGTTTCTTTGCCCTTGGTCAATCGTCGAAGCTTTCTATGGGACTATCGAGATGAATATTTTATTCTTTTAACATTCACTTCTTCGTTCATTTACATTAGACGAATATAAAAGCAGAAAGGGAACTGTATAGCACGTATAGGGTGAACTACAAAAAAAAAATTTCAAATAAATTTTTCCTACGCTTTCAATTAGACATAAAAAGAAAATAATAATAAGACCAAGACGATAATAATTATAATTTAAAAAGGTTTCACACAAATGAGAAATCAATTGTTTAGAAAAGTTACCTTATGGAATATTTTTGTAATATGTTTATTTCGATTTGATTTAATTTCTTTTCTTTTTTTTTTTTCATTTCGAAAAGTTTTATTTCGGTAACAATATTTAACAATTGGAAATGATACGATATAATAGTATATATTTGCTAAGAATACAAATTTCTGGGGGTTTGTTCTGAAAATGAAATTGCATCGAAAGGTTGAACCTTTTATTTTTATTATTTTTATTTGCCACAAAATAAGCAAACCAAGCAGACCATTTCATATCCTGACTGTTATTTAATAAATGAAAAGGAGGACGAGAGATGAAGAGGTGAAGGTGGAAGAGGAGGAGGAGGAGGAAAAAAGAAACAAAAAAAAAGAAATATAAGAGATCTGATCACGAACTTTATCAAATATTACTAGTCCCACAATTTTTCTAATATATATAATACTAGTTTACAATTAATACAAAATTGTACAAATTATTATGCAAGATCCTTTTTTCTTTTTTGTTGTCCTAACTGATAACATAATAAATACGATTACCTACATGCTATTTTTTGTATTCTTTCTTCTAAACTTTCCATGGTTTAACCGAAACTCGATCAACTTTCCATCTTGTAATCTAAGTTTATTTTTTGTCAAATTTCCCATTATTTTCCTACGTTAGTTACTTCCTTTTTATTTTGTCTTTTTCTCCCCTCATTTCCGATGCACCTGGTGATTCGATCACATTTCCATCCGGAAAACAACAGACCTATCTTCCTTTTTTTCTTTCCTTTCGTATAACAGTTATTTTGCAATATTACCCATCAAATAGGAACATTCAAATTTGTCCAAATTTTCTTAGAAATTGACATATACACTTTGTATAATATAATTCATAAAATAATGATGTTACATTAAAAAATGGGAACGTTTTTCATTATAGGCACCCAGTATAAAAATACGTTAATTACAAATTTTGTCGATCATTAAATTACACGTAATATGTTTTTTTTTTTTTACAATTTATTTTCTTTGACGTTATTTAACAAAAGAACGAACGTGCATATACAAGTGGAAGTGTAATGTATATGTAAGATATATGAATGTATGAGAGGGAAAGAGAAAGAGAGAGTGTGTGCAGAAAGATGGAGAAAACTAAAGGTTGCAGAAGCATAAAAAAGGTATAAGCCGTTTATACAAAAAAGGTTCATTGGGGATGTTGTCAACGGATAATTAGTGGATATTGTTCATTGAGTTATTCTTTCTTTCTTTCTTTCTCTCTTTTAATAATACTAAAAATGTTTTATGGTTTCAACGAGATAACGTAACTAAATTTTTCTCCAGAGAAACTGCATTTTTTTTTAAAGATCTACCAAAATAATAATAATAATAGAAGTAAATAATATAATAATTGAATAATATAAGTGAGAAAATAGATAAATAAGTGAAGCAATGAAGATGTAAATACACGCGCTAGTGATCTTAATTTTAATTAAAACGATAAATTCTCATTTCTTCGTATTAATCTTTGTTTTTTTGTTTTCACCATTATTATTATTATTTCTCGTCGAGTTAATTTTGTACTCCGAGTTTTAAAATTGTAGCTTTTATGAAAGTGACAGAAGAAAAGAAAAAAAAAATAAGGAGAGAAATTATACATTGAAATAGAATATTCATAAAAGGGTATATATCAAAGTACGAAGTACTTGAAAAACATATGCATTTAGGATTATGCTATTTTTCGATGTATTATAAACATATATATTCAGTAAATATATATTTGCATATTTGTTTATAATCTATAGACGACGACGACGACTACTACTAACTAACGACTTGAAAACTAACTCAACTTTGTATATTGCAAATAAAGAAAAGAAAACAATAAAAGTACTAAAACTTTCTAAATCTATATAAAGGAATCATAAATGAATTATAGATGAATCATAGAGGAATCAGGTGAAGAATTTCGATAAATAGGAGAGAAACGCGACGATATAGAATTCCTACTGAAATTCCAACTGAAATTCCAACCATAGTCAACTACTACTATTCTCAATGATTCGAAAATGTACGTATGTAATACATCCACACATTTATATACATGGTGTTTTAAGGGGTATTACGAATTTGCTAGGAAAAGACTCTGACTAAAGCTCGTTGAAGTTAACTACGTTTTTTTCTTCGCACATGCACAGCTTCTCTTGTACTTTTTGTAAAAACGTAAAACAAAGCTTTTCACGTATATACCACCTATTCCTCCTATGTATGTGTTAACGCATATATATGCATATATGTGCATATATGTGCATATATATGTATACGTATCTCGAGTAGTATCTTTCAGAGCGTTGCAGGAACGTCGATTACTGTCGTCTACACGATGCACTCGGTGTGTCGACACGAAATACGTCCTTTGACCCGAATAACGTCATGAAAATTACTTTGAGAAATAGCTAAAGCGAACGTGAACCTGTAAACTAACACGAACATGTATTACGCGAACGTATTATATATAAGTGAACGCGAATTTCTCTTTAGAACGATGGAGAGGTAGAATGTAATTTAGGTATAAAAGACATCTTATCTTACTTTACGGGGAGGATTATCAGTCTAGCCAGACACTCTTATGGGATTAGACGTTGGGTAAAAGATATAAATGAGGGAGACAGCTATCATAAATATGTCTTTAAAAATGATCCTTAGAAAAATCACGTCGTCGTTTCTTACAATATAATACAGGTAACCCTCTTGAAAAATACTCTACTTGAAGAACATGAACTTTGAAAAACACTGTACTTGAAGAACATGAGTTTCAAAGAATACGAATATCTTCCCTTGAGTTACACGATTTCAAACAACACAATTTTCCGAACCAATTAATCTTCTTCTCCAGGGGTTACCTGTAATATAATATTTTATTCAAAATAACAATCTTGTTTTTCTTTTTATTTTTCATTCATATTTAAAAATAAGTGCAAAGTTTATAGGTGATTTTACAATAGAATTATTCACGTTTAAAGATGTTTGAAGCTAATTTATTTTTGTTTATATCTCATCAAACTATAATAAGTATATCTCGTAAAACTATAAATCTAATTTATAAGCTTTAAGAAGACTAAAAGAATCGACTGGATTAATCAATTTTTTTAAAATCGTTTTACTAAGCGTTAATTGGTAAGGAATGACGATAAAGTACCCAAAAGTTTTACGAGATTGTTTGAGGATCGCGAATTGTACCGCAGTTCTCTCTCGCTTTCTCTTTCTCTCACACAGAGCATTCTCTAGAAAAGAAAAACAACTAAAACATCAAGCGGACCTGTTTACGAACTAATTGCATCTCGTTAGTGCTTAGTTTTCCAACGTGAAACAAGTTGATCCAACATTGGCATTGCGCGTACCAATCCCTTTAACCTTTCTTCACTCCCTCTCACCCTCAAATCATCTGTCTCTTTCTGTGTGTGTGGGAGTACTTCCTTTTATATTACTTCGAGTTAATTAAAATTTAATATGTATTACATTAATAATTTATGATGATTTTTATACAATCATTTATTTTTGCCATTAATTTTCTTTTTCTTTTTTCTACTCACTTTAATTATACTACGACTAGGTAATTCATGAGTATTATATTTTCCACGAATTAACACGCGAAATTGGCATACTTTCGTCAAGGATTTTTCCTTTTTTTTCTTTTTTTAGCGTATTTCTCTGAAAAAGTTCACGTACGTTAATCTTCTACCAGTCGTAAAGTTCATAGAGAATTATTTTGAAACGTTTTAAAAAGAATTAAGAAATAAAAAGGAAAAAAATAATAAAATAGGGAAAAATAATTTTGTCGCGTCAATTATTTACGCTCCTTTGATTTTTCGTTGCACAACAAGTATTACGGGTGATATTTCGTTTTGTAATCGGATTAAAATATGGGAAAGCTATGTGGTACATATGTACCATGGTATATATAATACGTGTATAGTACATACGTGTTATACACGCGTAAATATTTTACTCCTGTCAATTTGGAAGTTTTACAAAAATCAATCATTTTTGTTTCTTGTTTTTTTTTTCTTTCTCTAACACACTCTGCGTTCTCTTCAATTATTTCAACCAATTTTTTTGAAACCTTTCAAACCTATCGAGAATAGAATCCTTTATTATTTTCTAATCTATAGAAAAGTTTAAAGACAAAAAAGAAGGGAACCTATTTTCTTAAATAATATTTATGAACACTGATTTACGATAATTGTAAAAGTGAGATGGGCAAAAATTATCTATGAGAAGGTAAAAGTAAAGAAAGATAATGGAACAAATTTATGCGGTTTTTCTTAACGAGTATTAACGATCAACTATTAATGTCTCTCTTAGAAAAAATATTACTAGCAAATTAATTTCTAGAGAGGATTACGTAAATAAAAAAAATAAAAAAACATAAGAAACTAAATACTTGAAGAAAATTCAATAATTAGCATCCTCTTACCAAATGAGTAAAATGAAACAAAATGAAAGGCTAAACAATTGTTTTATAAATAATAGAACGCGAAAAAGGAAAAAAAGAATAAGAGGGAGATTAAAAAAAAAAGGGTAGAATGAAAAGGAGCAGAAGAAAAAAGGGCAAATCGATATTTTGTTGAAGTCCTCTGACCCTCTGCTGCTGGTGGTGGTAGTGGTGATGGTGGTTTTTTCTCTTTAAGACCTCTACTTCTTGGCATCAATGCGAACTACTCAAGGGAACCAGCACACACGGTCCGACAATTTAATGACGCGAAAATGCTACAACAACGAGCCATCACGCAAAATCGTCCACTTTTTTTCCTCCTACTCTCTACGAAACAATTTCTAAAACAATGGCCACCCCTTTTGTCTGAAATACCCTTTAAAAGAGGAAAAGAAAGAAAGAACAAGTGTTTCAAAGTAACCCAAATTTGTTCACCTTCAAATGAATTCAATTTTAATACTGACTGTAAATGAAAAAATAATTCATTAATTTTTATATACACATTTCTATTTCATTTTATATATTTAAAAGTAGTATAAATAATTATTTGAATAATATACTACCTACGTATAAACGTTTACTAGATAAAGGTCTCTCCATCTATCTATTTTCCTTGAACAATAGAACCAAAGTAATTTATTTCTACGTTGGTTTCCACTTAACGAAACTGCTAGAGTAGTTTCGTATGCTCGTATCGACGATTATTCCACGATTATTTGTCGATTATTCCTCGATTATTCGTCGATTATTCATCGATTATTCGTCGATTATTCGTCGATTTAGTCAAATACTACATTAATTACAACGAGTGATTTTCTATTTTTTAATCGAAATGAAATGTTTTTGTATAAAACAACAAAATGTCTTCTCTTCATTCCTTTTTGTTGTTCACTCGTATTTTCTTGCGAAAAAATAATATTGCATTAACGAATAAAATATTTATTATGCAATATAAATTCGACCAAGGGTTTACCTTCAATTTATCTTGTAATTTGTCAGAAAATACAGCTAAAACACCATTTCTAATTTATACAATATTTAAGAAGGGTTCTGTGAGCAATTGCGTATAATTGCAGGATTAAATTCACAAAGATTTAGGGAGAACACGGTGTCTCTTAACTTATACACTATACACTTTACACGCGTCACACGTTGTGTAAAGGGAAGTGAAGTTGTTGTACACCTCGAGGATACCTTTCTGAATAATTGACATTCGTGAAACGAATTTCTCTTTCTCTTCCTCTCTCTAGGTCTCTTTGTGGTCTCTTGTTGTACTATAAATAACTGGAAACTCTAAAATTTCTAGTTCTATTAGAATTCTATTCACAATACACCTAATTAATTCGTAATATTCTAATAACAAGCTAATGATTAATAATTTAATTTCATTATAAAATGTTCTCTTCTATTTTACTCTATAAATATTTGAACGGGTCCAATTTCTAATTTCATTAGAATTCAACGTGCCTCATTGGAATTGGTGATTATAATTAAAATGATACGTATATTCATTAAAATTTAATTAACTCGAATATTATTGTTATTATTTTACTAATAATTTCACTAACAAGAATTTATTTTCTTATCGATCGTTCCCGTACAATCGATTTCATTTATTTTTATTCTTTTTCATTTTTTTTATCTTCTTCTTCTTCTTCTTCTTCTACCAAAAATCGTATCGGAGAATATTTTTTAGTACGAATACGAGAAAGTTGCAGTAATTTCTACGTGGAAAATATCGAGGAAAATGTCGTGGAAATTTTGATGATCCTACAGGTGGTTGCAACGAAATTCATTTCAAGATTTTACACTATCACGAAAAGGTACAAATGTTTGTTGAATTTTATCATCAATCGTTAGGAGAATATGATTTTAAATATTACAGAATAAAAGCAGAAAGATAAACTCTTATCAAGGAAATTATGTCTTACTGATTGTAATTAAAGTATCATTATAGAGAAAATGTTGAAGCAATTTGACGAATGAGAAAAGTTTTCGTGCTATCGTACAAAACCAGAATGAAATTTTGTTAGATTTCTCCCCTTTTGCGAATGACGATGAACTTTATCTCCCTATCTATCTATCTCTACGAGTTATGATTACCCCTAGGTGATTACTATGCGGATAACGTCGGACTCCGAACTACGCTCGAATTCACGCCGAGAATTCATATTACTGTAATCAACAAACTCTCCACAGTCGGGAACAATACATTGGTGACATCTTTCAATCTGAAATCACGAAATAGTTCACATTGTTAATATACCTAAATAAACGTTCTATCCAAAAGTATTATCGAAACGATATCCTACAATATATATATAAAATATAAATTCATGTCTATTAACTATCATATACCATTTTCTATCAAATGACATACTAAAAGATTAACATTTGATTAGAAATCATTTACTCATAGGTAATCGTAGTAAAAGCTATTACACTAATAGAGTATTTTAGTAGATTTTTCTAACTAGATAAAAGGTAGCAATCCCATTTGTATCTAGCTGCAATTTTACTAAAGTTTTTCTCCTAATGTCGAGTAGAACGTGAATAGCAGAAAACGCGAATAATAGAAAAATTAATAGAAAACTTTTCAATTCTTCCTTACGTAGGGGTCTTTATCTATGGGGGTGACACCTATATATGTATAGATTATATAAAATATAATCTATACATATATATATTTTTTTATTTTATTTTTTCCTTCCTCTTTTGAAATTTCGTTCTTTTTTCCATTTCTTTTTTCCACCTTCTTTCTTCTTTCTTTCTTTCACCACTTTACTAATCCTCGGCATTAAACTTTCCCCTCATCTTAGGGAGTTCTACGATCCAGACACAGGCTCATAAAGAACTAATCCGGTATTAAAGCTTTCTTAGTAGTCGTCTTGTTCATCGATCCTTCTCCTTAAAAACGAAAAAAACTGTAATCCTAGCAGTCGGGTTTCGTGCTCATTTTTCATGCAACTATTCATCACTTACTACGAGGAGACAAAGAAACGGAGAGAAAGAAATGCACGTTTTGTTGAAGAGAAACTTTTTTTAAGATAAGATAACATAATCGAAAAGTATTGTAACTCGAGATTTTAAAAAGATTCTTCTCTACCTTTGAAAACTTTGATCCAAGGTTTGTTACATTCCCGACATTTAACTAATAAAACAACTAGAAATTTATTAAAAAGGTTTAACTTGAGAAAAGTCATTAAAGAAATTGAGTTGGAGTTTTACAGAAAACTTTCAAGACCTTCTGGTTATTTTTATTACGACAAACTATTACTATTATTATTGTACACATTTGTAAGAGAAATAATTGGTTGCAGCTTTTAAGCTCAATCGTGGTGGTTGGTGGAACAAACGTTGCTGGTGCCCTGACACATCATCCTAGAGAATTAGCTCAACGTCAAGCATTCCTTGAAACTAGACAATGCGTCGAGGCACGATTAACAACTCAACGAGAAAATCAGCAACAGGTATATAATTATTTTATTAGAAATAAATTCATTCCAATTGATTTATAGAATTATTTAACAATTAAGTAAAATAAGATTGATCAAAAGTTGTTAGGTGATTTTAAAAAATAATTCTCCTTTCTTTATCAAACTAATTTCTTTTTCTGTCTCAAATACTTAAAATTATAAGCTTAGAAACTTTTGACTCATCTTGTATGTATAAAAAGGGTCTTCTTATCTTACGAAATTACAGTTAATCTTATGCAATTATACGCCAATTGAACATTCAATTCTTCATGCCAATTCAATCGTTGAAAATGTGAAAATTGTATAACATTAATGATGCTGCTGCTCTGCTGATTTTTTTTTTCTTTTTTTTTTGAATAAAACAACAATGAAATAAATCTAATAAATGAATTGACAAATTTGCAAAAATTTGGGATCTTACATTTCTACATGATTGAATGATAAATATGTATAAAAGTAATCATCGTTATTGGGAGGGAGGGATATACGTTTTGTATTCTTTTAATAAAATATTGTATCGTGATTTGAAAACGTTTTCTATGTTCGATGAATTTGGTTAAAAACGATCAAAAACTGTCAATAACATTCGTACAACCAATACGTGAATGATCAAAGGCAAATATAGTTGTGCGACGAATGAAAATCGAATGCAATTAAAATGATTTACAAGTTTCTTTGAATAATCCATTTTTGATTATTATATAAGTAATTATGATCATATTCATAATTTATCGTTGGAATGAAAAACAAGTTAAGAGAAAGGAGTTGTAAAAATAAAAGAAGCTTAATAGCTGAGCCAAGTGAAGCAGAGGAAATATGTTAAAGTGAAAATGTGTTTCCGTCAATCATCACAAACGGCCATTCTCTGACATATTTACCTTTGCGATGAATCGTTCCTCAACGTTGGAAAACGTTCTTCCTTATCTTCTCTTTTACCTTCTCTTCTTTCTATGAACATTTGTTCCTGTCATGTAATGTAAATAAACCTACACATACACATACACATACACGTATATATATAGCACATTTTTCTTCTGTCATAAAAAAAAAATAGTGGTCAGATATGCATCTTGAATTTTTTGAAAAAACCACAACCACGTTCACGAGTTTTTCGAGGAGAAAAGAAAAAGAAAAAAATATATAATAGCGAATAAATAAAAATATAACAAGAAGAAAATCAAGATCGGTTTTTTGGGAAAAGAAAATCTTAGAGTTAACCATAGCAGAGACTCGATTTTATCGGCTTTCATTCGAGATTGGGACGGGATTTGGAAGCTTTCAACGGTGAATTGGTAGGAAGGCAATATTTGGTGGAATATCAAATGTTTAGTGGTTGCCTTTTGCACGAGAAATACACCGCAAGAAAGTTGGAAATATTTCGCTTGAAAAGAGGACAGAATTTTATTCCAATGTTGGTTTCAACGATTCTACGTTAACACATGTTATAGGATTAATAATTTATATCATTAATCGTACAATTTCAACGAATAAAATTATGAAATTAAAAGAAAATACATTTGAACGAACAAACAACAATAACACATTGTTATTAATAATATTTAAAGCTAAAAAAAAAAATATTCCGGTCATTGAAATTAATATTAAAATCATATACGACAAAAATATGTAATTAATGTATAATATAATACATATCAAAGAATATACGTTATATTATTATTTTTTGATTAAGTACATCAATTTCATAAACCCACGCATTGAATAGAATTCTGTAAATGAGTGTATATATCACGCTTATAAAGGTTAAATTAAAACAATACTCTTTTTCATATGTAGAATATAACAAACGTTTTGTATTATAACATACGTCAATTCAATATTCATAGAATTAATATTCTCTTGATATTCGAATATGTACTTTCAAATACTATCACATATCATCGAATATTTACACATTCAAATAGATATACGAGTAGTTAGTTAGATGTAAAATGTACATCATCATCATCATCATCATCCAAGATACATATCTACAATACTATTGTATAGGAGGAAACCATATAGTAAATAATTAATTAATTATTAATTATAGATCGTCGAAGGATAAATATAATTTTATGTCAACTTAATAAATCCTTAAATAACTCGATAGGTTACATGTTAATTTCAATAATAATAATTAACTGTCTTGTGATTATTTAAAGCTATTCGCCTAATCGTAACACAATCAATGCGATTTTCGAGACTCACGAAAGCAGAAGTAATTGATAAAGGGTTCCTCGTGTATATTAACTTGCGAATGTGTACACAAGAGAGATACAGAGAGAGAGAGAGAGAGAGAGAAATTATTTGAAATTTCAATGGGACTTTATGTCGTCGGTTCTCACGAGTTATTAATCTACATTTGCATTATACACGTGTATATATATAAACATATTACGTAGGTAAATCTTCTCTTTCCATATACTTATATTTTATATAACTCAATTATCAAAAGCTACAGGGAAAAATATAATTCATAAAAGAAAAGTATAATATGAAATGGTAAAAAAAAAAAAGCAATATTTTAAATAAGAAAAATCAAATAATAAAATCGTTCCAACCTATTTTTCTTATTTATTTTAATTCTTTGTTGCAACGTTTATTATTTTCCTAACGTAAGAACAATTTTGGTTTCTTTCTTCTATAAAAATTGTCAGATGTTAGAGATGTAATATATGAAAGGATTTGAAAATAAATAAATTCCATAAATAGTTTTATTCCAACTTTAGGAAAGATTATTGCTGAGCGTACTACCAAGACACGTAGCAATGGAGATGAAAGCAGACATTGCTGGAAAGCCAAAAGACACGATGTTTCATAAGATCTATATTCAACGTCACGAGAACGTTAGGTAAGTTTATTTCTCGCAAAAAGAAATTTATTATTATTATTATTATAAATCATATTTACCGCTAGGAAATATGAAACCAGGATTTCTAAAGTTTAATGTTAACGTTTTAACGACTTTTGTGTTTGTTCGTTCAACTAAATAGATTTTCTTATAGAGATGAGAGAGAAAGAGAAAGAGAAAAAGGACTCGTACTTGACATGTAATTTAGCAAACTACAAGGGAGTATTGTTCGAATACCGAGAAGTAAGTTTCAACGGGACCATGTTTCTTTGAATGTATGTAATTTAGAGTAAATTTTAAAGTAATTGAACGCAGAATTCGTCAATGATTTATTACTTTCTCTCTCACACTCTCTTTCACTTTCTCATGAATACTAAGTTTGTATTAATGCAGTTGCATATCGACCTGTGCAAAATGTTCTATGAATAAAATTAATATATTTGTCGTATATATCATTCATATTTTTTTCTTTATTTTCCTTTTAATACTACTTACGTCTTATATTTCTTGTGTTATAGCATTTTATTCGCAGACATATGTGGATTCACGTCATTATCCGACCAATGTACAGCGGAAGAACTCGTACGATTGCTCAATGAATTATTCGCAAGGTAAGATATTTTATTAAAATATGACAATAGAAAAAAAAAAAAGAAAAAAAAAAACTAAATGTTAAGAGAATAACGTTATTTTTCTCAATTTTCGATTGGAAATATTTTGTCGGAATAGTAGACAAAATCGGGAATATCGATGAATCAATAATAAAACCTCTATTGTTCATAAAGGTTCATGCGTTTTAGCTTCCATAGAAACCTATGTATGAATGAATAGAAAATTGAACAATGATACACGACTATAGCATCTATGTTCATGAATGAATATCGAGTGCCTAGCCATTTTGAAGGAAAAAAAAAACAAAAAATCTAGATTTTACATTTTTGTTCAATTTTCAAAAAATATTTCTTTTTATTTTTCAATTCATTTATTTATTAATATTACTTTTTTCAAAAAGAAAGGAATAAAAAAATATAGTCGTGTTAAAAAGCATCCGTCTAAAAGATCGACGGTTTGGAAGGATAGCCGTAAAAAAAAAGGAGAAGAAAAAAAAAAGGGTGTATAACACCCCTGACTGATTTCTCGACGTGCTCTTGTTGCCAAAGCACGTCTGATGGCTTTACATTTTTTACTTTTGGTATTTTCTTCCCACGTAGATATCGAACACAATATTTTCTCTCAGGTGGGTGTGAGAAAAAGAAAGGAATGAAAAATAAATAATAAAAAGATAATATAATGAAACATTTTCCATAAATGGCGATTATTGCGATATAAATAAATAATTCTTATATGTTCTCTATTATGACAAATCTGTAATTAATTATTATAGTTTCAATAATTGTGGAAAATCGAATCAAGATTGTTCATTTCACACACAAACCCTAAAACCCTAAAGACCCCTAAAGCAATGGTGCCTGCTCCGAAAGGGCTAAGGGATAAAAGAAAATAAATCAAAGAAAATACAACAAAAGCACAGACACAATTGGGGAATATTGGAAGAAGCTTGTCAGTTTCTTTTCTTTTTTTTTTCAGGTTTGACAGATTGGCTGCCGAGCATCACTGCCTAAGAATAAAACTCCTTGGAGATTGTTACTATTGCGTTTCGGGTCTACCAGAACCAAGACCCGATCATGCCCACTGTTGCGTGGAGATGGGATTGGATATGATTGATGCGATCACGTGAGTTTTTGATGTATCGTCTCACCCCTTTTTTTCTTTAATCTTATAATTATCATCTACAATATTAACGCATCTCGTCACCTGTCACATAATATCAAAATGCTCAACAGATTAAATGTTGAATAATGAAACATCATTTTTTTCTTTTTTGCTTTGAATTATTTTCAATTATAATTTGATTTTGAATTGACGTAGACTGGTACGCGAAGTAATGGCAGTAAACGTAAATATGAGGGTTGGTATTCATACTGGACGAGTACTTTGTGGAGTTCTAGGCTTGAGGAAATGGCAATTCGATGTTTGGAGTAACGATGTTACTTTGGCAAATTACATGGAAAGCGGTGGAATACCAGGGTGAGTTTAAAACAAAACATACATTATACTGACCATTGAATACGACAAACACACACACACACCTATATAAGTACATTTTTGGATTATATATTACATTGATAATTAGAAAAATTTGTCTTTAAAAAAGGACAAGAAAAATCTATATTATTTTATTATAAAAATAATAGAAAAGAAAAAAAAAAGAAGGTCAATGATAGACGTTAGCCAGACACTTTTTTTTACAGTCGAGTGCATATTACAAAAGAGACCTTGGATTGCTTGGGAGGATATTACCAGGTCGAGGAGGGACGTGGCGACGAGAGAAACTCTTATTTGAAGGAGCACAATATCGAAACTTATTTAATCGTTCCTGGCGATACTTATAAAGACAATGTACCTGCATCTGGCATAAAAAAAGGATTCACGATAAATGGAAACGTGTCGAAAGAAATGAGGGTTATGGGTCATGGATCCCAGCATGGCAAACAAACAAAGTAACAAAATATACCCTAGTCATTTTTTTGTATTGATATCTTTATGAAAAATAAATTGACTAAACTTTAGAAAGACAAAATCTTGATTGAAAAGTGATCATTATTGATGTCTCTTGTTTCAAACTACTTAACGTCTTTTTTTGCTATCTTAATAGATTAGGATTTGGCGAGATTGTTGAGTGCGAAAAAGATCCAGAAGATGAAGTAAATGAATATCTTATGAGAGCTATAGACGCAAGGAGCATCGACCGTCTAAGGGCAGAACATTGTACACCTTTCATATTGACGTTTCGAAGGCCTGACATCGAAGAAAAGGTAAAACGATAATCGGCTTAAATCTATTACCAATATCCCTTATTTCTTTCATTTTCCTTTTTATCCATTTCGATATCACGAATTAGTTGTAAGAGAGAGATGACCGAAAAATGAGAAAGTTCAATTTAATTTAAACGCTTTCATTTCTACACACCTATATATTCAATTCAATTATCTCATTTTTTAATGATGAACCAAAAGTTTCTAAGTTTGTAATTCAACGATTTCAGTAACAATATGTTAAGCTAAGGGTTTCTTTTGTACCTTTTCATTAATAAAATATAAAATACAACCGGTAATATGTTTCAGTATTCACGAGAAAGAGACAGGATGCTTTCCGCCTACTTTGTTTGTTCTGGTTTCGTTTACATGGTTGTTGTGGTTGCCATAGCCATTACTCTTTCCGGGTAAATATATTATCAAATTATTTCACATTATATGCTAAAATATATATTTTTACCAAGTATAGTTGTATATTTAATATCATGATCACACCACACACGTTTTCATTGTATATAATATTATATTAATTAGATTATATTTAATAAAAGAAAGTCCCTTTGCATAAATACATATTCCCACGCATATATATCGCATTTCATCGATTTTTCTTTTTTCTTTTTCGATCTTATGGTTATACACCATATATATCATACATTTTTCAGGAGTATATATTTCTACGCGTGTACCGGCGTAAGCGTATTGGTGATAGCTCTGGTAAATGGCATTCTACTTGCTGAGAAAAACGAGGTGAGTTTTGTTATATGCTAGAATGTATATAATATGTATATATAGTAATGTTACATATCACATATGGATATTCTTACTTCAATGTTTCTTTTTTCGTATACATATATCTATCTCAACACATTTTTCCGACGTTCATGCATATATCGTGCACATTCGTGAAAAATAACTCATATAAACCACCCTCACTTCCCCCATACATACATATATAAATATAAATAGATATAGATATATCTATACACACATGTTCACATAGACATATTAGCATGTATTAGAAGTACACATTCGAAAATGTTAGAATATCTATGACACGGTTATTCATCGTTGGATCGATCGTAGCAGCAGCAGAAAACTCTTTGGAAAGTTGCCACTTCCTCTTAACCTTGACTACTTGTCGAGAATTCCAGGTCAGTGCCAAAATTATCGATTCGAACATTATGTTTTCGATGACGATAGGACGACTCTTCTACGAATTGATTTCACTTTTATCCTATTCCCCGATACCTGCCTGCTCAACATGATTTCTATCCGTCGAATTCGGTTTCATCTTCTTTTCAAATGTATACACACATATATTCACATATATATATATATATATATATATATATATATATATATATATATATATATATATATATATATTATAGATTTACTATTGTATATTATTATCTTTTTGATTTCTTTTTTCATTTTTTTTTGTTTTTTTTTTTTTATCATAGACGGTACCAGAATGGGTAAGGAATACGGCTGTGAGGATTTTTGAAAATCGAATTATTGCACAAAGCATAGCTACTGTCGTTGTCTTTTTAACTTTCATCACTGTCCTTTCACCCATGGTGAGTAATTATAATTATTTTTTAATTACAATAAGAATTATTTTGTTTGAATTTAAAACATCGAGAAACATTGAGATATTGTTACAATTGAGTTGTTTAACAAATAAAAGATAGATTGAAAGAAAATCTAATTTCGATTCTTAACTTTTGAATTACTTTGAAACCAAGGTACGTGTTAAAACAAGATCAAAAGTTTTCCATCCAACGTTTTCCAAACAATTACAACTTTCTCTTTCTCTCAATCTCTCTCTCTCTCTCTTGTTCTAATTCTATTTGTACATTCTCTATTCGTAACCCTTACCACGTAGAAATAGTAATTCGATACATTTTACCTACCTAATGGCTAATAATGGTAATTAGCTACTATCGCTTTTCATTATCTAGCAATTGAGAAAGAGAGAGAGAGAGAGAGAGAGAAAGATAAAGAAAGTAAATTTGTCGTAGAATAGGAGACACACACACGCATACACAATAAATCGCTCCTATCGTATTTTGTTTCTTCTTCTATCTCCTCGTTTCAGGTAAAATTAGATGGAAGCGAAGCATGTGAAAATAACACTTTAACTACAACCACCGAATGGCCAACAGTAATGGTTCAAAGAATTGAAATGAAAGATGGACCATGTTACTATTCACTTTTCTCCGACGTGAGTTTCAATTGAAAATATATATTATTTTATTAAATATCTAATCTTTAACATTAATTGTTGTTTATTTGGATAATTATTGACTCGTGAAATATTGTCACATGAAATGAACAAAAATTGTAAAATGTCACTTGAAATTATAAAAATGAAAGGAAAAATTATTGACCTAATTCTACGAACGATTTTTAAAATTATCTCTCGTATTTTTCAATTAGAAAAAAACGACACTGATTGAAGAACTCATTTACAGCTATAAAACAACCGGGTATATAGGTATTTTTAATTAATATTTATGTTCCACGAAGAACACAGAGAGAGAGAGAGAGAGAGAGAAAAAAAGAACAATAAAGAAAATAAAAGAGAGAAATTATTTGCGATAAATAAATTCTACCATAATGGTATCGTACTTATTAACATTATTGATTTACTTACGCGTGTTTGAAAAATCCATTGGAAAATAAAAATTAATCCACAGTTTTTTCTTTGTTTTATCTCAACAGTTATTTCCTGTTCTGGTGATGTTAGTTATGGTTACCTGTGCGGTTTATCAAATTTTAACCTCGGTTCTGAAAGTAGCTGTATTGGGCATCGTCGTCACCTGTTATTTAGGTGTTAGCATTTATCAAGCAAGTAATGATGATAGTCTTGATCCTGCCGAAAAATGGTTAGCCGGTGTATTGGTTGTCTTTTTTATGGCGTGTTTGGTCGTTCATTCGCAACATACCGAAGCTACTTACAGGTAATAATACTCTTAATTAAATACAAAATTAAAGTAAAATTTAGAAAATTAATTGAAAGAAAGTGAATTGAATTTTTGTTTGCTTTTCTATTCTTTTTTTACAGATTAGATTTCTTATGGAAACTTCAAGCAACCGAGGAGAAAGAAGAGATGGAACACCTGAAGGCCTACAATCAAAAATTATTGGCAAATATTTTACCGGAACACGTGGCAGCCCACTTCCTTTCCACCGTTAATTCCGACGTAAGATAATTAATTAATCATCTACATAATACGCTAAAAGAAAATAGAATTTTCAATGGTCGAATTGCATGTACATTGGCATAATCTAAATGCACATACTTTTGTAGGAGCTGTATCACGAGCAATGCGACTTCGTTTGCATAATGTTCGCCTCAATACCAAACTTTTCAGAGTTCTATGTCGAGTTAGAGGCGAATAATGAGGGCGTAGAGTGTCTCCGACTTTTAAACGAAATCATTGCCGACTTCGACGAGCTTCTAGCTGAGGAACAATTCAAATACATCGAGAAAATTAAAAGTACTGGTGCCACTTATATGGCAGCATCTGGTTCGTATACAATATGACGAACAGTCAATAACGTGAAAAGCCCATTCGTTATTTATACATTTAAATGTAATTTCCTATTTATAAACGTCTTCTCAAATCTATTTTCTTTTCATTAGGACTGACGAAAAGCACCTGTGACATGAGGGACTACAAACATGTGACCGCCATGGCAGACTATGCTTTAAGAATACGCAAACAGCTGGCAGACGTTAATGAACATAGTTTCAACAACTTTAGGATGCGTGTGGGGATCAACATAGGACCGGTATTATATAAAATAATATTTCTAAATATTATCGAGACCTTACTCCGTGTTATAGTAATAGATAGTTGTAGTAACTTTGATCATTAGCTTGAAAATTGATATATTTTTATATGAACAGGTTGTTGCTGGGGTGATAGGTGCAAGAAAACCGCAATACGACATTTGGGGTAACGCTGTTAACGTGGCCTCGAGAATGGATTCTACTGGAATTTTGGATAGGATTCAGGTCACTCGTGAGGTTCACGATATTCTATTAGCCAAAGGTTATCCACTTATTTGTCGTGGTAGTATAGAAGTTAAAGGAAAAGGCAGTATGACAACGTATTTTCTCAATGGACCACGTGATACTACGAAGATAAATAATAGTACAGATATCAAGAAGATTAATAATACTGAAATTTTAACGAGGGCTAATTCAAATCACAATAATAATGCTAATAATGTCAACGAAAGAATATCGTTACCCAATAATGGAGCAACACTTTGAAGAAGAGGATGAAAATATACAAAAAATAAAAGTTATTAAATAAATAACACGTTCTAGTACTGATAAAAACTTTCATTATCTGGCCCAAGTTGTGCAATATTTTAGATACGAATTAAACAAGAAGAAGAAGAAGAAGAAGAAGAAGAAGAAGAAGAAAAAGAAAAGCAAATATATATGAGATTTCATTTCTGATTTGTTAGTGCAATTTATTTTCTGCAAAAAGTTATCTATCTAAATGTAGTAGCTCGACAAAATTCAATTTTCTGTATAATAAGTTTTAATAACACATCGATGAAAAAAAGTCTGTATTTAATAATTGTATCATAGTATATAAAAATTGTCATCTCTAATGTAATGGAATAATAGAATCGTTCAGTATTAATTCAATCAAGTGTAATATGTACACTTAAATTCATTGAAAAAAAAGTAAAAAAAAATACATTTAAACAAATATAAAAGTTATAATAAATTCGAATGAAATATTTCGTTAAATCTTTATCGTTTAACATACTATTTAATTGTAATCTCTCTCTCTCTCTCTCTCTCTCTCTCTTCTCTCATAATTCATAAAATGAAACAAACAATTATATAAAGTTATATATGATACATTGCTGGCAGGTCCAGTTATTATGATAATGATGATTATTATAATTATAATTATTATTATAAATATTGTAACATTAAAATAGATTAGATAAATACACATTACATATGAATTTCACATATGGTATATAAGAGACGATGATAAGGATATAGTGAAATCAATTATAAATGATCAAACTTTCGATTGGAAATATTTAATTAAACGTTTATAATTAATAATCATTGTGTCTAATATCATAGAGAGAATTTCGTTTTGAGAGAAAAGAAAAATCTAACAAATAAATATATTATAGATTAGGCACAGAATAAGACAAAAATTTCTTATTGAATCGCTCTATTTTTTTGTCAATTTCTGCGATATATACATATATATATATATACATACTTCTATGTTGTAATAAGAATAATAATGATAATGAAAACAAAATATGTAATACAACTTGCATCCATTCACAGAAACACAGATGCAATCACAGTCAGCAACACGCACACACACTATACTACTACTACTACTACTACTAATACTAATACTACTACATATAAATAAAAAAAAAAAAAAACAGATAAAATGCGGTGACTTTAGAGAGTCAAGTCAATATAAAATATGTAATAATTGGAACATCTTAAATTTGGCCTAAGTTGTATGTCTACATTCAGGAAATACTTCTACATTATACATAAGTTCAGCCTGACACAAATTATATCCTATAAACAAAATGTGAAATAAAATTTTTATTAAAGTTAAAAAAAAAAGATCGTCAATTATTTATATATTATTCCTAATTAATCAAATGTATTATTATATTATAGTATTCTCTTAATTCTTATTCAATTTAAAAAAATATATTTTATTATAAGCATTTTATTTTCGAAAATTATAAAAATTAACAAACAATAGTAAATAGCTTTTAAAAATACTAATAAATGCTCCTATAAATATATTAAATATATCTATATATACTACGAAAAGCATTTAAATGCCATCCTCCAATCAGAATTTTGACGTTTTTTCAATTTTCAATGGAAATCATATGATCCCGGTGAATTCAATCGTTTTCCTCCCGTCACAAAAATTAAAGATTAGTAGCAGGAGCACATGATGATACAAGAGGTATCAGGAGGTATTCGAGTAGCGTAGGAGGTCCCAAGGCGGGAGCGCTCATTGGTTGGTTACCAGCCAACCAGCTTTTAGTAGACGCCCACTCCAAAGAACAATAATTATTTATTAAAAAATTCATTTTAAATACTTCCAGACATAATTTATAAACTTTTAAGAACTCAGAATATTCTACAGACTCATAAAAATAGTATAAAATTATAAAAGTTCACAAAAAATTTATATAAAATACATTTCTATGGATTATCACAATGACCTATAAGCCTATATGTTAGTCACATAGAAAAAGTTAAATTAAAATACTTCTAGACATAAATTATAAACAATTAAGCAATAAGAATATTCCACAGACTTCAAACAAGATTATTATTTAATAAAAAATTGTACAAAATGCTTCAAAAATTATTATTTTGTAAAAACCCGGCAGATATTATAACACATTATCCGTGATTGTAAGAAGCATATTAACGCTTAATTTATTTAATTGTAAGCATAAAATATAAACATTTATCGATTCTTCCTATTTTTCAGACTTTAAAAAAATTTCTTTCTTTATAAAAAATTATAAAAACTATCTATTTGCTGAGAAATAAATTAATTAAAGTAATGAACTTTTACCTATGTTTGAAAAATAGGCAGCCATTAGGAACATAGCAGCGGTGCGCTATCTAGTGGTAGTAGTTATTACTTAACTGGTAAAACTGTGTCGCCATCTGAACGAAAGATAACGCATCATTCCGCTAGAACAAAATCAACATGGCTACCTGTCAATACACTTTTAATACAAATGCAGACTATATGCAGTGTAATGTATTTAATTTTAAAAATTCTTTCTGATGCAATAATTAAGTGAGCAATATTATTTATTAGTAATTATTTGTTTCATGTTTTTTCTTTAGTTATCACCAATTCAAGATGAAAATAGTTCAATTGGATGACTTGCTGTGCGATACTGTTCTGCCATAACCTAACAAAGATAATATTCTAAATGAAATCCAAAAATGCGGATGACTTCCAAACGTTTTCTTTATTCAAGTTATTACTACAAATACTAGTAAGTAAAGTATATATTTTGTTATAGAAAATTCTATTAATTATTAAAGTATATAGATTATTTGGTTTTTTAACTTTATGCATGATCTAAACATTTTCTCTCTTCAAACTTATTTTGGTACACATATAAACTTCTTTTTTAAATATTTTTAGATAAGAATGCAGCTCTACATTTTTAATTCTAACCTAAGAAAATTATGCACAGGAGAAGAAGTGTCCATTACACCATGGGATCAATGGATATATATTTCATTTTCTTATAGTTAACGATTAGAAGATTTGCATTGATTGTGTCATCCTAACAAGAGTATTATTCTATAATTTTATGTAAATAGAATACAGCTGCTGTTACAATGAATAATCAAGACAAGAATCTGTCAAAAGGTTAACATTACATTCTTGTATTTGTAAAAAACAAATTGTATAATTAACTGATTGATAAACTGATTTATTTAACAGGGGAATTTAATAATTTGACTGGAATTGTCTACTTATTACTATCAAGAAGAATATAAGAAGAATCCCACAATACTGCAACCACTAAAGATTTTTGAAGATATTGCCTTCATTATATTTACAATTGGAAAAAACCACACTCAGTTCTATTCTATCAATAGAATTGCAGAAGAAATGCATCCTAGTTATCACCAATGAAAAAAACAAATGGCAAATACATTATAGTAGGAAATTCTATTCTTGAACAAAATATTTGACCAAGTTTTGTACATGGTAATGGAAGATATTAATTTTTCATTGACTGACAAGAAAAATTGATGTATTTGTTACTTAATATCTTCTTTGTAGAGATTCCATGTGAATTATTATGCAATTAGAATACAGCTGCAGTGTCATGAAATAATCAAAATCATAAATTGTAAAAAGGTAAATGTAATAAACAAGTATTTATAAAAAACAAATATTATATCACTCTTAAGTAATATTTCTTCATAACATTAATATAATAATTTTTCCAACAGAGATTTTAAATTCTTTGACTGAAAGAGACTATGCATTACTATCAACAACGATAAGAAGAATGCAACAATACTTCAACCATGAAAGATTTTTGAAGACACTGCTCTCATTATATTTACACTGGAAGGAAACCATAATCAGCTCTATTATATAAAAAGAATTGAAGAAAGAATGTTATTACAATTGTTATTACAAATAAGAAATTCATTCTAATGTGCAGTTCTCAATATGTACTAAATTTATTAATGTACATCTTACTGGGAATTTGAAAACATTACTGGGAATTGACTGAGACCAGAAAAATTTATATATTTATGGAAAGCAATGTCTTCTTCCTAGAGATTCCATGTGAATTATTATGCAATTAGAATGCAGCTGCAATGTCATGAAATAATCAAAATCATAAATTGTAAAAAGGTAAATGTAATAAATATATATTTGTAGAAAACAAATATTATATCACTCTTAAGTAATATTTCTTCATAACATTAATATAACAATTTTTCCAACAGAGATTTTAAATTCTTTGACTGAAAGAGACAAGGGATTACTTTCAACAACGATAAGAAGAATGCAACAATACTTCAACCATGAAAGATTTTTGAAGACACTGCTCTCATTATATTTACACTGGAAGGAAACCATAATCAGCTCTATTATATAAAAAGAATTGAAGAAAGAATGCATCCTTGTTAATATAAATTAAGAAATCAAATTGGAAACTCATTCTAATCTGTAGTTTTAACATGTACTAAATTTATTACTTTACATCTTTCTGGTAATTTGATAACTTTGCTGTGTATCAATTAGTAATAAGTTATGCATAGAAAGCTATTGTTTATAATTAAGAAATTGTCTTGTCTAAAAATTGCTTATGTTTATAAAGTGTATAATGAAGGGAGTAAATAAAAATTAATATTATATCATACAAGTATTCTTTTTTATTCGTATTTATCTGTTTAACCAAAAGTCTATTTTATACAATTTTTATAAAAAAATTATAAGAATTATTAAAAAATAATAAATAGCGTTAAAAAGTATTAAAAAATGCATCTATTAATATATTTAATATATCTATATATACTGTGAAAAGCATTTAAATGCAACCCGCCAGTCAAAATTTCGACGTTTTTTCAATTTTCAATGGGTATCATATGATCACGGTGAGATTCAATGGTTTTCCTCGCTTCACAATAATTAAAGATTAGTAGCAGGAGCACATGATGATACAAGAGGTATCCGGAGGTATCAGGAGCTACTCTATATGAGAGCGCTCATTGGTTGAAATTAACCAATTAGCTTTTAGTAGACACAGTATAAAGAAATGATTGGTTGGTTTCAACCAATCAGCTTCTAGTTGATTCTATTAGAAAGAAATGATTAGTTGGTTTCTACCAATCAGCTTTTAATAGACACTGATTGAGAGCAATGATTGGTCGGTTTTAACTAATCAGCTTTTAGTAGACACTATTTGAAAAAAGTGATTGGTTAGTTTCAACCAATGAGCGCTCTCATATAGAGTAGCTCCTGATACCTCCGGATACCTCTTGTATCATCATGTGCTCCTGCTACTAATCTTTAATTATTGCGACGGGAGGAAAACCATTGAGTCGCACCGTGATCATATGATACCCATTGAAAATGGAAAAAACGTCGAAATTGTGACTGGCGGGTTGCATTTAAATGCTTTTCACAGTATATATAGATATATTAAATATATTAATAGATGCATTTTTTAATACTTTTTAACGCTATTTATTATTTTTTAATAATTCTTATAATTTTTTTATAAAAATTGTATAAAATAGACTTTTGGTTAAACAGATAAAAACGAATAAAAAAGAATACTTGTATGATATAATATTAATTTTTATTTACTCCCTTCATTATACACTTTATAAACATAGGCAATTTTTAGACAAGACAATTTTTTAATTATAAACAATAGCTTTCTATGCATAACTTATTACTAATTGATACACAGCAAAGTTATCAAATTACCAGAAAGATGTAAAGTAATAAATTTAGTACATGTTAAAAACTACAGATTAGAATGAGTTTCCAATTTGATTTCTTAATTTATAATAACAAGGATGCATTCTTTCTTCAATTCTTTTTATATAATAGAGCTGATTATGGTTTCCTTCCAGTGTAAATATAATGAGAGCAGTGTCTTCAAAAATCTTTCATGGTTGAAGTATTGTTGCATTCTTCTTATCGTTGTTGAAAGTAATCCCTTGTCTCTTTCAGTCAAAGAATTTAAAATCTCTGTTGGAAAAATTATTATATTAATGTTATGAAGAAATATTACTTAAGAGTGATATAATATTTGTTTTTTATAAATACTTGTTTATGACATTTACCTTTTTACAATTTATGATTTTGATTATTTCATGACACTGCAGCTGCATTCTAATTGCATAATAATTCACATGGAATCTCTACAAAGAAGATATTAATTAACAAATACATCAATTTTTCTTGTCAGTCAATGAAAAATTAATATCTTCCATTACCATGTACAAAACTTGGTCAAATATTTTGTTCAAGAATAGAATTTCCTACTATAATGTATTTGCCATTTGTTTTCTTCATTGGTGATAACTAGGATGCATTTCTTCTGCAATTCTATTGATAGAATAGAACTGAGTGTGGTTTTTTCCAATTGTAAATATAATGAAGGCAATATCTTCAAAAATCTTTAGTGGTTGCAGTATTGTGGGATTCTTCTTATATTCTTCTTGATAGTAATGAGTAGACAATTCCAGTCAAATTATTGAATTCCCCTGTTAAATAAATCAGTTTATCAATCAGTTAATTATACAATTTGTTTTTTACAAATACAAGAATGTAATGTTTACCTTTTAACAGATTCTTGTCTTGATTATTCATTGTAACTGCAGCTGTATTCTATTTACATAAAATTATAGAATAATACTCTTGTTAGGATGACACAATCAATGCAAATCTTCTAATCGTTAACCATAAGAAAATGAAATATATATCCATTGATCCCATGGTGTAATGGACACTTCTTCTCCTGTGCATAATTTTCTTAGTTTAGAATTAAAAATGTAAAGCTGTATTCTTGTCTAAAAATATTTAAAAAAGAAGTTTATATGTGTACCAAAATAAGTTTGAAGAGAGAAAATGTTTAGATCATGCATAAAGTTAAAAAACCAAATAATCTATATACTTTAATAATTAATAGAATTTTCTATAACAAAATATATACTTTACTTACTAGTATTTGTAGTAATAACTTGAATAAAGAAAACGTTTGGAAGTCATCCGCATTTTTGGATTTCATTTAGAATATTATCTTTGTTAGGTTATGGCAGAACAGTATCGCACAGCAAGTCATCCAATTGAACTATTTTCATCTTGAATTGGTGATAACTAAAGAAAAAACATGAAACAAATAATTACTAATAAATAATATTGCTCACTTAATTATTGCATCAGAAAGAATTTTTAAAATTAAATACATTACACTGCATATAGTCTGCATTTGCATTCGAAGTGTATTGACAGGTAGCCATGTTGATTTTGTTCTAGCGGAATGATGCGTTATCTTCCGTTCAGATGGCGACACAGTTTTACCAGTTAAGTAATAACTACTACCACTAGATAGCGCACCGCTGCTATGTTCCTAATGGCTGCCTATTTTTCAAACATAGGTAAAAGTTCATTACTTTAATTAATTTATTTCTCAGCAAATAGATAGTTTTTATAATTTTTTATAAACAAAGAAATTTTTTCAAAGTCTGAAAAATAGGATTAATCGATAAATGTTTATATTTTATGCTTACAATTAAATAAATTAAGCGTTAATATGCTTCTTACAATCACGGATAATGTGTTATAATATCTGCCGGGTTTTTACAAAATAATAATTTCTGAAGCATTTTTTACTAACTTTTATAAAATAATAATCTTTTTTGAAGTCTTTGGATTATTCTTATTGCTTAATTGTTTATAATTTATGTCTAGAAGTATTTTAATTTAACTTTTTCTATGTGACTAACATATAGGCTTATAGGTCATTGTGATAATCCATAGAAATGTACTTTCTATAAATTTTTTGTGAACTTTTATAATTTTATACTATTTTTATGAGTCTGTAGAATATTCTAAGTTCTTAAAAGTTTATAAATTATGTCTGGAAGTATTTAAAATGAATTTTTTAATAAATAATTATTGTCCTTTGGAGTGGGCGTCTACTAAAAGCTGGTTGGCTGGTAACCAACCAATGAGCGCTCCCGCCTTGGGACCTCCTACGCTACTCGAATACCTCCTGATACCTCTTGTATCATCATGTGCTCCTGCTACTAATCTTTAATTTTTGTGACGGGAGGAAAACGATTGAATCCACCGGGATCATATGATTTCCATTGAAAATTGAAAAAACGTCAAAATTCTGATTGGCGGATGGCATTTAAATGCTTTTCGTAGTATATATAGATATATTTAATATATTGATAGGAGCATTTATTAGTATTTTTAAAAGCTTATAAATATTAATAACAATTTTATATAATATTCCTTCTTTGAATTTATAAAAATGATCGAGAATAAAGATTGTAATAATTTTTCAGCCATAATTAATTACATAATCAATATTTTTTTTACTGGTAGTGTATATATAAGATATTTTTTCTTTACGCAAATTTGAATAATGATTTTTTCTATAACATTTTTTAAAAATATTGTTTTTTATTATATTATTCGTAAAAGTATACGTCGAACATTGAAATGTTTGGAATTTATTATTGATAGTAAAATTGATTATATACTTCTTTAAATATATCTAAATAAATAACACAAATAAGAATATTTTTAAAGAATATTTATTTAATAGGAATGTGTAATGTATAATGGTGGTAGGACATTGTCTGAAAGTTTATAATGAGTTTGTTACATTATTTATTTATTAAAATACTTTTCTGCACTTTAAATTATAGATATATCTAATAAAAAATTAATTTCATATGTTCTCTTACAAAATGAAATCCCATAACAAATAGACAAACATATTATTTAAAAGAAAATTTCTGTAGCATTTCTGTAGCATTTCTTGTAGCATAATATTGTAATATGTTTTCTCTTGATAATACAGTTTTCTTTTGTTCTTCCCGTATCATGTGTTATGAAAATATTTAAATCTTTAATCTTTATTTCTTGAAGAAGTTGCACAAAGAACCCTGCAAAAGAAAATGAAGTTATTAGTTTGTTCCACTATTCCATGAAAAATGTAAAACCTGCAGTTTATTCTCTGTAGTGTATAGTAAATAAGATACTGAAAATGTTGAAGTATTTCTTTTCTATCAACGTACCCTTAATATAGTGAATAATTATATTTGAAGGTTAGAATACATGTGACAAAACTTGATGTCTAGTTGAGTTTGATCATCTACCAATATTCTTTTCTTTTTCTCTAGTCTTGTCTAGTCTTGTTAAAATAAGACATTTTGTCAATGTTTCTTATCAACGGCATTTCTGTTTTAACAATCTCTTATTTAAAATAAATAATCCAATCTTATAATTTGCAGTCTTGTAAGCATCTGAAAATTGAAAGAAGCACAGTATTGATTAGTCTAGTTTTACACACGTACAAAAACAACAAAAATAGTTTGTGTTATATACATACCATAATTTCTTATTGTTATATGTATCATGTCATACATATATAAAAAAGGATTTGGAAGATTTTACAAAATATGATCAATGTCATAAGTTAGCTTCAAATGAAATAGGAAATGTTTCTAGGCTTTCCAAATCAAGAAGAACAGCTGTTCGAGTTTTCGAAAAATTTGGAATACAGACTAATCTCACTATGTGTCCTTCATCTGTAAGAAATATTAAATACAATTAAAATTGAAATTTATTTCATTTGTTTTGATATTATTTAATGTAATATGTGATCTTACCAGATATCACCTTTGTTTCATATTTCTCCATATTACCAACAAAGTATATGTCTAAACATTCTTTTATAATGAAGGGATCATTTTGAAAATATGGATAAGACGGTAATGAATTAGGAACTGTAGGTGCATAATGTCGCCAATATAATGTATTCTCTAACCATTCTAAAGGAGTATTGTTCAGAACATTATCAACTTTCATAATATCTTGAATCGGTTGTCCACTAGATCCAGCTATAATACGAGATCCGATAGAACCAACCCAAGGATTAGTAACGCAATCAAAACTTTGATATCTGTAAATTATGAAGTGTTGTTCATTCTTGTTGCAATAATAGATGATCGTCTAATAGATTTAAGTATTATACCTTATTGTTTGGGGTAACAAACAAGGATGTAATGGTTGTTGAGGCAACATATGACATGTAGGATCGAATTCACCAGGCATTAATGTTACACAACAACACTTCACGATAGATTGAAGAAATTCATCAAGTCTATGAGTGGCCACCTCAGTTTCTTTACTTAATATTTCATTACATTTTTTTTGCTTAGAATAATTGTTATGATTAAATTTTTCGATGAAACCTCTTATGCTATTTCCTAAACGATCATAGATATATATATTTATTAATTTTAATCATACAAATAAATATTAATTCATATAAATGATAGTACGTTTAATTAAACGTACCAGCTATAATAACATGTGCAATACGTGCAGCTTCTTTTTGTATAAACGAATTTCCAGCCATCCCTATAATCCATTCGGATAAGAGAGTCAATCCAAATGGGTCTACGTTATTTGCCAATGATAATCCGGAAACTAATAATGTCATTGCATTTCTTTGCAATGATATAGAAGATGTAGAAGGTGTTGGAAAATATCCTGGAAAACACCAATCCTCTACCTAAAATAACATTACTTTATTTAACCAGAAAAACACAATTGACAAATGGTCTTAATATATACTTGCAATACCCAAAATGTTCCGTTCTCTTGTCGACGACCAAGCAATGCAGAAACAATACCAGTTACAATACTTTGTACATTCATATGATTACCAGTTAGTTTAATTCTTAATGCATCATCTTCCAAAAATAAGATATCCTTAAATGACTCATAATTAGATTGCAATGGTTGTGGACAAACTTGTAATTCTGTTGCAAACATTTGTAAAGCTGATCTTTTCAATTCTTCATGCTTATAAAGAGTTCCTGTGATTACACACAGTTCATTTTCTTCAAATTCAACAAGATCTGAGATATTTATTATTTTATGTGCAGCTGAAATAAAATAATAAATAGATAAAAGATGAATGATTGATGAAATATTGGACTCATTTGAAATACTTTACCCCATTTTATTTTTGCCTTTAGTATTACATTATCTCTTAATGCATTTAATCTTGTGACATATATGCTTGAGTATTGACATTGGACATTTTTTGAGGATAATAAAAACCTTTTAAAATCATTAAGTGGTATATTTTCTCGAACAAAAGCACACGTAGTATTATCCTCCATGAATAAAAGTAAAATTATGTTTCTGTATAGACAAATATTATACCTATTCTATAGATTTAAAAAATGTTTTACCTAAAACATGGAGATATTTATTATATATTGTCTTATTTATTTGATATTTCTATGAATATATTTATTTTCTTCGAAGAAATCATAGTCTTAGTCGCGATCAATAATAATTACTTACATTCATCCTTAATTATTATTAACATTAATTTATAATTTGTATATACTACTACAATTAATATATAATATTCTCTGCATAATGAAATATTTATGGACCAATAGGGTTTGAGAATTCCATATCTATATTAAAAAGATGAATGTAACTTCTTGATCAAATAAACAATTTATTCTAACAAAGTTATATAATTTATAAACATTACGAAAATAAATTCAAACATAAGTAGTAAATAATAATAATAATAATAATAATAACAGATTTTAATTAATTTGTCATTTTATATGAGTATAATGAATTATTAATCAAAACAAAAGTAATATTTAATAAGACAACAATAGATTGGTAGTATTTCCGGAAAATATACTTTTTCCGGATGTACTCGGTTTTCACGCGTTCTATTCGCTTGCTCTGGAAGATTTTATTTTAGAGTTTTTCCACCAATAAGAAAAAATAGTTTAGTACTGATTACGTAAAGCAATAGTGAGGGAAATAAGCCGGCTGTTTAGCCAATAGGAGTCGTAGGAAACTCCCTCTTTTCCGTTGCAAATGCTCACTAACCTGATCTTTCCATCTTTTCTTTACCGTGTGGTTGATTGTAAAATTCTCAATTTATTGTTAATATCTAATTAAAAGGAAAGAAAAGAATTATTCAAATTATATTAAAAAATATTAGTAAATCATGGCTACAAGTTTAAGACTACTTAGGCTTAATTTGCCCTTTATGTTCAATTCTACGTTAAGAAATACTGTAAGCGGTAAGTAATGCTGCTATAATAACCTCAAACTTTATGTCGTGTAATTTACTGATATAAATGATATATATGTAATATTGAATTAAGTTAAATATTACATATATCATGAGGTATATAGTTATTGTTTCAATGAAATTTTCATATTATTTTAGGTACTTTCTCATTGGGAATAAACCGTTTTATTTTTACAAATAAAACAATTGGTATGAACAATTATGAATATGTAAGAACACAAGTACATCAACAATTTATAAATGTAGAAGATTCATTTCGTCAAAAAATGAAAGAAATTGTTGAAGATGAAAATAGTGTAGTTTTTACTGAAGACTTAAAAGCTATGTCTCACTTGGTAACTAGTAATCCTGACGATATAGATTTATTTGTTAAAATGATATATAAATTCAACTCTCAAAGTAGTAACCTAAGGTTTGGTAACTACTCATTTGGTCCTGTAATAATGAGAGCTTTTAACTATGTGGGCAAACCAGATGTAGCATTATCTACATTTCTCGACCCAAAACTGTCTTCATTTTTTGATCAAAGCACGACTTATTCAGTTTTAGTAACATTATTGTATAACAATAAAATGTATAGTGAAGTACGTCAAGTATTTGAGTTATTTAAGTCTAGATGTGTGGATTTTCAAAATATTCCAAGAATTCCAGTTATCGTTAACGCTGCTGCTGCTTATCAAGAGGTTTGTTATATATATATATATATATATATATATGCTTTATTTAAAACTAAACGCAAATATATGTAATCATTTAAAATGTTTATATTTGCAGAATACTCCAGAATCGTTCAATTATTTATTGAACACTTGGAAAGAATTAAGTCAACGTAACTTCCCACCGATGCGTAGATTTATAACATTCTTGGCAAGCTTGGCATTAAAACAAGATTCTCCACAAATAACTTTAGAATTAATGTCTTTAATAAGAACACGTTACATCGATAATAGATGTTTGAAAATTCTTGCATACTGCAGACTTAATAGGTTAAATGATGTTGCTTTCATATTGAAAAATTCACTCGAAGGAACTTACTCTGTTAAAGAAACATATTTTTCAGATGTTGTATGTATATATTAATTAAATTATTTCTAACAATACATTTACTTCTACATATAAAATAAGAATGTTAATCAAATTAATCTTAAATTTTAGATTGAAGAGGTTGAAAAACATTTGGACAATGCAAATGATGAACTTAAATCTATATTAACAAAAATAATTACTCTTCTGAGAGAACAAGGACACGTAGAAGAGATGGTAATTATACCAAAATGTTTGATTATTTAATTCATTCATTGCATTGATTATTTAATATTCATTAGCCAGAATACTAAATATATTTTCTTTTTACAGACATTGGAAGCTCATATACTTAGTCCAATGGAATATTTATTCCCAAAACGTTCTAAAAATCTGATTAATGATCGTGGTAACGAAAACAATAGAAATGAACAATTTAGACAACCACAACGTAAAAGGATAGTTGGCTTAAAGGACCTTATTTAATTACTAATATCTTTTTCCAATTCATTGTAATGTATCTATCCATGTATTTATGATATAATTATAATTATATGATCCCATCTTTAAAGTTATAACAAATTCACGTTATTTTATCAATTGTAATTATTTATCATTATACTAATAGTACATAATGTCTTTTTATAATTTGTGCATTTCAGAGGAAAGTTTTGTAAGAGCACATGTTATAACTATTAAAAGATCAAACTTAGATACAAATTATATGTTTATTGTAATTTGCATTGTTTTTTAACGTGTATTTAATGTAAAAAATCAAAAATTTCTGATCGTCCTCACAATCAACCATGCACGGAAAAACATTATCAAGTATTATTTCTTTTCTTGTAGTAAACTGTAATTTTGTATTTAAATACAAATAAAAAGTTATAAATAAATTTTATGGTGAAAATAAGCATTTATTTTCTTGCTATTGATTTATGCAGACAAATTTTCCTATTCCTTTTTATGATATTTTACAAGAGTTTTATCTACATTTTTAAAATTTATATATATATATATATATATATACATATATGTAATGGGGTTATGGGGGAGAGAAAGAGTAGGAACAAATAAATCGATTTTTAATTTAATCTTATAGGGAAGTAAACTTCTGATAAGGGCGATTTTGGTTAACGACGATATTCTTGGAAAGGATACTTTGTTGTTTATTAGATCGACACTTTAATCAAATAGGTGGCGTTAAATCATTTTAAGATTGCGTATCTACTGTAAAGTGACAGATAAAATAAAAATGGCTGAAAATGGGTTGGGATCTGAAATTGGATCTCAAGAATATCTTGCAACAGATGCTATTAATTTAGATTTCATTGAGGTAAGCAACAGAAGCAATTAATTTATATATTTTGTAATATATTTAACCCATGAGAAGGATTTTTAAGTTATACAAAAATAGGTTATATTACATTAAACGCGATTGAAGGTTAATTGTATTTACACTGTTGGATTACTTGTTATATTATTTTCAATTATTCTTATTTATATATATATATTTATCTATCATATCAAAATGATTTTGTATTTATACCATGTATAAGTAAATTTGGATATATTTTGAATAGTAACGCTAATTAATATTGAAACCTAGATCTCATTAATATACAAATTAATCCTGAATTAAAATGGTATTTTAGTTAGATCATGCAGAATATGCTATACCAACTGTGGAAGAATTACCCTCCTTAGAAAGTATATTGACAGAACCTGATTGTACATCATTGTCAGGAACAGATGATGATCTTGGAGCTGCATCGATTGAAAAATTAGGTAGTAGTGAGACAACCAGTGTTGGTAGTCATTTATCTTTAAATTCACTCAATAAATCTTCTAAAGCTTCACAACATCCACCATCGGGAGCTATTTTAAGACATGTGATATTAAAGGGTATTTCTGCACAAATTGTATCAGCAAGCGTAAGTATTAAACCAAAATCTTCTTTACTAGTACTTTAAACATATATTTCATTTTCAAATTAGACTCATCTAATGTTAACAAAAATATTATTCAGGAAAGGGTCAATGCTGGATTGGCAAGTGCAGTTACCGCTGGTGGGAATATGTTAGTAATTGGTACTAGTCATGGTTTAATATTAAGCTTTGATTCATCTCAGACATTACGATGGTGTGATCAAGAAGCCAGACATCAAGGATCTGTCTCTGCATTGTGCTTTAATCATGATGGAAGTAGAATATTAGCTGGTTTTGCTAGAGGTCTTATTTTAATGATCGATAGTAGTGATGGAAAAGTTTTAAGAACACTTACCGAAGTTCATCCACTTGATACTGCTGTATTACATGTTAAAGTAAATATTATTTATTTATCAAATTAATTCTCCAATCAAATATAATTATTATAATTATTATAATTAATATATCTTGATATTAGTTTACAGATTCTCCAAAAGTTGCACTTTGTAGTGACAATGGTGGATCTGTATTTGAATTAAATTTTACAAGAGTTATGGGAGTTCGAGGCTGTGATAGTAGATGCTTATTTAGTGGTTCTAGGGGTGAAGTGTGTACTATGGAACCTTTATTACTAAATAATTTACCTTCTCATCCATTGAAAAATTATACACTAGTAGCAATGGCCACGCTATCTAAGGTTTGTTGATTTTAGTATTTCTCGTTTATTTTATTTCTTGTTGGATATATTATATTGGATTTATTATATAAGATGAAGTTTTTTAGGTGATTGTTGTTTGCATACGACCCAGAATAAGAGTTCTTCTTACACATTCACTATCAGGTGCAGCAATTGCACCTCCACAACTTTCTTGGCAGTTGGTTGTAATACAAGCAGCTGATGCATCTCGAGTAGTTGATCCAGTATTGGCTCTTGCAAGGGACGACATAGTACATTTTTATCAAGTAATATTATTTTATATGCTATAAAATAGTTTTATTTTATATTTATTTCTTTGATCCAATATTTCATATTTCAAATTATTGCCAAGGTATCTACTGAGGCTGGTACCAGAGTGAAATTATCTCCTCTTCGCAGAATGTCATTTCCATATACTATAAGCAATTTACGGTGGCTAAATCCAAGATCTTTAGTTGTATTAGATACTCAAGAAAGATTACATTTGTTAGATGTAAGAACGCAAGATAGCTTAGAAACGTTAGATATGAGTCGTGTTTGTATCTCATATGCTTCCAGTCATTTCAAAGGTTTATGTACAGGTGGTAATGTTTCTAAGGTATGAATTGTTTTTTTTTTTTTTTTTTCACTATTATCTAAAAATAATGTTAGAATAATATTGTTCTTTTTTTGCTCTACAATATTTTTTAACAAATATTTTTAACAGGCAATGGCATTAGCTGGAGAAAGAGCTTGCTATAATACTGTTATAACATTTGGAAATCAACTTTTGTTATTAGGTACGAAAAGCTTACATGCAGTATGCATAAGAACATGGACAGAACGATTGCAGCACTTAACAATGCAGGTATATTTAATAAAAAAAATGTTGAAAAAGTGCTTGCTCAAAAATAAGATTTTTTCTAGGGTCGTTTTCCAGAAGCTTTGGCCTTAGGACTTTCCTTTTATCAAGATAAAGGCAAAGCTGTCGTTGGGCTTAGAGGTTCGAAACAACGACGCAAACAAATAGTTCGCGATACAGTTTGTCAGATTTTGATTCAGTATATGGAACAATTGAATCATTCCTCTATGACTGATAATGCAGAATTTGATATAGTCAATATTTGCGTGGATTACTGTATACAATTAGAAAATACAGAATTGTTGTTTGGAAGATTATGGGATTTAGTATCTGAAATCGAAGGACTCAAATCAAGTTATTTGTGTGCCCTGGAAAGTCCATTACTGAATGGAAGTCTTCATCCAAGATTACCACCTTTAATAGTTCAACAATTATTTAACTTGTATGATCAAGAAGGAAAGGTGGATTCACTACAGACAATTGCCGTCTTATTAGATATAGATTGTTTAGATATACATCAGGTAAATTTATTTCTTATTATTCTTATTATTTATTCTTTAATCAATTAAACTGTATATATTTTTGAACATTATCATTGCAGATAACAACCATTTGTCGTCGAAGAAGTTTGTGGGAAGCTCTTATACATCTTCAAACAGCAGCCTTAAGTGATTTTACAGCACCTATACACCAGCTTGTGCCTATCCTTCAAAATGCATTGACAAATACCAAAGAATCATTATCTCGAGATATTTTGCAACTTGGTAATGCACTTTTGGTTTATGCTAGTTGTTGCCTTGCGGGACGTGGTTTCCCTAGAGATACACTTCCTGAAGTTATGTCACAGAGGGCAAAAACAGATATATTGAGGGCACTCCTATCTCAACATTCCAGTCTAGCAAGTGATGCAGAAAGGCAATATCCTTATTTGAGAACACTGCTTCGTTTTGATGCAAAAGGTTTTTTAGATGTAATCGCCATTGCCTTTCAAGAACCAGAATTTACCTCAGAAATGGGTCTTAGACAACGACAAAGATTCATAGATATTTTATTGAGTATTGTTTTACCCAGTACACCTCTTACTCCAATGAATTCAGACTATATCACTGATGAACAAAGGACTTTAGTTCTAATATTTATAGTAAATGAAGCAGCAGGAGATAAAATTAATTTGGAACCAAATATTTTAATTAGAATAATAGAAGTATTATGCGATTCCTCATCTGTTGTCACATCTAGGGATCTTAAATCTGAAAAGGAGAATGCAGTGTTAGGACTATTAAACTCCAAGAAATTGCGCAACATATCAGATACTACTTTACTGAATTTTGCACAGAAAGCTAACTTGTAAGTACAAATGTATAGTTTAGTTATTAATAACCGTTTAAATATAATACATATATGTCAATATGTTTAAGATTTTAATTAACATAAAAATATTGTTAAATCAAGATATAGCATTCGAGAGAGAAGTTCTTTTATCTCTCTTCTCTTCTCTTCTCTTCTAAATATCTGAGAAATGATTACGTTTATTTATAATAGTTATCTAATGATATGCTAGCATTATATGTATTAATTTGTACCGCAGCATGTAATGTTGCAGTATGCGAGTCGCAGAGTTGCTGTATACTGCCAGAGAAGATTGGATAGCAGTTTGCAAGTGTATGATACTTGATCCTACTAGGCATTGTGATATCTGGCCTTGGCTGGACCGACTTCCTACAACTTCATTACATTCAGTCTTATTAACTAGTGCTTCAGCTCTGGTGGCAATAAATGTTACACAATTTGCTCTTATTATTGCCAGTCGAATGCAAAATAAAATTCCTGAAATTTTAAACAAATTTGATGGTACCCTAAGTCTCGAATATGCTCTCTTAGGAGCTCTGTATCAACTCAGTCAATATAAAGAAGAAGAAACTAGTCCAGAATTGTCAACTGAACTTTTAGAAAAATATTTAGCATTGATGTGTAAGATAGAACCAGAGAATGTAAGTGTGACTATATATAAACAATAACAACACAACAACAACAACAACCATGTCAGATGATTATTTTCAATTATTTGTGTTTTTTATATACAGGTAGTCAATCATATAAATGGACCACATGGTTGTAGATTAGATGAAGCATTGAAAATAGTCAAACAATCCAATCATATAGATGCTGAAGCAGTAATGCTTGAAAAATTGGGAAATTACCAAGAAGCTTTCGATCTTTTGCTAAATCAATTCAAAAATCAATTAAATATGGTAATTTATTACAAAACTATGTAATCAATTTTATTATAAATAGTCATTATATAGGTATAATAGATATATTAGGTCTTTTTTATTTGGATAATAAATTTCTTTTTCTTAGTATTGCCAAAATAAATTTGTTGAGAAAGAGGCTATTATTACTGCAATGCAATTAGCAGGAATGTGCAGGAGATCTGCTGGAAGCTTGAGTTGGATGCCACTTGTAGAAGTTGTATTAAAAACTCATTCAGAAAGCGTCAATGAAAATGGTATTTAAACCTAGTTTAGTTTGTTCCAATTTTGTTGGTTTTGTTCTTTTCTTATTATCCTATAGTTTTTGTATTATTTGACAATATAAAACATAATAAGTAACAACAAACAAATTACAGTCGAGAAATTGAGTGGAAAACTGTTAAAAATTATTTTGGAATCACTTAGCGGTACAACAGCTCTATCAACTGTACTAGAACAAATTTTAAAACATCCATTATCAAAGAGTGGAACAATAGGTGACATACGTCAATTGCTCGCAGGAGTACTCACGCATTCTCAGTATGAACAAACTCTGGTTGAAACAACTGCACGATTGGTCAGCTTAGAACTCCATAAAGCATTAAAAAAATCTCTTAGGTATTATTAACGCTATTAACTAATCGTTAATATTAGTACATTAGTAAGATTATTTATTATTAACAAGTGTATTATTTATGCAGAGATGCAGGGAAAGCTTGTGCAAGCATTTCCCTTATTTGTCCTATATGCAGACAAATTTTATGCCAAAGTACGAATTACGTAGCAATTTTTGAATGTGGACATGGATATCATTTAGACTGTTTGGGAGAGCCCAGATCTTGTTATAAATGTTTAAATGCCAAAGGATGGGCACCTGTTGTTACTAATATTATACGTACTAGTAATTCTCACCTGGTATGTGTTATAGCATTTATTAGATTTTCTTTATGATTAATATTTCAAACTATCTATTTATATATAAATGTTTTTCTTTGGTCTTTCAGGAAAGGAAACAAATATTGCCACCAGAATTTATGCGTACTAAAAACTTTTCTTTAAGTCTTGCACCACCAACCTCTGTTCCTGATCTTGAAGGCATTTTTTAATATAAATATTAAACACACACACACACACGAGAATTTCATGTATATAAGGATCGTTTTATTTGGTGGTAAACCAAAAAAAAAACATTAGCATATAATTAATTTGACATATTATGTGTCCCTTCTTTCTATTTTCACTCTCATTTTTAGAAGTATTCATTAATTATTATATATATATATATTTTACGAAATATAATATTAAATTTAAATTATATATATATATTATCAATGTCTATTTTTGAGATGAAAACTACAACAATACAGTTTCTTTACATTTTAAAGTATTTACAATTATTATCATGCATTATTACTGATATACTAGTTTTCATATGTTTATAAATTGTAAACTATTAAATTGCATATATTCTTCGTAATATTTATAAGACATACATACTTTTATTTAAAAAAGAAAAAAGGCTATTGGCTTATTAAGTTGTATATTTAATATGTTGCCAAATATATAATCTTAAAGAAGAGTTAAAAAATTGTTATTCCTCATTCTAATATAATGAGCGATATTATTGTTAATATGTTTTATGTTTGAAAAATTCGCTATTTAAGTTTTAATAACTAATACAATAATATTTAAGATTGCAAAAATTATGTAACACTTTTAAACAATTTAATTGTAGGTAGAACTGGTACATCGACTTTTCGTTTATTACTTTTTATTATAAAGACTGGCTTTTTAGTTATATTTTCTGCTAATACATAATGTGGGTTTATAGTTTCATTACCCATAAGTTCACCAGTCAATAGTTTAGATACGAATGAAAAAGCATTAAGATCTGAGGAAATTAATGGACTTTTTGGTAATAATGCAGTGCTTGATACAAATTTGTCAATTGTTGATTCTAATTTCAGAATGTATGGGACCATTTTTGACATAATTAAGTATTGTTGCATCTGAAATTGATAAATGTACATACATTCATTGTAATCATATACGTAATTAATTAGAAAATAATTCAATAATTTCTTGTACACTCAACCTTATTTTCATATTTTTCAAGATTGTTTAATAATACTATTGCTTCATTAAGCAATTTATATCCTATTAATACATCATTCGAATTATATTTCACTTCGTTAGTCTGTAGTTTAGTCTTTACTATAACGATTTCTTTTTTAATTATGCCAAGAAGAGAAGATAGTGCAATATTCGGCAGAGTATGGCTTATGACTTGGATTTTAGAATATTGTTTGTAAATCTATTTCATAAAAGAATATCAAATAATAATATTTATATTAAAAATTAAGAAAGTAATGTAATATGGATGATGAAATTACCTGTTGAGTCATGATTGTCCACAAATGAAAAATATTATTTGCAAATTTTTTAATCTCATTATTAACTGAGCAATGTATTTCTGCCAAGCTCCACAACGAATTGAGCTTATCGGTGAAATTGCTTCTTATTTTATTAAACCATTCAAGTTTAGTCTCTAATTCATATTCTAATCGCATTCCATAATCAGCCTCGTTTTTGAGAATTGTTACCTATAGTAAATATATCTATTTATTGTAATTTATTTCATAAATAAATTTCATGTAAACTTATTATTTCAATGAAATTATGCTAAACTGTCTGTTACTACAATATAAGTAATGTTGTACTATTTTTCTTTAATTTTGTATATTCTTATATCTTAATATATATTTCGCTCAGAAGTACTTACATTTTTGTGAAGAATCTTTAAAAGTATATTGATTGAAGTTTCAACAATAATTACTTGAGATTCCACCATAATATTTAGTATTTCTCATTCAATATACATTAAAAGTAAAATAAAAGAGTGACTGTGTTTTATCCAAAATAGTTGAAGATATAAATCGTCATTTGTTTTCTAGATACTTTTGTTTTATTTGAGTAAATTATTCTAATAGCAAATACAAATGAATAATTTGTTCTTATTTTTTTTTTTAATTTATATCTTGTACATAAAGTTGACATTTTTTTCTTCATAATTGTTATTTCTACGACGATTTACAATATGAGATATACTAATGATGTCTTTTGGCTAGTATTTCATTCGTAAAATGATGTTAACGAGGTATTGTAAGTGAAAGCAGATAAGATCTACCTCACATTTGACTTAACAAATTTTCTATAATTTTGCAATCTTAATCCTTGTTCCTTATCATTAAAAAGTTCTAAATTTCCTAATCTCTAAGTAATTTACAATTGTTTTGAACTAATATATTATCATGATTATTTTTTAAACTAATATTTAATATGTTCAATCCATTATGGAGATAATTTTAATATTGATTCTAGTTTCCTACTAAAGAAATAATTTACACACAATTATATAACAAATATTGATTTAAAATTATTTATATACTTTTAAACGAAATAGATACCACAATTAATTTAAAATAAAATTTATCAACTTCTACTAAAGGATTATAAAAAGAACAATTTTTCAAATTGGGATATCTAAGTAAAACATTAAATAATTTTTTCACATATAAATACAAATTGCAGAACAGGAGGTGAGTATCATTAATGAAGACTGAAGGACGGATAGCATTATTTATTTGCGCTAGCATTTCATTATTTAGTATAGTTCATTTCATTATTATAATCAAAAAGGATTATTTTTTTTTATTTTAAGTAGTTACTTTTTTGTAAAAATGTATAGACATTTTAATAAGAATATCTATATCATTTTCACAAATTTAATATATGTGTATATAATATAAATAAATTCTAATTCAGGAGAAAATAAAAAGAAATATTTTTTGACGATAATGTGTATCTATACATAAAAATCATGTATGATACCAATTCTTTCTTTATTTTAAACAAAAACTCAGCATACGTATATATACATAATATACAATACGTATATTATATATATATATATATATGTTATCGATACTCAACCTCCTTATATATATATATATATATAAGTCATAAATCATGTTTAAAATGAAAAGAAAAAAGGATCAAACCACGTTATAAACTCTTTAGGAACATGCAAGAGTTAAAATGCAATAAATGAACCACATTATAATGTCTGACACTGAGATACTTTATGAATTAATAATCTAAATCAGCGCTGAGACATAGGCTTTGACAGTTTTTTTTTTTTTTTTTTCAATAGACAGTAAAACTGTGTATCGATCAATAACTTCGAACTAATACCCATAGCTCCCCATTAACATTAGTATGTTTTAGAGGCTATTTCATAGATCTTGTTTTGCTTTCTTTTATCCACGCGGCCAACGTACGTGAGAATTACTGTAGTGTCTATTACGAGGATGCTTATAGTTACTATTACGTCGTGGTCGCGGATTATTGGAAGTATCATAGTAAGATTCTCGGTTATAACCGCTAACTGATCGACTCCAAGTTTTTCCATTTTGAAATTCTTGGAATACGTTATATCCAGTACCACCTAATCTATCACCACACATTCTATGTTCTTTAACTTTTTTAACTCGACCTCGATCAGCTTCTTCATCGTCTGGATTCATATGACGTTTACGTTCTTCTCGTCTTTCATTATCAACTTCACGATCCAAATGACATCTATTGCCACGCCAATTTGTTACTATAAAAACAACGAAATCATTCAATTTATTAATACACTACAATCATTGACACTTAATTATTTTCAGATATAATAAATAATACCTAAAGAACTGCCGCCATATCCACGATGGGACATTTTCAATAAACTTGAGACAGTATCCGAACGGTTTGTTCCATTGAAATTTCTTAATGCTGCAGCACTTGGCGTTGTATTGCTTTGATTGCATTTAGTTGAATCTTCTCTGAAAAGTACGTTTAAATATAATCATCAATTAAATATATCCAATAAATATTATAAATATATATGAATAAAAATAAATCAAATGAAAATATATTACTTGTTATCAGTCACGGACCATCCATTTGGGGTTGAATTTGATATGGAAGGAAATGCATCTTTTGATACTTCCCAACCCTTTATACTGCTACTTGCAGCTTTAGTAAGTACTTTTTCTTCCTGCCCTGTTTTCATTTTAATTGGATGATAAGACTTTTCCTTGTTACTATTTTCCGTCTTACCATTTATTTCTGATTTACCATTTTGATGTTTTAAAGAAGTTAATGATGAATTGTTACCACCATTAGAAACATTTTGTATTTTCGTACATTGAACAGAACTATTTAGACTTGAAGATGTTGAATTATTAGACTGTTTCACCGTTAATATTTGTATTTCTTTTGAGGTAGGAACTGTTTTATGTAATGAGTCTTTTACTTGAGATACCTTCTGTGCACCATTAGCTACAGTAGGAGCAAAATTAATTTTCAATGCAGAAACATTCGTTACTACACGATTTTTGTTTGATACAGAAGAATTAGTTTCTTCTTCTTCGCTCGAACCATCGTATGGTACTAAACTATTTCCACTTAATACTTTTTTAAATTGCCCTGATAGCCATGGTTGAGATTTTTCTGCTGACTTTTGTGATAGCTGTGTTCCACTGATACTTGTAAACTTTTGTACAGGAAGCTGAAGTTCTATGTTTTTTTGAACGGATAATTGTTCACCTATCTTTGAACCTTCTATACCACTTTTATTAATGGGAGAACCATTAACTGATCCATTATATATGTCAGACGTTGATGCCTTCGGATTAACAGGCTTACTAGAAGAACTTGAAGATAATACACTTTTTTCAGATGACATGCCATTCATTTTAACAGCCTGTTGATTATTTATTTGTCCTTGATTAGGTTCCATTTCAAATATCATTATATATGCATCTGTATTTAATACATTACTAAGACTAATTGGACGAACCTAGAAATAAAGAAAGAAACATATTACTAAAGAATTACGTATTTTCTTATCAATCTAGGATTGATGCAACATTTGTTTATGTACTTACATTTGAATCATCAAAGGAATAGTAATTACCAGTTGAGGTTTGTGCAACTGCTGTATAATGTCCACTATTTATTGACTCACCCACATGTGTAACAAGTGACATAAGCTTATATGTGAGTTGTTGCAAAGGTTCATTTGGTTCTCTCCATAGGTAAGGACCCATATCTATTGTCTGGCTAAAATCTATATGACGAGATATTTTTCCTCCCAAGACACTAAATCTCTTCAGTTGAACACACAAAACCTTAGGAGCTCGTTCTAAACTAAATTGTTTAGTCGCGGGTACTCTTCTTTTACAAGCTTCACACTTATAATCGTTATTATCCAACTGTTCTCGACTAAAATAACTATTTAATGCTTCGTCTAATGTACTTGCTTTACGTATATCAACCAATAAATCCTATATAATATTAAGAAAATTCTCTTTTATAATATTTCTTCAAATAATTTGCTGCTGCATTTAATTGATTTAATTAACGTGTAATTGTTTTCTTACCTGAAAATGTTGAAATGTAGTAGAAACGTGTCCACATTGTAAGCACTTAACTTCAGTGCGTATATAACCACCAAATATTTGATTGATAGGTGTTGTTTCTTTAGAATAATTGTCCAACTTTCCTGCTTTGCGCCTTGTTAAATAAGCTCTTTCCATTCCTTCTAATAAATAACGTAGAAATTCATGAGCATCTTCTTGTTGTCCTGGTACCATAGTTCGACAGATAACTACAATTATCAAAATTATCAAAATTACTATACATCATCATCATATAATGTTGATTAGTAATCTTATATAAGTATAGTTTTTTATAAATCAATATATTTACGTTTTAACTTATTATATATACAGAATGGTTTGATGTTGCCTCCTGACTTCTGGTGACTGAATTGTAGAGTCTTGGCCACTGCGCAAGTAAGGCACTCTCCACCTTCATCTAAAACTATCCTATTATCAAAACACCATTCAAAACAGTGGTATTAAGACTTCTTTAAAAGCTTTACATGTCCCACCGTAATAATGGAAAATATAGTTTTCAATATTAATACAATAATACGTTAAGTACTCACCGTTTTGTTCACATTTTGAGTTATGATGTGAATCCGATAATAACCAATTTACAAGTGCTGGCACATGAAATAATGCCTGAAGTGTACTATTCAAATAGCAAGTATTTCCAACATTATACATGCCAGCTCCTACTGGAAATGATTTTCTCCATCCTAGATTAACTTTCTTAGAGCAATACAAAGTAACGGCTGGTTCTGGCAACGTAGGACCTTCACTCATACCTTCGTTTTTTTACATACGTTGTACCATCTTTAGATTTAGTATCCTCTATTTTATCAGATTTGGTTAAACTCAAAACAATATATTTAGCTTTAAGTTTATCCAAAATTGTTGTCTGATAATCATCTACTTCTTTATATTGAATTTCTGACTGAAGTATTCTTGATGCGCTAGTAATTAAATTTGTAGATAGCTCATCTGTTCCTTTCTTTTGGCTAGCTTCTAGAGTACGGCGAAGTGTTGCCGCAACAGGATCGCAAACACTTACAGCTGGCATAACTATCGCTATTACTACTTATTCTCTATTGCTTGATAAACTCCTGTAAAATAAATATATACAAAAATATCAAGATACTGACATGAAAATCTATTGGAACTAATCCATTCATTTTTCAAAAGAAATTAATATGAATTCCAAATGATATTTTATTATATTTAAAAGATCAAATAAGTATTATTATCATTAACGTTATCTTATCAAGATGACTGGTTTTCATTTACTCAGCTTTACAATTAGAGATTACTTTAATAAGTTTTTACACTTCTTACGGTATATTTTTTAAATGTTTCATAAATATATTGTTACATTCACTAATATACAAAATCTACACTAAAAAGGTTAACTCAACTTTCAAGTAATTCACTAACTCATGATACATTAATTATATTAACTTAATCGAACCTTATTAACATTATAATATATATTCTGGTTTCAATTTTTTTTTTTTCTTTTTCTAAACACTTCGAATATTCATATTTACAACCGCAACGAGAAATAAGAAATATCAAATCGGTTGAAGAAACACGTGCACGTTTCCTTCGAACAATCACGCAACAATAATTATCGACGCGATGATAGAAAAAAATTTAATCTCCGAACAATGGCAATGAAACTACTTAAACAAATAAATATACACATTTAAATGAATTAAATAACGCTTTCATGGTGTTATTAACCATGAAAGCACGCGGCACGATGAGCACAGTATTGTTTATCTTCTGTTCGTGATAATCAATGTAATACGATAAGTATAAGTGACTATAATAGGTAATTTAATGGTAAATACCTTAGATTTATTAATGTTAACTGATTACGTATAGAAAGAAACACGTATCATCGATTAATTGCTAATTAATTGCGCTTACGTACTTCGAAGCGGTTACCGGATGAGTTTAACTGGAGGTATGTAGCCATGAGGAAGGTTTTCCCGCGTACTTTGTACACTTACCCCGCCTTTAATTCACGCACACATAAACCGCAAGCTTAATCTTCATCCGTAGCGCCATTACAAATATCGTGTTCTAAGGATATATAACATTTTCGCGAATTGTTTCAGTCTCTTAAAGGAAGAAAAAATATCAACCAAACTACATCATGATGACAGCCATTTGCATTTCCATCGACAACCTCAATAACGCCGACTATCCATCGCGCTTTCTGCCTGATTTCTGAATTCTCTCCAACCAGGCTTGAGGAGCAGTTAGGAACCCCCTTTCCATCTTGAATTTTACGTTTGAATTTAGAAATACTTTATCTCGCATTACCAGCGAGATGTGAGATTTTTAATTCTTTCTGCAATAGCCATTGATAATGAGATTTCCATCTTCTATATACATATATATATACATATGGATATATGGATATATGTATGCACTACTATCGGACTATCATCGATGACAACTTCTTTCATTTGTTGTACGAAGAGAAAACTAATTTCTTTAAATTGTTCTTATTAATAAATTGAAAAAATACATTTGATAATAGATCAGTTTTTTTGTTCACCATTCGTAAGGGAATAAAGAAAGAAGAAAATATAATAATTATATGCCGGAAGAAAAGAAAATTTAAAGCGATATAAATTCTTGTACAAACGTTTTGGGTACACTGGGACGACACCAAAATTGAGAATGCAGTTCCGTTTCAATCAAAATTGGATACTTTTACGATAAATAACGTACACTAATGAAAATTCGAATTAATATCAGTCTGCTGAACAAGCATAATAATTTTAATAATTTATATTATATTAATACTATATATAAGTATTCCCCCTTCTTCACTAATGTCATCGCGCCATCTGGTGAACAATACGTCGAACTAACACGATCATAAATTCAGTTAGTCATATTCCTTTCTTGAAATATTTGATCATAGGTCTTTTTTTTTGGCGCTGCATTTAAATTTCTATTTTTTTCTTTTTCTTTTATTTATTATTTTATTTTTAGTGTTCTTTTATACTAAATCTCTCTAAGTTGCCTCATTTTTTAAGTTTCATTTACTTTAATTAATGGATTTGGTAATTTTGATCTAAACAAATAAGATAATATCATTTATTTAAAAAATTTATGGTAACTTTCAAACGATTCAGTAAAAATATAAATTATTGACGAGTGCATTGACATTATCGACATTGATTGATACTTTAATAAATTATTTTTTAATTCAAAGTAAAAAAAAAAAGATTGCTTAAGGTCCCACCGAGATTTGAACTCGGATCGCTGGATTCAAAGTCCAGAGTGCTAACCATTACACCATGGGACCGCTTGTAAAACTTTCTACTTTTTCGTATCATGTTATTCAGACTTTTTCATCCTTTTAAATAGTATTTTTATTTCTCTGTATCATATTCAATAAAATGGACATTCAACGAGTTTCATTCTTATTATAACGTTATATACGTGAGCTTACATCAGTATATAAATCATTGCTATAGATTACAAGTTCCAAGTGCTTCAGTAAGTTATAGCAAAATAAGAAAAGCATAAGTTGCAACGTACATATTTCTTGTTCGTGCTGTTTGAATAACAATAAACTATATTTCTTTTTTCTAAGGTAAATTAATAAAAGATAAAATAAGTGTAAAAGCTTAAATCTAACAAAATTGTATCTCATATTCATTGAACTTATTGTTTTGTTCTTATTGTTATATACATCTTATATACATATATACATATATGCCACATATGTCACATATTTGGTCAAGTTATAATAGCATATACAGTTTACATATATTTATGTTAGTAATACTTGATATTTAAATATAAACATTATCATTGTTGATTATCGATGATCTTTCAACATTAATGATAATTAGAAAGTCGTTCAACTTATCGTACGTATTATCTTAAATGAAAAAGTATTTATTGCTGTCTCGAGAATGTCCGCCTTAATGTTTAATAACGAACATAGTCGTCTTTAGTATTTCGCAGCAACGATTTGGCGGTCTTCTGTTAGTCAGTCTATGCACGTTTATCAAATATAACGGAATTAATATACATAAATCAAGTGTTATAATAATTTGTATTAGGCGATCGAAATGAAGAAATGAATTATACACCTTGAAGTTTGGTATATTACTTTACCGATACTAAGATAAATTAAAGCCGTAATAAGGTTAGATCCGTTAACCTTAAAGTAGAAAAAAAAAAAAAGAATTTAAAGAGAACAAAATGAATCGTTTTGGTGAAGATGAAAGTGGTAATTCATATATGGACAGACGTTCTAACGGTCGAGGACGAGGTCGTGGTTCTTGGGCGCCAATCCCAAAAAGTACTCAAGAACGACAAACATTAAGAAGACCTCATTTTACCGGTAATACTCATCCAGCTGTCGGTGGTTCGTTTCCTATTACAATATATAAATACTTTGTTTCTTATCCATATTATTATATTTATGAATGTTGTTTTCTCTTCTCAATGAAAACATTTATACAGGTTCTACTTTGACAAACTACCCTGAACAAAATAGATCACAAGAATTTATGAATAGAATTGTTGAAAATTCTACTTTATCTGTGCATGCTGCTGAATTTGTTCCTAAATGTCAGAGTTACGTTGTACCTATGGTAAATGAAAATATATTTATATATATATATATATATATATATATATTAATTTACAATTTTTTAATTCACTTACAATTTTTTTCCTGATTCTGTTTGTATGTTTTAATATTCATTTTCTAAAGCAACAACAGTCGTCAATGATGTGGCCCAAACATTCTGTCCAAAATAGAATTCAATTAGCAAGAGAATTACCTCATCAAATGCAGCATCAATTACCGGGTCAAACACATTTACAACAAAGACAAATGATAGACAGACAACATTATGATCACTATTCTGAATCCACATACTCATCTCGACAACGACAACTGGAAGATCCAGAAATAAGAAGAGTTCAGGTGCCACAGATATTTTCTTAACAACATATTGATCGTATATTGATCAATATATGTGTACACAAAATATTGAAAGTTATGATATATATTTGTGATAGTATAGATAGATTTCAGGTTTGCTTTGTTATCAGAATGTTGTCATAAGTTTTTATGTTATTATGTTATTTTTATCTTAAATTGTTTTCATTAGGAGTTACGGCTAGATAATCAGGAACTAAATTTGGCTAATACAATGCAACAGTTAGGTAGTGTGATGCATTATTTAACTATGAATCCTGGAAGTTTTGCATCCTTAGTACCACCACTTCTCAATAATATCAAGCTTTATTGCGAATCTCCTTCTCAACTTCAAGAAATTATGGATGTTGTAATAGTACAAGTATGTAACACTTTTATTTATTTCTTTTGCTAGTATTTATACTATTTTATATTATTACTATTTATAATTGATATCATTCTTCTAGAGTATAACTGAAGGAAATTTCCGATATAGTGGTGCTCGGATATTTATGTGTCTCGATTCAGCTATGACAAGGGAGCAACAAAAACCTTTCAGAGAAATTCTACATTCACTGTAAGTTTATACTTATTCATATCTCAAGCTAAAGTAAGTATAAATATAACACAGCATCTCATTTTTGCTTTTATACATTTCTAAATTATTTTCTTATATCTTAATTATTTTGATAATTCAAATAGATGTAAGGAGAAAACGCAGAAGTATGCTGCTACTTGGCAAAAAAATGATAAACATACCGAAGAGGAACAGATCAAATGCCACGGATTTATATTATTCCTAGCAGAATTAGTTGTCCAAATGGGCGATGTACTTGCTTTTGAATTAGGAGAAATACTAATACAACTTATTTCAATTGTTCTGAAAAATCCAGGATCAAATTCTGCTAAACATATATGTCAAGCACTAAAAGTATGTTAATTATAAATAGATAACTAATAATAATTGGTATTTTAATTTGATTTTACTTTGATTTTAATTTCGATTATTTCTAGTTGGCAGGTCATACTTTAGAAAGAGATAAAAGAGGTCGTCGAAAAGAAATGGAAAATATGATGCGTGCTTTAACACAATTAGTTACAGAAGGAAGAGCAGATACAAGTGTGAGTCGTATGATCGATAGTGTGCATCAATTGCGTAATGGAAATTGGGGCCGAGAAAGCAGCCATAATACATCCAGTCAAAATTCAATATCAGAACCCATACATCCACCTAAAATACAGCATGAATATAATGAACTTGTTTTGTATGGTCCTGATGGTAAAGTACTTTCTGCTGAAGAAAGTCAATTCTTACAAGATGCAGCAACAGATGCTTCTGACTCTGAAAAACAGGAGTATGTATTAATCGATGATGATGATGATGATGATGATAAACATTTTAATTGATATTTTTGCAATGCAATGCAAATATTATATATACATATATATGTAGTCATTTTATTAAGAATTAACGTTATTAAATTGAAATTTCAGAGAGCTAGATCACGAGTTAGAAGAATTATTGGATGAGGAAGAAGACGAATCATTTGATACTGCCTATGAAGAATTCTTAAAACTTTTACCCAAAAATATTGAAAATAAAGTACATCAGTGAATGTTAGTATAAGAAAGGAAAAAAACATTTATAGTATCCAAGAACACTATTAATGATTGTTCTATAAATATTAGTATACAAATATTTTTAATCTTTGAATAAGGTTATATTTGACGTATCGAAAATAATTTATGTTATATTTATATATTAATTCTGAAAGGTAAAAACCTACTGTCTTTGCATATTTATGACGTGGGCTTAAAAACAGTAGTCATATAATTTACCAAAAACGTTGACTAGCTTCGAAACGTTTAACATTGTATAGATTTAATACATATAATTATGCAAATTATTGAAAATGTTGAATAGGTAACTGTTATATTTTTCAGTTCTTTATTCTTTTTCTTTTCTATTCTATTTGTACAACAATTTTGATATTACTTATTATATACCGTACGTATATACGGTATAATCTTTTAGCATTTTTAATTTAGTTAATTAATTTCAAAATATTATATTATACTTTAACTTGTATACTATAAAACATATTTGAAATATTTATTATTTACAACAGTTTGATTATATGCTTTTTTTTTTTAGAAAAAAATCGTGGAAAATTATTTCCCCCCAATTAATCTTAAATAAAATAGTTACAACAAAGTAAACATTTGATCTTAAAGAAATTTTATTCCTTTGATATCTTTCTCCTTTGCCATATTAAAATGCGTCATTGAAATGATTCAGCGCGACCTCGAATGCAAGTTGCTTTTTACGGAATCGCACCATAATGTAGAAACAAAAATCAAGCTTGAGAAGAATAACTGGTTATTTCCATATTACAATAAATTGTATAAATTATTAAAATGAACAAAATAATCTTGATGATTATAATATTATAAAAATGCAAACTCTAAAGATTTTATAAATATCAATTAAAATATATGATGTTGCATTAGATTTATAAAAATTATATTTAATATTATTAGAATGATGTTATTTTTCATTTATTCATAGATATATTTGCTCGTCTAATGTATTCCTATTACTTGTATTTATTTATAACATAGGAATATAGACAATATGAATCTAAAATAATATTGGATATTAAATATTACAAGTAGTTGATTTTTGTTTAAATAAAAAACTAAATAGCTGTTTTTCTTACATTATTTAGTCGTATATTGAACAGGATAGATCAGTGGGATCTTCGTTTAATATATTACTGATAATACTGGATAATATTTAAAAATATTTGTAGGCGTATAACAGGAACAAATTATGCTAATATAATACGCATTCTTCCACGAACGTACCTCAGGGTTATGCGCGGGCGAAGTTGTATTAAAGTTTACGTAAAGTGGGGTCTTCATTTGAAACTATCACCTGGACTGATCGCCGTGTTATTTCCTCAATTCTCTGCATTTGCTCATTGTGCACGGATCTTCCGTAAGATCTTTACATCGATCATCGGATTTTTTTTTTTTATCATAATCAATTCTGAAAAAATTTAAATTATTCTATAAGTTTTATAAATTATATTAAATTTGTTTTTAAAAATATAAATTTAAAAAATGAAATACTTTCGAACTTCAATAATATTACTGGTAGCATTCACCATAAAGGTCAACGGTGGACAGTACTTGCAATCAAAGATAATTACATCTGGTATACAACTCTCTCTCTCTCTCTCTCTTTTTTTATTCTTCTTTTTCCAACATAATATTAAAAATATGTTTTATAAAATAATTCTTTTGTATTTCGAAGCTGGTTGTGATACCTACACTTGTGGAGTTAACGCAAGATGTACGATGAGTCGTGGGCGTCCTGTTTGTTCTTGTCTCAATCTTCATATGGGCGATCCTCTTTCGCAATGTATACGCGTCGAATGTTTAAGTGAGTATATGATTACAAAATTACATTAATAAAATAACACAAAATAAAATGCTTAACTTTAATTAAATTATACTTATTGCTAATTTCGTTTCTAGAAAAATAATCAACAGAACTTAGAAATGTGCATTTTTTTCAATTGCATTTACTTACTTTCGTAGATAAAATATTGAAAATATAAATTAAATTTTAGTTAATGAAGACTGTATTGGAGTTAAAACTTGTATAAATAATAAATGCGTTGATCCATGTCCTGGTTTATGCGGTGCAAATGCATTATGTGAGACTAGAAATCACATTCCCCGATGTTATTGTCCACCTGGATATACAGGCAATCCCTCTAATAATTGCCATATTGCTGATCCTCGTATGTATATGAATATAATTTTATACTTATCATTATTTTGACTGTTAATTTAATTGTAATTTAAATTAATTTCATATATAGAAGCAGCATGTAAGCCTAGTCCATGTGGAGAAAATACAAAATGTGAGGTAAGAAATGAGATACCCGTTTGTTCTTGCCTTCCTGGTTATAAGGGATCACCTTTAACTGGTTGTCGTCATGAATGCGAAAATGACTATGAATGTCCTAATCACCTAACGTGTTCATCCTTATTCAAATGTGAAAGTCCATGTAAATGTGGTGAAAATGCTAACTGCGATGTTGTCGATCATCAAGCCAAATGCACATGTCCGCATGTAAGTTTGTTTAATTATTATTTAAATATAATAATAATAATAATAATAATATATATTTAATGGTTTTACAGAATTGGTCAGGAAATCCATATGTTTCTTGCCATCCAGAATGTACTGCTCATTCTGATTGTCCAATTAATAAACCTGCCTGTCTCTATCAGAAATGTGTAAATCCTTGTGATGGAGTATGTGGAGTAAATGCTGATTGTAATTTACGTGGTATTACTCCTGTATGTAGTTGTCCAAAACATATGACAGGGAATCCTTTTCTGTACTGCAGAAATTTTGAACCAAGTATGTAATTAGTTTCAAAAGCATTATTGTTAAAATATTGTTTATAATATAAGCATTTAAGTAATAATTCGTTATATTTTTAGGGGATCTTTGTGAACCAAATCCTTGCGGTGTAGACGCAATTTGTACTCCTGGTCATGATAATACAGGTAAAGAAAGACCAGTTTGTACCTGTCCTACTGGTTATATCGGTAATGCTCTACAAGCATGTCAGCGAGGAGAGTGTCTTAATGATAACGAATGTCCTGATAATCGAGCCTGCATAGATTTTATTTGTCAAAATCCATGTACTGGTCATGAGTGTGGACCAAATGCTGTTTGTTCACCAAGGCGTCATATTGCTGTTTGTACCTGTCCTGATGGAACACGAGGCGATGCACTTTTTAATTGCAATCCAATTGACAGTAAATCTGCATATTATGCAAGATCTTATAGGTATCATTCTGGATAAATTCAATGAAATTGGTTTATGTACGTACTAATGCACAGAAGAACAAAAATATCAATAGTTGCTATGCTTTTTTTAAATGGATTTTCATTTATATATATATATATCAGAACGTTGTATAATAACAATAAATGTACTACTATGATAATTATTGTAATACCATAACAAAAAATCTAAATCTGTTACCAGTTAAATTCAAATACTATACTAAAATTTCCCGCACTGTAATACACAAGTATTTCAAAAACATAAACTATTGAATGAAGTATTTTTTAAATTAATTATATTCATTTTGTATCATTAAAAATATAATATATAATAATAATATGATAAGTGAGATTTAGTAATAAGTAAATAAATATTACTATAAAATAAAGAACAATTATTTTGTCTACAATTGTAGATAAACTATGTACATAGTTTTGTACAGGTGGCACTACTGTTTCCAAAACATTGATATGTCAAAGATGACATAATAAATAAAAATTAATGCTATTAATTAAACTTATTATTCTATTAATTAATTTTGTTTTTTTTCTAGTATACAAATAATAAAACTTGTTGATTAACAACATATTGACATTTTATGATTGAAAGTTAATAAATAAATATTTGTTGACATAAATAAGGCACGTTGTCTTGCCCCGTGGCTCTCTGTTTTGCAACTACGATCTTGAATGAATCAAATACAAACATCTGGTGGTGTATAGACAAATATATACCTATATATATTAAATTTTCTTCAATTTCAACGACGTAATAAAGACGTAACGAACGAACCGTGAAATGTAAGCGTGATGTTTTGACATATTACATAGTAATACAATAGAGATTTTCTTGTAAAACAATATTGTTTATTGCCAAATTTGATTTGCAAAGTGAATCTGTATTCTGGTGGATTAGCCCGTTGGGCTCTTTCAGCCCAAGAGACCGGAGAAATGTCGATTCGGGCGGCAACTCACCGTCTTATACAAAATGGTCGGGTATTACTACGTGCCCTTAAAAACAAAGAAAATTTCTATTCTAACGAATGTTCAAAGAATTATCTCAACAAGATACACGTTGTGCAAGTAGGTAAGTAGTCACTATGCATGTATTTTTTTCTTTCCTTTTAAATAAGTATACTATCAAGGTCATTAGAATTTGAATGAGAATTTTAAATTTTCAACAGTTATATATTTTTTATATATTTATGATCATATAGTTCTATTAATACTGTATTACAAGTATGCAATATATTACTCACACGTTAAATAATAATTTCCACAAATTATTTGTTGTATTAGAAATGGAAAATAGTACATAAACAATATTCAATTCTTATACGTATTATTCTTTTCTAGAATGTAATTTATTTAGAATGAATGAGACCAGTATACTTATGAACACCTTGCTAATAATATTAGTAATAGATTAATCTTATTGTTTTTTAATGAATTTAGGCAAATCCCTGGGTCCTCAGTCCCAAGGGAACATCAATAATGTCTCCGTAACAAATCATCATTTTGGATTTTTGGGATCTCATGCAAGACGTTTATTTGTTGATAATATCTTAAAAAGAGTCACAAGCAGGCTTGCTGCTGATTTACGTAAACGTGCAGCTAGACGTCTTGTGTTTGGTGATTCTGCTCCATTTTTTGCGCTCGTTGGTACATCTTTAGCATCAGGAAGCGGAATATTGACTAAAGATGATGAATTGGAAGGAGTTTGCTGGGAAATTCGTGTATGATACATTTTATAGATTCAATTCAATTTCTATTTCTATAGAAGTTTTAGAGATATTTTCTATTATTTTGTAGGAAGCAATATCAAAATTGCAATGGAACATGCCACAAAATGATAAAAATTATGATGCTGTGAGAATCAATGAAACTGGTATCAGCTTAAAAGATTTGAAAATCGGTCCTATTATTGATAAAGGTTGTTCTGCAGTCGTCTATTCGGCAAGATTTCAAGAAACTACACATGTTGTACCTACAATATCAAAACTAGAAAATAGTCATGACAAAAATGAAGAAGAATATTCATTTCCTTTGGCATTAAAAATGATGTTCAACTATGATGCAGAATCCAATGCGACAACAATACTTAGAGCTATGTATCGTGAAACTATTCCTGCCTGGAATCGTTATAACAACGAAGAATTAGCAGAATGGGAACATAGGATGGCTGATAATATGTCTTTATTGCCTCCCCATCCTAATATTGTTGTAATGTATTATGTATTTGCTGATAGAGTTCCAGCATTACCCGGATGGAATGTAATGTATCCTGATGCTCTACCAGCACGTATTAATCCTTATGGATCTGGCAGAAATATGAGTCTTTTTTTATTGATGAAAAGGTTTGTATTTACTTCTGAAATTAAATTAAATATTAATATACTGCAATTTTTGAACAATCATTACGGACTATCCGATCCATTTTAGGTATAACACTACTTTGAAAAAATATTTATCCACTTACAACGTGAGTTTACGCGAATCAATATTATTACTGGCTCAGCTATTGGAAGGAATTGCTCATATAAATGCTCACGGAATTGCACACAGGTACACTGCTATTCCTTTTGCAACTTTGCAATAACAATTTGATGTTTCTTTACATTACATTGGATATACAAAGTATAAGATTGAATCATTTCATTAATCATTATTTCTTACGATAAAACGATAAGATTGAAGTTTATCTATTATTTCTTTTCTATAATAACAGGGACCTGAAAAGTGATAATATACTACTTGATTTATCAGAGGAAACAGATAATTGCCCTTCTTTGGTACTCACCGATTTTGGCTGTTGTTTAGCCGACAAAAATTATGGCTTATACATGCCTTATAATACAGAAAACGTTGACAAAGGTGGTAACATAGCATTAATGGCACCAGAAGTTATATCAGCAAAACCGGGGCCTTTCACAAGTATAAATTACACTAAAGCAGATCTTTGGACTGCAGGCACTATAGCTTATGAAATGTTTGGTGAAAAGAATCCATTCCTTGAAAGTTCTGATAAACACGCTTTACTTAAAAATTATAATTATGAAGAACAGCATCTTCCTTCATTTTCAAATGATGTTCCAAATATTATTGTTGCTTTAATAAATAATATGCTTTCCAAAAATTTGTCCAAGGTTTGTGAGATACTAAAATTGTTTTTAAACAAATTATATTTAAAGAAAAATATAATAGCATAATATATTATTTTATAATTAATTTATGATTATAGAGACATACCGTAGAAATGGCAGCAACAATAATGCAATTGTATTTATGGGCACCTAGTTCATGGTTCAGAAACGAAAGCAAAGTACCTTCTAGTAATGAAGTATGTTCTTTTATCTTTTTTATTTATATATAAAATTTGATATCTTATTGATATGATTTTTGTTTTTTTATAGATCATGGAATGGCTATTATGTTTGACAACCAAAGTTCTATGCGAAGGTCACAATGGCTCACCATTATTGAGAAGAACTTTAAATGATAAAAATGATAAAAATGAACAAAGTTCCTATCGTCAATTGTTATCAACACGTTCATGTGGAAGACGCACAATGCCAGAATATCAATTGATTGCAAGTTTTCTTGGTAGAGTTACTCTTTCAAATGTTAGAAATGCTTTACGATGGATACAAAAAAATATCTAATAGTTGTATTTTTATTTTTTGGTAAAAAAGTAATATAAAGTAATGATATTGCTTAATTAATTACTTCTGGTACTTATAAATTACAAATATATTAAAAAGAAGCACTGTTTTATTTATACGATAGATATAAGACTTCTAAGTAAAATGATTATAAGTTATTTACATTAAATAATTAAACATTGCACACATTAAATTAACATTACTTATGTTATTTTTTAATAAAAATACACATTATGCATTAATATGCATAAACATATTTAAGTATGTTAAAAAAATATCTTTGTAATATTTCATTGGACAGGTTTATATGCATTTGTTACTTATTTCAAATTAAAATGAATTAAAAAAGGATTAAATTAAAAGTTATATTCCTTGTTATATGAATTATTGAATTTTTGAAGTATGTATATATTGGCATCAATCTTGTAAAATAATGTAAAAAGAAAAGTGAAAAATAAAGCTTGTTAATATTACAAGTGAAGATATATATTTTTTGATTTTATTTTATTCTATATAAATGACGTTCATTTCAATTTAGGAATCTTCTATTTAAAGTTTTGCCAATGTCAATTTTGTCTAATTAATATAATCATTTACGAAAGATTATCATTTTGAAAGTTACTGATTATAATACTTTATTTCTATAATATAATCTGCAAAATAAAATATAATATACATATAAGCTTCATTAGGTTTACTTTATATTATTTGTAATGTAAAGAAACATAAAACATTTGCAATACGAACAACCCATGAGTATGACCTAGTTATTCACAATGTCAATATTTTATCCAACATTACGTTTTATCTTGAAATATAAAAGTAGCATCTAACATCCGTTGTATTACATGAAATTCAGAGTGAGTGTCAGGTAAATATCTCGATACTTTGTGAATTAATTCTATGGTATCATTGTTGGAACAGTTAGTTAGAATTAATTCTGACATATTCTATAAAAAAAAAAACAAAGCATTGCATATAAATTATATTAACAATACTCTCTCTCTCTCTCTCTCTCTCTCTCTCTCTCTCTCTCTCTCTCTCTTTCTAACTATTTATTATATATATATATATATGTAATAATATGAACTTACTAAACTTTCAAGATATTTATGAAGTGTTGTACTTATTCGTGAAACTTCTTCTAATAAATCTGGTGATTTTGAAAGATATGCCATCATTCTTCTTCCAGCTATAGGCAATAAATCTGACGCTAATTTATCAGTATCATTCACAGCTCCAACAACCTAATTAAATATTACAAATGGTAGTCTGATATATTATAATAAAATGTTATTATAAAGTTAGAAGAAAAAAAATAATGATATTATTCTTATTAAAAACCTCTTCTGCTAATCGATCAAATCCATTGATATAAAGTTGACAAGCTTGATGAATTCTTAATTCATCACTATTTAATTTCCACATAGAACCCAGTGTTTGACACCTGCTCATCCAAAGTACAGCTTGTGTAGAACTTAATGTTTTACCATCTACAGTTTCTTGATGAATGAAATCCATGGAAGCTGTAATTACATGACGTAAAAATTCTAAACGTAAGCTATCTTTTCTATCATCGTGATTCCAAGTAAACATTATTTTATCTGATATATCTTGAAAAAAGTATGGATGAGTCTGAAAAATAATAAACACGATTATCTATTTGTTGATAATTATTAATTATGTTAACAATAAAATTTGTATATATGTATATTATTCTTACCACTGATTCAAATAAATTATTTAGAGGCTTTGATATCTTCAGGTTGAAATTTGCCATCATATATAAAACATTAGCTATCTGCAAATGTAGGATAATTAATTCATACCATGCAGGTGTTTGTAATAGAGCTGAAAATGCAAATGGTTGTGGTCCAGATTGACCTTCCCATAATTCTTCTGATTTAAGTAACACGGTATTTGTTTGCAGCAATTCAGCCTACAAAATATACATTATTTAATAAGAAAAATTTACATTTGTAAATAGTTATAGATAAATCATTATCTTACATCGCTGAATATATCAAAAAATGTAACACAATATTCCAAAAATGTAATTAATTGTTTGTCAGAAAGTCCAGTTTCTTGTAAAGATAATCTTTCCTTTGGCAGTTTACCTAGTTTATTCATGATTTTTCCAGCTGCTTCCATCCTTTTTTTTATATATAATGTCCATAAGAGACAACAGACACCTTTTGTTATAATATTTATTATTTTAACATTCATAAAATGATTATAATCATTGTTCTATATATACGTGCATAAAATTTAAAATACAATTTTTACCATGTTGCATGTGTTTCATAGGTATGTGACGCAAAACAGTTAAAGCTGCATCAAGATTTTCTAATTTCGAGACATTTTTATTCCAAGCCATAGCAAATTCCCAACATAAATTTGCAAGAAGTACGCTGCTTGTTAAACTATATGGAAAGTGATGTTTCAACAAAGACAATTTTTCTAGAAACAATAAAAATGTCACTTGAAGATTAAATTATAACATCAAATCTTACTGTTTGCAAATTATATCTTGCCTAGCACCCACGCTTGTGCTGTTGCATTTGTATTTGACTCCGTTTGATTTTCTACAGGTGAAGAAGATAATACTATTGCATCCTCTTGTAAATTAACAGTAGATATTTCTTTTTCAGGTACTACATTCTCCTCCAAATTAGATTGTTCAAATTCGATGTCAGTCAAATCTACCAATTGTGCAGGATGTACGCCTGTTGAACTTAACCATTTTGCAACAATTTCAGAAACAGAACCTAAAATCATACATCAACTTATATTACTCTATAATAATATACATTATATCAACAAAATTATAGAATATTATTATAACCTTTTCCATTAGATAAAATCATTCCCAAAGAAATATTTTGCAATTCAAAAGGTAATTTAAAAAAGTCATTTGGAGGATCTCCCAAAAGTCGTTGCCTAAAATATTTGATCATAGTAATAAATACTTTCATATATATATATATATATATATATATAATACTTATTTATTATATTTAGATTTTATATAGAATTTTTGTTATTTTTACCTTACAACTGCATTTAAAACCATAACATCTTCAAGATTTCCTATTAGTAAAGAGAATTGACATGTATCCTTACTTATATTTTCCCATTCATTTATAGAACTATATACTTCTTCATGTGCTACAAGATTAGATTTTTCACTACTTTTGTCTACTTTTAATTGTGGATCATTATCATCATCAGTATCATTCTTATTATTATCATCATCATCACAAGTTTCTTCTGTAGTATTATATGTTTTGTCTTTATATTTTTCTAATGTTACAGCAACTGCTCTACATGCTAATGCTGCTGTATATGCATGTAAAGGATTTAAAGATTCAGTTAAAACGGTACGTACATCTTTCCACCATAAAGAACTCTCATTATAATCTACACATATTTCTTCTATACCTATTGAAAGAAAAAAATAACATTTATAAATAAATTTATTTATATACATTTTTTTGTTTTTGTTTTTCATGTAATATCTTGATACTTACTATTTAAAGAACATATAGCATGCAATAACTGTGTGAATTGTGTCAATGTTAATTCTAAATTTCTATCATCCTCTTTGTACATCCAATAAATTAATGCAAGTTGCATAAAAACATTTGGCTGAATATTACTATTTGCAGCTGCAGTTTTCCATGTCTCAATAGTTTCATGGGAAGTCATACACTTTTCAAAAATCAATACAGCTGTAACATACATAGTTTTTTCTAATGAAACATGAAACAAAATAATTTATATGTGAATCATGCCATTTATATAAATTCATATAATATATATATATATATATATATATATATATATATATATATATATATATATATATATATATAGAGAGAGAGAGAGAGAGAAAATGAATTAACATCAATACTTACCAATTTGGTATTTTTTTTCTAATGTAATATCTTTTTGTAAAACTGCCAAATTTGATACACCAAAATCAAAACATGTTAAAAAATTAAAAAACTGTCTTTCATTATCATTAAATTTTACTTTACTTTCCGATTTAATATTGTCATTTCCTATATCATATATTGTTTTATGTAACGTTAATATTCTATCAACTTCGTGTTCAGAAATTAACAATGTTAAAGCTAACATTTCAGTATTTGATTTTTCATTATCAGTTGAATCAATTGATTTTACTGTATTTTCTAAATTACAACTATTAATGAATATATAAAATGCTATTATTTTTTGTAATTGCACAATTAATTTATGTAGAACTTTTGCTACCGAATCCATCATATTTGGATCTATAAAAGATTAATTTGTATAATTATCAATTAAATTCTTTTTTATATTTTAGATATATAATTTTAGTAATAAAATATTTTTTATAAAATGTGTGTGTGCTTTTAACATACCAGATTCATCGAACATTTTATCAATAGAATTAACAGCAATTAGTAATGCATCAGGTAAGATATCCTTAGTATTCATTAATAATTCCAATGTTTGCAATTTAACTTCATTTGTTTTCATAGCTAAGCATGCATTACGAACTTCTGTAATTAATTTCTCCTTATCAAAATCTTCCTCTCTTAGAAAATTTTTCAATTTACGAAGAAGATATATATCGCATGCTTTTTTAGCATTTTTACTACTCAGAGCAAAGTGAAACGGAACAATTATTTCTTTTAATCCTCCAAGGGGATCCATAAATACACAAGCATGTTGTGCATCATTTTTGGTTAAGTTTGCAGTTTCATTCATACCTAGCAGGCCATAATTGATATACAGCAGTCTAGAGAATTATTATTATAAATATAATTATATATTGGTATGAATAATTTGAAAAGCAATAATCAATGTAATCAAAAGTAAACTTAGCTAAGACATACCGTCCATTTTTACTGGCAGTGAAGGTTGTAATTTTGGGACCCTGTTGAATTCCCCATATATCTATTACACCCTTCTTTGGAGCATAAATAACTAAAAACAATGTGTTGCGATTGTTTGATGTACGTGCATTTCTATTAGAACTTTTATGTATTCCAGAGTGTTTGATTTCTTCAACTTCAATCCATCCACATTGTGCATCACGATATCCTTTCCACATTCTTACTGCAACACCTCTTTTATTATCTACTAATGTTACTCTACCCATTGCATCTGTTACAGCTGATAACATCTTATTTGGACTACAAACAATCGAGTCACCCTCTCTCATCAGGTCACTTATGCTGTACCTACAGCTCAATGTTTCAGTAGACTCTTGACCATTATTTTTAGAAATGTCAAGTGATGCAGAAGTTTTTGAATTACTTCTAAACCAACTGTTCACAACATATATTGCTGTTTTTATTATTTATTATCATATAATATTATATAAATGAACAAGTACTTACGGAACAGCTGTTCCAATAGCGTTTACCAATTTACTGGCCATTGCAGCAGCAACATCGGATAAAACAGGAGCATTACCTCCTTCTAATGCATAATGAAAACCAATGAATGGTCTTTTACCAGTAGCCATAACAAGATTGTGTTGTGGAGCACTAGATCTATATAATGCATTGTAACCACCACATAAGGAAGCAGTCATTAAATGATTAAAACTGTTTACAGATGTTGTACCAATAATTTCAGCATCATTTGTGATATCTTGATTTCTAAATTCCCATTTCTTGTACGACAAGGTAGTAGCTGGAGATACATCGTTACATTTAGCTTGTACTGCAATTGAAATAATATTAATAAGGAAAATGTAAAAAATATAATATACACAATACAACAATACGATAATATATACATATACCTCTAGCTAAATGATTTCTGCATGCACGTAAAGTTGTAAATAATGGAAATCCTTGCAGTATACATATAATACTTCTATAAATTATATACAATTCTTCTAATGGTTGTTTATTCATTGAGTGTCTATGAAAAGAAGATGACTGGCATTTTATTCCAAGAATCGGCTCGTTATGAAGCTGCTGTTCTAATAATAATGCACCTGTCTTCAGTGATAAAACAAACATTTTAATGTTATCATTTTAACAAGGAGAACATTATTAACTTACTTACTTCTGTATAAAATCTCAAAATGCCATTATTAAATCCTACAGCGATGCATGTCCAATCAGGACTGGTACCTGCACTAATTTTACCCAGTGAAATCAGAGGTAAACATATTATCGAAGTAATCCATTCGCTGTAAAAATCATTTAATAAATACTTTCATTATCTTTATAAATATCAATCAAATACATGAGATCTGTTCTTTTTCATATTAAATACTTACTTTTGATTTTCTGTAACTATTCCATTCCATACGATATGAAATTTATTTTTTGATTCACTTGGCTCCTGCGAATCCCATTTCGCTAAAAGAATATGATTCATCGAATGAATACTCATGAATATTCATTATCTTATATTCCATCATTATTATACTTACAAATCAGTATGATCATTTTAGTATTTTGTGCCAGTGCAAGAACATCACCGGCAGATGAAAGTGAAATGAAACAATCTTGTAAAGGTAATTCATGACTTGCAACAGGTTCAGCTAAAGAATACAAGATATTTATTCAATTTCAAATAGAAGTATTCTCTATTGTCTTTATTTTGATAAGACAAAAGAATAATAAAATAACTCACATCTAGTAACAGCATCTCCAGAAAGTATTTCCCTGACTTTGTTCAAATCTTTCAAATTGCCAATTGTTTTTATTTGACAGGACATTGGTATAAAATATTATTTATACCTACTGTCACGATATGTTCAAAGTTAGACACTTTTGTATAGAGATAAAATAAATGGAATGTACAAAAACACAATATTATAGATATACGTTGTAAGGTAAAGTAATATATATAGAAAATATTTTAATTATTTTCTTATAATACATAGGTGCGCTAAAATCGCTATGTTTTATTGTTAGTTTACAATTTTACAATTTTACACTTTGTACAATTGCAATGATACGATACTTAAAAAATCTATTGTTGATAATGCTTTATCATTAACACATTCTTCTTAATTGTGTAGTAATTCAATGAAGTACAAAATAAGTGAATATAAAAAAATCTAAGTATGACGTTTTGTCAAGAAAGAATTTGACAGATTGTTTGAATTAATACTCTTCCATAACACTAGATGGCGATAACTTTCTTCTTTAGTTTATTTTGTAATATTTAATTAATAATTGCATATAGATATTTATTTTTAAATGATAGTAATTAATGATATATATATATGTATATATATTTAATTTGAATTATTATTAATTCAAATTAATTTGGACAAATTATCGAATTATAGAATAGTATTTCATGTGAACATTTACAGAGGGCACTTGTGCTTCATTTTCTTATTTTCTTGTTAGATGTCTTATCTACTACAAATGATTAATTCATGGAACATATGGAACTCAATAAAGAAACAATTAAAAAACAATATAAAAGTATTTCCCGCCAAGATGTTATAAGTTTGTTGGATGTCCATTTATCGTTTATTTTTTACGATTTTCTTCATTTCTATGTTATATTCAAAGAATGTGATATTGTTTTTTTATATAATAATTGTTTGTTGAAAATTAAATATTGACAAAGTAAATAATGAGCGAGGCTCAAGGTAAATCATATTAAACATATAAATATCTATAAATAAAATTGTTTCTATATTAAGATTAAAATGAATTAAAAACAATGGCAATGATATATATGTATATATATATATATATATTTGTTTTAATTATTTTCTTTGTTATAATTAGAATCCCCTTCTGGTAGAGCTAGAAGGGAAAAACCTGGAAAAAGTGCATGTCTCTTAGCATTACAAAAGTTGAAGCAATTGAAAGGAAGTAAGAACAAATATGAAATTGATGAATTGGAAAATGTTTATGAAGAAGTCGATGAACAGGAATATACTAAGACTGTTCTTAAACGCCAAAATGATGATTGGATTGTTGATGATGGTAATTAGTCTTGTAGTATATGATTTTAGTACGTAGAGAACATGATATTATTATATTTCAATTTATAGGTGGAAGTGGTTACATAGAAGATGGTAGAGAAGTCTTCGATGATGATTTAGATGATAGCAGTATTCAGACTGCAATGAAACATAGTGTTTCAGGACCCAGAAAGAAGAAAAAGAATGTTACTAAAAGCAAAAGGAGTATTCAAGATATGCTTATGCAAATGCCTTCTAATCAAAAAAGTAAAAATACTTTTGTTGATGATGATATTTTAGGAGATTTAATGAGCGAACTTAAAAAAGAAGATTGCAAAAAAGTACCTGATATGAAAATTAATACAAATAAATTTTGCAAAACATATCATTTAAATAAAAAGTAAGTAATTAAAGTTTAGTCAAATTTATTTTAACATACAATGTGTGTGTGTGTGTATTTGATGGGATTTTATGTTGATATTATTAGTAGCAATCAAGATGCAGAGAAAAAGAAAAAAGTAACAACAGGTGACAACAACGATATGCTTTTAACCATTGACACTCCTAGTAGCGATGATGAACCACTTTTTGATACATTAAACAAAAACGATTGTAAAAACAAATCACCAAGTATTAAGACACCATCAAATAATGGTGGTGTATGTGTTCAAAGTACAAGTCAAGAAATTACTAACGATGTCAGCGATGAATCTCAGCCTGTAAGCATAGAAAAAACTACTAATACGAATGAAGTATCGGGCACTCAAATAATTGAAGATGGAAGTTTAGATATTAGTGCATATGTCGGAGATGTGAGTTTTTATTTTATTTAATATTTTGTATAAACAAATGCATCAAAATACTTATGTTATTATTTTTGTGAATTAGTTGTCTGAAATAGATTTTGAAAATTCAAGTTTAAACGAAAGTGAACATTTGAAAGAATCAGTGCCAACGACTTCAAAAGCTGAGAATCATACTAAGATTAAATCTCCAACACTCTGCAAAGATGCTGATATATTGGAGGAAAATCAGGAAATTTTTAATGAAATATGGAACGATGATTTTGGAATGCAAACAACAAATGTTGAAGTTACTGCAGAGAATTCAGATGTGTCTATACCATTTATTAAAAATTCAGCTGGGGAAGAAATATTTCGTTTTTATTGGTGGGATGCATATGAAGATTTTTATAAACAGCCAGGCACCGTATACTTATTTGGAAAAGTTTATATTCCATCTACCAAAACATATTGTTCTTGCTGTCTTACAGTGAAAAATATTCCAAGAAGGATTTATCTTTTACCTCGAGAATACGTAAGTAAATGTTTTCTTGCATACCTTTAAAAATAGTCAAATGAAGACATTTTTAATAATAAATCACAATTATGAAAGAATCATTTTCTAAATTTCAGATAAAAAATTCTTCCGATTCTGAACAAAAACAAACTACCATGCATGATGTGTATCAAGAGTTCAATGAATTTGCTAATAAAGTAGGAATTAAAGAATTCAAATCTAGTCAAGTTTCAAAGTATTATGCTTTTGAGCAAGAAGATGTACCGAAATTTTCAGACTACTTAGAAGTTAGATATTCTACATATTATCCACTTATTGACTCAGGATATTCAGGGCCTGCTATAGAAAAAGTTTTTGGAACAACAGTTAGAAGTTTAGAGCTTCTACTTATAGAAAGAAATATCAAAGGTCCTTGCTGGTTGGATATCAAATGTGCAATTCCTACAGGAGTAAAATCAAGTTGGTGTAAATTGAATGTATGTTTCTTCAATACAAGTTATTAATTCGTTTATTCGTTTATTCGTCTCGACGACATTTTTATTAATCCATTTAATATTACGAGTGTTTCTAATTAATAGGTTACATGCATGAAAATGGAAAATATTTCTGTTAGTTCAGAATCTCAAAACTTATCAATACCTCCAATGACAATAGCAACGTTAAACGTTCGTGTATCCACACATGCCAAATCGCAACAAAATGAAGTTGTAATGGTTGGAATTCTTCTTCGTCGTAAATATAATATTGACAAGGAACGGCCTAAACAACCAAATTTATTTGAACAAAGTTTTTGTGGTAAGTTTCCCCGTACTTAATATGTTATAAATATATTTCAATATAAAGAAATGTTTTAATTTGTTTAATATAGTTATAACTAAACCGCGAGATATTCTATGGCCAAGACAAGCCCAAGGAGTACTATCAAAAATAAAATATACCACAATAATAAAATGTGATAATGAACATGATCTACTCGAAGAAGTACTTAAAATAATAGAAAATGTAGATCCAGATTTATGCATTGGTTATGATTGTGGATTTCAATTGGATGTTTTGTTGCATAGAATTTTTAATCTTCGAGTATCAAACTGGAGTAGAATTGGAAAATTAAGACGTAGTACTCATCCTATTATTAAAGTGAGTGAGATTATTTGCATGAAAAGATTGGCATTAAAAAAGACAATTATAAAATATAAGCTTATCATCAAATAAATGTTCTTTTCTAGGGAAAAATTAATACGGGTCAAGCATTCGCTGGTCGTTCTCTTTGTGATATACAAATTTCAGCCAAAGAATTAAATTTAAAAGTCAGGAGTTATGATTTGCAATCTCTTTGCATAGCAGTAAGTGATTTATATATTGTGTTAGATTATTTATTAAATTAATATTATTTAATTAACTGATCAAGTCTTGTTTTATGGTTTTATGTTATTAGGTATTAAAACAAAATGAAAATGAATACAAAGAATTAAAACCTGGAGAATGTCCTTTGTTTTATACAACGGTAGAAAAACTGGAAAATCTCATAAAACGTACATTAATGGAAGCATCCTATATTTTGTCTATAACATTTGAACTTGATATATTACCACTTGCATTGCAAATTACGTCTATAGCTGGTATAAATATAATATATATATATAAACGTTGATTTTGTTCAATATCAATTATATATTTATATTTCATGATTTGTGTACAGGTAATATTTTATCAAGAACACTGTCAGCTGGCCGAGCAGAAAGAAATGAATATCTTTTATTACATGCTTTCCATTTAAAAAATTACATAACACCAGATAAATTGCAAGGAAAAATAAAAAAAGATACCACCGAGGGTGGTAAGTTGTGTGATAATAAAAAAGTTAATAAATCATTGGAGCATGCATATGTGCATATGCATTAATATATTTCTTTATACGTAGATAATCCTAGAAAGAAAAAAGCAGCTTATGCGGGTGGTTTAGTCTTAACTGCACAAAAAGGGTTTTATGATACGTTGATTTTATTAATGGATTTTAACTCTTTATACCCCAGTATAATACAAGAGTACAATTTATGTTTTACCACGGTACCAGGTGCAGCATACGCTGATTATGAGGTCAATATATAGGGCTTTTCAAATAGATATATTTTAATATGCAGCATATAGTTGTTTATATAATATGTGTGTTTGTAGGATTTAGAAATACCAGATTCGAGTTTAGAACCAGGCATCGTTCCTACAGAAATTCGTAAACTCGTGGAGAGTAGAGTTGAAATAAAAAAATTAATGAAAAGACCGAATATTTCTTCAGAGTTAAAAATGCAATATAATATACGACAAATGGCTTTGAAACTCACTGCAAATTCTATGTATGGATGTTTAGGTGCAACACATTGTAGATTTTATGCTAAAGGATTAGCTGCTCTAATAACATGTAAGTAATCAAAGTAAGTCCAAATAAAAGTAAGGTATTATTATCACTATTAAAAAGCATATAAGATTTTTCAACGTAAGATTTGTTGTTTGTAGCAAAGGGTAGAGAAATATTGCAAGATACAAAACGTATGGTGGAAAAATTAAATTATGATGTTATTTATGGCGATACTGATTCTATAATGATAAAAACTAATATTCTTGATTATGATGAAGTTTTTTCTATTGGAAAAAAGGTATAATATCAACTAATTTGATATTTTTCTAATGTGTATTTTGTAGTTTTTATTTCATTGTATATATTTATCTAACAGATAAAACAAGAGGTTAACAAGTTATATAAAAAAGTAGAATTAGATATTGACGGTGTATTTCGTTATTTATTACTTTTACAAAAGAAGAAATATGCTGCTGTTACTATGGTTAAATTACCAAATGGAAAAATACAACTAACTCAAGAACACAAAGGTTTGGATATTGTTAGAAGAGATTGGTGTCAGTTAGCCTGTGAAACTGGAAAGTATGTATATTAAATGCATATTTTCATTTGTTGTTTCAATCATTTATTACATGATAAATGTAGATATACATTTGTAGGAAAATTTTGAATCAACTATTTTCCGAGCAAACCAACGACACACGAGTAGAAGAAATTTTTACTATTTTACAAAATGTTTCCAAAAATGTTCGAGAAAATAAAGTGCCTTTATCTTCATTAATTGTTACTAAACAACTTTCCAAAAATCCTCATGAATATCCTGATAGAAAACAGGCTCATGTTTCGGTTGCATTGAGATTAAACAAGGATGGTGGTAGAATGTGGAAAGTTGGTGACACTATATCTTATATTATATGCGAGGTATTTATTCACATTATATATTATATATAACAATTATTTCGTTTATTTCATTTTAAATCTCTAGTTATATATATCTAATATAACAATATTATTTTATTTTAGGATGGAACAGATAAGTCGGCCACAGAAAGAGCTTATCATATTGATGAATTCAAAAAAAGGATAATTTAAAAATTGATATTAATTATTATTTGATGAATCAAATACTTCCAGTTGTATTAAGAATTTGTGAACCAATAGAAGGAATAGATGATGTATTATTAGCCAGGAATTTAGGTACTTATCAATTTTCCTCATCTATACAGTTTTGCAAATTATGTTATAACTTTTAAACTATATAATGTTTGAAATGATTTATCTTTATATAACATTTCGTTGTTATTATTATAAATAGGTTTAGAAAACGTTTATAAGTCGAAAGCAACAGTCAGCGAAGAAGACAACCTTAGAGCACCCATTTCAATAAATGAAGATAAATTTAAATACTGCCTACCTTTCAAGTTTAATTGTATAAATGATAAATGTGAAGCTGAAATCACAATAAATGGTGTTATATCTTCATTTGTGAGTAAAGAAAAATAATTTACTTACTGTAAAGAGACAATTAAGTTTTAGTATAATTATTAAACTATATGTTCACACAGGCTGAAGGTGATCGTCTATCATTAAGCAGGTGTTCTAATCCAGAATGTACAATGCCTCCATGGAAATATTATAAAGCCATACAAAACACTATACAACTTGCTTTGAGATCTTTTATAGATACTTATTATGAATGTTGGATAGAGTGTGAAAATCCTCTTTGTTCATACAGAACTAGAAAAATACCATTATCTTTTCAGGGAAAGTATCCTAAATGTCCTAAATGCACAGATGCTTTTATGCATAAAGTTGTAAGTATTATCATTTATTTTTCTTCAATATTTCATTTAAGACAATGATATAAATACTACAAATTATTTATTTGGTTTAGTACTCAGATATTCAACTGTACAATCAAATTTCTTACTATCATCATATTTTTGATATAAATCAACCTCAATACAAGTGTAAGTACAACTCACAACAAACAATTCATTTCATTTCATTTTTCTAATTAACAATGTATGTATTTAATTAATGTTTTTTTCTTTTTTTTCATTTTTAGCTATACTAAACAGTTATTCTCGAGAAATAATATCAGCATATGATACTTTAAGAGAGACGGTTGATAAATTCTTATATGCCAGTGCATATTCAGTTATAGATTTAAGTGCAATATTTTCAAGGCAGACTTTAAACAATTGTCAATTATCCGATAAATTTATTGAAACAGATGAAAACATTTTCGAGGAAGCATATAATTTGAACAATTCAATGACGGATGAATCAGGTGATGAGCTTACATTCAATTTAAGTAACAAAACACTTTCAACGAACACTTAAAACAAATTTAATTGATGCATTTTTTATTATGTATAAATATATTATATTTTTTATACTTCGATAATATCTTTTAATAAAATATTAGCGTTGAAAATAATATTTTATTATATATAAATACTTGTTATTTATTAGAAAGAAAAATTATTAAAATTTATATCCATTTCAACTAATGAATAAATGTTTACAGCATTTTCTTGAAATTCTCTCCTACAGCTAGTACTGTCCTCAATAAAACTGTATCCATGAAATGGAAAGTATAGTAGTGAAACTACTATACTTTGTTATTTTTCTAGAAATTTTTCGGCCCACAATTTGGACATTTAAATTGAAAAATATTCTTATTTCAAAATATACACACACGTAATGCTTTCGAAGTTTGCGTATTAACCGCCAGATGTAGCCACAGATACCAAAAAACAGAATACTGCACTTGATCACGTGATCTAATACTTTTTTAGATCGTATGTTCACCGCTAGATGTAGCCACAAATACCAAAAAAAAAAAAAAAAAAAAGAACAACATACGAGACGTGATCACGTGGTCGACCACCTATTTCTTGGCGCGTCAATTCAAATATATTCTTATTTTAAATAGCCCGGTTAATGCTTTCGTAATTTTATGTCCACTGCTAGATGTAGCCACAGTTACCGAAAAAAGCATAAGGCATCGTCATCTATATATTTCTTGAATTTGATTAACCATATAATAGTAGAAATTATAAAATAACTTAAATTATATTTATTACTTATTATTAAAATTATGGCTTGTAGTAATACAAAGGAAAATACTAAAGAATATAATAATTTTTTAGCAGCTTATCAAGAATTAAAATTTTCTAAATCAGATGAAGATCCATTTAAAATTTTGAACGTTGAACGTCGTTGCCTTGGTATGAAATATTTAGCAGCAAAAAGATCGTAAGTATATATTCTTTAAATATATATATCTCTCTGTTCTTTATTTCTTAATTTATCACATTACTTGAACAATTAGTAAATTACAGAGGTTTTGAGGATGTTGCGATGTGTCTTTTAGAAAAAGGCCTAAAAGAATGTCAACATCAAATAGAAAAGAGCGGGGATTATTGGAATTCAATTGAAGAAAACATTGTTGAAAGTGTTAATGATCCTTCACAATGGAAATCAGGATTAAACGATGTACAAACAGCAATTGATTTGATAGAATGTTTACCATGTCAAGATGAAAATACTTTAGCATGCAAAGAAAAGATAATTAATGATGGATATATTAAAGATATTGTTGATATGTGGAAGACACAAGATACAAGAAAAAGAAAATGTAGTATCCAAAGACGTCCTCCTCAATTTGAAACAATTAAAGCAAATGATAATAAAATTGCTCTTGTCAATAAAAGTTCCACATGTAATCAAAGCAAACCCATAGAAGTAAGTTATACAAATGATTTATACAAATATTAATACAAATTTATTGAAATATAATTTTTGTTTTGTTTGTTGTTTTATTAGTGTAATAAGAAGGAATTAGCAGGTTTAAAAAATGGGCTTTCTTTATTCAAAACTGCCAGAGATGAATTGAATATTCAACAAAATTCAAAGAATAGGCAGCCAGCACAAAAGAAGACATTAGGTGGTAAATCTTCAGTTAAATCTCCATTTGTGTGTCCTTTTAAACGTGAGGAAAATAAAGTAATGCAGTATCAAAATAATAAAATAGAAAATGAAAGTGATTCAGCAGATGTAGAAGATGAAAGGTTGAAAAACATTGATCCGAAGTTGATAGAGTTAATAAAAAATGAAATCATGGATTTACGAACATCAGTTTCTTGGGATGACATAGCAGGACTTGAATATGCTAAGAAAATGATTCAAGAAGTCATTGTATTTCCTATGTTGAGGCCTGACATTTTCACCGGTCTACGTAGGCCACCAAGAGGAATTTTATTATTTGGACCACCTGGTACAGGAAAAACATTGATTGGAAGGTGTATCGCAGTGCAAAGTAAATCAACATTTTTTTCTATATCTGCGAGCTCCTTGACCTCCAAGTGGATAGGGGAAGGAGAAAAAATGGTTAGAGCATTATTTGCTGTTGCTAGAGTTAATCAACCTTCAGTTGTTTTTATAGATGAAATAGACTCTTTGCTTTCTCAAAGATCAGAGACCGAGCATGAGAGTTCGAGAAGACTTAAAACTGAATTTTTAGTACAACTGGATGGAGCAGCAACTTCAGAAGATGATCGCATTTTAATCGTAGGTGCAACTAATAGACCACAAGAATTAGATGAAGCAGCGCGTCGTCGTCTTGTTAAAAGGCTCTATATTCCATTACCAGAGTTGCAAGCACGAAAACAAATTATACGCAATTTATTATCATCGGTAAAACACAATGTAACAGAAGAAGATATTACTGATGTTGCTCAACAAGCAGACGGTTATTCAGGTGCCGATATGAAAACTTTATGTACGGAAGCTAGTATGGGACCAATCAGATGTATTCCGTATAATTTGTTACAAGAAATACCGTCTGATGAGATAGCACCAGTAACACTTCAGGATTTTCAAGAAGCTCTACAAAATGTTCGTCCTAGTGTTTCTCAATCAGATTTAGCTATTTATGTTAATTGGGATCGCACATATGGTACTGGTTCTTTACAGAACGGTAAGACATAATAACAAAAGATACACAAATTTTTTAACTTGTACACAAAATTTATAATCTGATTTTATTTTGTAATAAAAATAATTATACAATTACAAATCATTTCAATGAATTGAATTGAAAATATCGTAAAAGTTGATTTAATTATGTTAAATAAGTTTGAAGCTACTTCGTCGAGAAAAAAGAAAGAAAACAAAATATAATAGTTTCGTTTTTCTTTTCATGTTCGACATACTTTATCGCGAACGTTCAGTTAACATTGCAAGGATTCCACGAAAAGAGTCATCGAGAGGAGAAACCCTCTACCATACGTAGAAGTGATCGTAAAACGTTAATGGGTCGGCCACACGATTTTACGATGTTTCATAGAAGATGTAAAAAAGCTTATGGATAAATCTTGAATGTTCGCGGGACTTGAGAGCTGTACGACTTAAAACGAACAGTATCATCATTATCATCATCATCATCATCATTCGATTTATTCCTTCGTTTGCGTGAAATTTATATTTGATTAATGGTAAAGTTCTTTCCCACACACACACACACACACAACCAATCTTTTAGTCTGTCGATCATCGATATTAATGACTTTGTTTTAACAAAAATCATAGCTTTCTCAGGTTAAAGGCAAATAACGGAGTTTAGTTTTTCAATATAAGAAGGAAGAAGAGTCTCGGAGAACATCTGGCAGATATCGATAATCTGCGAGTATTTGAAAAAGATCTTTTCCCTCACTCTTCCATTCCTTTTCTATGATTTATTTCAAATTAACAGTAGACTTTTACTTTTAATAATCCTCCAGTATATTTCATTAATCTTATCAACGTTTTAATACTTGGCATAAAATCAGAAATTAACATAAAATTAGAAATCTTATCAACATGATATATATGTAATATTTGTAACTTAACTGCGTGTTATTTAATATACATTTTCTTTATTTACAGATGAAGCAGTAGACTCTCCGAATGTTTATAAGGATAATAAAAAGAAATTTTATATCTACTTCGTAAAAAAGATTTGTTTATATTACATTATATTTTTTATTTATATATATTTAAAACGTTGAATGCCACGGTGGTCACCGGTCATCTCCCCGCAGTAAGATAAAAATGCGCGTTGCACATGATAATAAACTTTAACTTATTTGTTGTAAATAATATTTCAACATAATATGTAACGCATATTAATAAATTTGTGTTAATGCTACGAACGGGGAATATAAAATTAGCGTTGCATTCAACGTGTTAAATACATGGGTATTTCATCATTTATATTTTTCCATCGTTGTTAACTTTACAGTAGCTCCTAATTACATTTCTAATTGTTGTTTAAAGATCAATTGTAAAGCTTAGTTGTGAATGGCATTTATGATCTAATAACAACGTACTAAGAATCGTCTAGGGGAGTCCGTATAAAACATTATCGTTAGAGAAGGATGTGGCAATGGATCGATTTCAAAGATGATCGTTATTAAATTCTCATCGAGAATAGTATGAGTTTAGAGATGAGTTTGTTCGCTGCAGGTAGTAAGTAAATATACGAGTATATACTTCCTGCGGTGCACTATCTTTTCTTCTTTTTCTTCAACTAGTTCTAGCATCGTCGAGGAGGCACATTTTAAATCGTAGGCGGTACAGAAGTGCTGATAAGACCGATACGCCGACGTAAAGCGACCGTAAATGGCCCGTAAAAGTATGAATGAAGCGTTCTTGGTTAAATGATAGCAACCATCACGCTTCTGTAACATAGCTTTCTAAAAAGAGCTTCGACTTTTATGGTAGAAATAAGAAGAGAAATTTATTGAGTATTAACGTAATTATTAAGAGAGCGAGAGAGAGAGAGATGTATGCATTATATTATATTTAGGTACTTGGAAAAATCGTAAATTTTACATGATTTTTAAACTATTTTAAAAAGATATATTATTATTTCTTCGTAAATAAATCTTTTTATTTGCTATTTATCTGATTAGGATTATTCAACTTTTTCAATAATCTAAAAAAATAAGAATAAAATTATTCGATTCAGTATATATCGTCTATTTAATCTATTTATATATGATTTTCTTAGAAATTCTCATCATGGTTGAACATCATACGCGTTGCAATTTAAACGAAGAATAATTTTCAAGGATGTAAAAGAGTAGTGTTACTAAAAGGATACAGGAAGTAAAAGGTAAGGTCGTTTCCACGAAAGAAATAAGGCTTTTGCTTTTAACGAGTCTCCCATCCGAGAATTTCTATTACAATCGTCAATCTTATAATCGTCTTGGTGCTTGCTTCCATAACTCTGTAATTCGATGATCGTTTAATCACCGAGCGATATCCTCAGCGTTTCTCTTGGGTGAGAGTGAGAGCGTTTACGATCCTACGAGTACAGGGAATAATCGTCGTTGGAATACCGGTATTCGACATGGCACGCGTGTTAAAACGACATCGAGTTTAATATTTCAAGTATAAATACGTTCACATGTTCGATCGAGTGTGAAAAAGAAAGAGAAAAATAAAGGAATAAAATAATAAATAAAGAAAATATAACCAACTTGAATTCTATATTAGAAACCATCACGCGTGATACATATTAGTTTTTTCTTTTTTTTTTTTACATAGGATAATAATAAATTGAAAAAGTTTTCTTATTTTATACATAATGTATATAATAAGTATACACATAAACATAAACTTATATATTTTCTAGTTTGTCTCTTATTTTCGAACACGAGTCCAAACGTAGATCAGAATTGCGAGAGAAGAAGAAGAAAAAGAAGAAGAAAAAGAAGAAGAAAAGAATACCTCAGGTAAAAATGATTTCTTCGACGTACTAGAGATTTACGGTATGTCACGCGAAAGGTCTTCGGTCAAATTGTTTCACATTGATTTTCAGGTCGAAGATGAGAGAAAGAGAAAGAAAGAAAGAAAGAAAGAAAAAAAGAAAGAAAGAGAGAGAGAGGCGTCTGTACCGCTTCGTCTGCCCACACGCGACGTCTCTGAGAAGGCATTGTGGTTTCCAGGCACTTATTTATGTGCAGCTCGACGTTTCCGCCCCTTCCGCCTATAGTTTAGGGCCGTTGACTTGAACGAAAGCGTCCAAGTGGAAGGAAGGCATCGTGCCATCGTCGTCGTCTTCGTCGTCGTCTTCGTCGTCATCTTCGACGTTTCCCGTTGTCACTTTGTCGCAACACCGACGACGACCTTTTCTTTCATCGTTTCTCGCGACAGGTGTAATTACACGGATGAGATGAGATGAGACGAGACGAGACGAGACGATACGACTAACTCTCACTTCTATGTCTTCTAATGGAAATTCATTTTTCGTCCTTCGAAACGTCTAGCGCAAATTAATCGGAGAAGGAAATAAATCGCTGTTACAACGTTCGACCACTTTCTCGGAGAATGACTATTTCGTCGTGTTTAATAACTGTCGAGTCGTGTGTTTATGTTTGTCTTAACTGGTAAATGAAAATGTATTTACAAAAGGGAAGGATTGAATTGGAAGGAAAGTAGTTTTTGTATAGCTTTATTTTTCTTCCTTTATATCTGACACAAAATTTTTTCAACAATGAGCGATATATTATACATTGTTTGTTCGTTAGATTATTATAAGAACTTTTATATATCGAGATATAACGGGGAATCGTAAGAGTTTAATATATCGGATTAAAAAATAAAAAAAAGGAAAAAAGAAACAAAGGAAAAAGTTGCGTGAAAATAACTACGCCCGTTGACCCGAAACACATTCTCTCTCTCTTTCTCTTTCTTTATATAATATAAGAAAGATTTTTGCTCTTGGCGCGTACACAACGCGTATGCAAAATAAGCGACGACGGGCTCATAACGTATGTATCTCGCTTTCTATCGGAGCTCGCGAAACCATATTAGTGCATCCTGCATTGCGCAAACTGTACGGCCAGCTGCAATCCCGGCTCCATATTAGCCTTCTCGTCCACCACTACTTTCGCGGCTTGGCTTATTGATTGGGTTATAATCGACGAAAAATACGGAGTCGATGGCCCATTACACGAGCTTCTCCGTTCGATCGTCTTTCGATTCTTCGCCATTTCATCGTCACCCTCATCTTCGTTTAGTTGTTCCGCTTACAGTCGTACGCGGATGCATTTTACGTCCGCCTATGTATTTTATATTAAGTTCTATTTCTTTTTATTATTTTATTATTATTATATTATTTCATCCCCTTCCATATCTTATAGATTCGAAACCGTTCGTTCAACTGCTAACAACAACAACGCAACACGAGCTTCAGGATCGCGAACGACTTCCACGAAACGATTATTTACCAGGAAGGAAGGACCTTTTGTGAACGACTAAGCGACTCAAGACGATCGAGGAGGATATCGTCGTCGATCAACGACCGTGCGAACGCCAGTGCGAGGGTTATTTGTAATTGTTAGGATCGCATTGTAACGAGAGCCTGAGTTATTGGACGTCGTTGGGCATATCGTATCCTTATTGAATCTCCTGTCACGTTACCGCGACGTATATATACTTTATATTGTACCGTTAGATATCACGTAGAGTCAATCCTTTCTCTCTCTAACTTTTTCTCTTTTTTCTTCTTTTTGTTTTTCTTTTTTTATCAAGAGAAAAGGATCAACGCGGATCCTAGTTTCGAATATGTATACCTACAGTTTAGTCTCTATTTTGCTTTCTTATTTTCAATATTTCGTTTCTAAAGCTAATTCAGTTATAAATTTTTAATATTTTTATATATATATATATGTATAAATTTTTCTTTTTTTCTAGGTCGTTAGTTTCGTTCAAAAAGTTATGCGTGTCAAGGTATTATAGATTTAGTCCTTTCTACCTGCAAATAGGTCGAAGTTATCCGATTTCGCAGTTACGAAAGAGCCCATTGAGTTAGTATTTGCCGCTCGTTTAATTCCACTCGCAGACCAAGAACGTAATACGACGAATAAGCAAGGACGAATTTGATCGGCGAGGTTGATATCGTGTCACGGTCAATGCAGCCGGATGTTTCTAATGACATTTTTTTTTGCTTTTTATTTTCTTGATTTAATTTAATGTTTTTTTTTTTCAGATTATATAATGCGGTTTATTCAAAAAAAATATAACTAAAGAAAAGTCATTTTTATGATAAAAATAGATAACTAGGCTGAGGAAAAAATTTCATTGGCGTGGAGAAAGATAGATAAATAAAGAAAGAGAAAGAGAAAAGACAAACAACGCTCTATGTTACTGCGAGCTCACGATCCGGCAGTACAATAAATTTCTTCGAAGTATCGGCTGGTCTCGAGTGTGTCGCACCTTCGACTTGGCTCGCACGTCGTCGAATTAATTTCCACGCGTTTGCGGAGTCGGCACAGAGAAGAAGAAGAAGAATAAAAAACAAAAATAAAAAAGAAGAAGAAGAGGGTGATTCGAGCGTTTTCTTTCTCACTTGAAAGAGTATGGAAAGAAAACGAGAAAGAAATAGAAAAGAATGAGAGAGAGATAGAGATAGAAGTTGAAGGTAAGAAGGGCTACAGGAGAGTAGAAATTAATTGGACGCGGCTTTAACTTTACGATTGTCACTATTATGCTGCCACAACGACGACGACGACGACGACGACGACGACGACGACGACGACGACGACGACGACGACGAAGACGACGATGGCAACGATAGTAATGGCGAATAAGAGGAAAGAGTAAGAAACTTATAAGAAGAAGAAGAAGAAGAAGAAGAAGATAAGAAGAAGAAGAAGAAGAAAAAGAAAAGAAAGAGAGTAAAGGTTGCACGCGGCGTGCCGCTCTCTCGTACAAGATAGTTAACGATTAATACGATTGCTCGCGTTTACCGCCGCGTGTTTCACACGCCAACCGGCTAGACGACACTAATTACGCTATCAAGTAACGCGAGGGAGCGTATACACCGTCAACGATAATTGTACTAACTGGCCGCTTCAATTGGGACGAATTATTTTCTCGCGGCCACGCGCTTTTTCCTTTATCTCCATCTCTCTTTATCTTTATATTTATCTTTTTTACTTTTTTATTATTCTTTCTTTTTTGCAACACACGATATATGACAGGGGTGTGTGGTTTCCCTTTTCTCGCTAAGCGGATCCAGTGTCTACGACCTCTTATCATCCTCCTGCATCTGCTTTCATTTTAAAGAAATAAATAAAGAGAAAGAGAGATATCGCAACGTTTGGTCGTTAACGATCACGATTTTCCATTTCTAAATTATAAGAATCTTTTGCTTTTTTCTCTTTTGTATATTATTATTTTGATTTCATTTCGAAGTGCGATGTGTACACGACGGGCGGTCGCCCCGACGTTCAACATTCCTTAGTTTCAAAGTATCCTAAGTGGATTATAAGATTGGCCTAAATATTATAACTGCTATATACTTTACGAATTATTGATTCACATTTTTCAATAAGTAAATAATAATACATTTAATTATATAGTACGGTGTGTAACACGTTGGAGATATTTTTTTCTCAGTTAATTTCTCGTTTGAAATAGAAAATTTGTAATAATCTTTAATCGGTACGTAACGACGTTGAAAAGCGGTAAAGAAGAATTCAAACATCGATCGTATCTTTATTTTTGTATAAATTTTTTGCCTTTTTTTCTTCTTTTGCTTGGCAAACCACGATCTCGTTCCCACGATCGAAGAAGACTCAACAAACTCTCTTTTTGTCCCCTCGTATCGTTGCTATTCTCGTGGTGTTAAAGGGTTACACGTCCGGGAGATACACATACACGCACATAAATATATATATGCATACAAGTGTAGGGATTCTTTAGATAGGATGTAAAAAACGCGTCGATTTTGGGGCCTGAACTTAATACTTAAATCCCTATTATTATTAAAATTATTTAGAGAGTTCTCTGCGGGAGTGTCATGGTGCGTTAGCCCTTTACATATTCTCTACAGATCTACAAATATATATATACATATGCATATATTCAATGTTATATTTATTATGGACTTTTAAATATATATATTTCATACATAGTGAAAAAAATTATGTGTGTGCCTTCAGAAATGCCATTATACATATATTAAAAAATGAAACAATTTCAGGAATTCAAATAGAAAAAGATCCCAAAGGTTTGTTGTTAAATCCAACGATGATCACCTGTAACAAAAAGAAAACTATATTAATTATAGAATCAAGTGAGATACAATAGCCTGACATATGAATCGTCCAATTCGCAGATGCACTTTTCAAATTGAATTCTCTATTTATTTTTATCAAATTTCTATTTGAAGTTACAATAAAATTGAATTTAAACGCGTGATTTTACATTTACGAAAAATAAAAAAAATAAAAAAGTAAAAGTAGAAATATTTAGTTAGCAAAAAAATAAATATGTTTCTATATAGAAAAGAAAAAATTACAAATTTAATAATTCAATTGCGATCAAAGTGAAAAATCTTAAAGAAAAAAAAAAGGTAGATTACTTTAATATTAAAAAGACGATAATTAGGTTTAAAAATGTAATAAAAAGGGAGTTTAAGTATTTTGACTCGAACTACCTAAACACATATGCATCTTTTTGACGATATAGACACATATTTAGTGTCCCAAGGAGATGGAATGGTCCATCATCTCCAATTACAACTAGAAATTAATGACGAGCAAAAAAGTAAAACAATAAAATATAAAATATGACTAGAGAGCCATTCTCTAAAGGTTCGAACTTGCTGTTGAACCTTTGAAAATAACTCAATAGCCTGTAGTTGCCCTCTTGAGCCACAATTAAGTGGGGGCCTCTTCGGCATTAAGCCTCTTCTTTCTTCATTCCATGAAAACTGCATTTGGACATTTCCTACGTGCGAGCAAGATAAGATCTTTCATACTATTTTTGCAAATAAACTTTTATTTTGTTATGATTCTAATTCTCAATTATATTAAGAAATTAATTTACATTTCGCGTACACTTTTCTAGCTCGTGGACCATCAATGAACTTGAAGTTCATTGACCATACACGAGAACATTTAATCGAATGTCCAAGCAGATAATAATTTCCCTCGATGACCTAATAACACTTCGCACTTTTAACATAGAGTAATAAGATCGAATTGAAATAGAAAATGCAATAAATGTAATGCATTATCTTGCAATACTTTGTTATATTTAATTATATCAAATAATTATAGCTGTAAGACGAAATCGCGATAGTGCGTAGTGCTAATCCTGAAATACTTAAAACTAAGTATCAAATGCATCAAAGAATTTGCGAATTTGATTCGACTCTATTTCGTTCGAAATAAAATCGAAGTAGAAATAAATTTTTCAAATGGTTGCAAATACCTTTGAATCATGATACATAATAAAGATCACAGAATAGTTACAAAATAAATTAACAAATCAAACATAATATAGAATGAGATGATCAAATTTTGTAACAATTCTGTATAAACCAGGAGGCGGAATTTCCACTCCGGAGTGGAAGCAAGAAGTCTAATGCCTTTCCTGGATCCTACCTACTTAAAATTAAAGTTTTCACATTCATTCAAAGAAGTATGCTACCTGCCTGCCTATTACCCATATTTTTACCCATTTTAAGAAAAACCATACATACCCACCCACTCACTCCACGGTTCTCACACATACCACCAGGGTGCAAAAGCCTAAACTAGAGAGCATGCCCCGGGGCACCTCCGACACCCTAGTTCAACCACGTTTTCTAAACTTATATGCTAATGGGTATACGTACGTATTTTGCTGTAATCGACTGCCAAGGCTAATGATTATTGCATAAAAAACTAAAGCAAAAATACAAGTATACACTAGTATATATGTATGCATACTAGTAATATACAAGTATATCAAAGTTTCCACAAATAAATGCAGTAACTCTACTATGCAAACGAGATTATCAAACAAATTAGAAATATTTAATATAAATATAAGAATACACAAAAACGTGATATGAGGAAGTAGTGCTTTGAGTATTTAATAATGTATTAAATGAATAAAAAATATCGCGAAACGATGTACAATACACACTACCTAATACGCACACACAGGTGTAAAGTACATCGTGCAATCACTAGCACAATAACAGCCGCCAATAGGGGAAAAAACTAAAACTAAACCCACGCTAACTGTTTCTCACCCATACGTGTAACACCTGGGCACACACATAGATGAGAACGCAGAAAGTATGGGGGGAGAAACGGGAGATTAGTATATTAGAAGCTGAAAATCCTGATCTAAAAAATATGATTAAGACATAAACACATAAATACATTTGTATAAAAATTCATCTAAGCGACTAAGGACTCTACAAGTCATTTGGTGAATAATGACTTAAACAAGCGAATGAAAAAAAAAAGTTACCCCATATGAAACAATTATAGCTTCGAGGTAAGGTTGTATTAAAAGACTCTACAATAATGATGGATATTTTTTGCAAACCTCGGACGACTCCTTTCATTAAGTTGGCTGTTCTAATGAAAGAACTGGGCTTTGAGCCACCACTTAACTGCCAAAGTCTATCCGTCGCGAATAAGTTTGTCTTCTTGCTCACTTATTTAAAATATCAAAGTATTGATATATCAAAATTAATTTCGATTAGATAAACTATGTACGAAGCAATGCATGTAAGACATTTATTACATGCTTTTATAAACGTTATAAAAAAGAGAGTGCATTTATTAATTGCATTATGAATTAAATGAATTTAACCGATGAGACAAGAAAACCTATCCTGAACTAATAATAAAACATACAATAAAATATACAATTTTCATGAGTAACTCCTAAAAAGGAATTACTCATGTGCTCGTCAATAATTTATTTAAATAATTACAACCAGTAACTCGTGCCGATTTGGACCTTTCATCCTCGGCATGATTGAGCACTGGAGGGACTTTAAATAAAAACTCACGGTTTAAGAAGTTCTGCGATGGCTCCAAAACACTCCTACTTCGCAGCAAGTATTGTAGTCTGACCATGGAAGACGATATTCGATTTGCCATTGAAGAAGATCCATCGAAGATCCATCAAAGAATTCATCCAACATCTTTCAAAGGAAGAGAATCCATGGTTATATCTGTAAAATAAAATAAAACAATACGATAAGTTATCTAGAATATTATCCAAAATCATATAAAATAAAATAGAATAAAATGTAAATAAAAATGAATACTTACAATGCATTCCAAGGAGATGCAGCTCTATTGCACCATGGTGATGCACCTCGCGTGAATCTAAAAACGCGGTATGAACGAAAATAAGAAACTATAGATGAGTTTCTTATCGCGAAACCGAAATTTTATTACACGACGAACAACACTGACTCTAATTCGCGTTTGATTTTAATTTATTACTCGCCCGATCACTGATTCTAAACTGCACTAATTCAAAGACTGCATTGCACGCAGTTTGATAATACCACCATAAACACTGCACATATTGCTTCGCGCACTATTGCAATCTGAAACTGAAATAAAAAACAATACTATTAATATCATTACTATTACAGATAATCATTAAAATTTTTAAGGAATTATTTAATACAAAAATATACTCACTTTAAATCTTTATTGATGAATGCACAATGGGTCTCCTATCCTTAGGATAATGATGACAATGCACAAATAATGACTATAAAACATATATAATAATAAATGCAATTAATTCAATTAACACTAGATTTATAGACTGAACAAATTTGATTCATTTCAAACTTTTTTGTTACATATATATAAAATAGAAATATTTTAAATTAATTGTAATTTGAGAAAATTTAAATTTATTTAACTTTACAGTAGAATATTTTTTTAAATTTTATGGTAATTTTAATTGCTGTAATGAAATATACATAAATATTAATTCCTCTTCTCTACCCACTTTTTCATTTAAACAATGTTTGTAAATTTTTAAAAAAATAATGAACAAAACAATAGTGAACAAATCTAGTGTTAAACGAATTTCTAAATGAATTTAATTAATAAAATGTGAATACCATTCCAACGATGATCTGAAACACAAATAAAAACAAAATAATATAAATCGTTGTTATATAAAAATTATTATAATTATTGAGAAAATGTTTAATATAAAAATTGACTTACGTTTTTTCTTCATTGATGAATGCACGATGGGTCTCCTACCCTTTGGATGACGATGAACACACGTTTAAACTTAATAAAAGAAACTTGCGAGTTTCTTAACCGAGCAAACGAAACTTTAACATGCGACGATCAACACTGAATCTACTTGTCGACTTTTTTATATTTTATTTTAACACGATGCAACACACGAGAACCTCATTGCCTACGCGCTCGATTGCAATGATTTTCTGAAACATAACAAGAAAAAGAACAATTAATATCATTGTTGTAATAAAAATCAATTGAAATTATCATAGAAATGTTTGATAGTAAAATATACTTACTTTTAGTCTTCGTTGATGACTGCAGGATGGGTATCCTACCCTTAGGATGACGATGTATAAAATAAAATTAAATAAAAAGTCTGAAAAGCTGAAACATACTAAAGACTATATTACAATATTTCCTGTAAATCATTTCTGAAGGCAGGGCACACATTAAAACCATTGAATATTTTTGATTAAATATTCTATGGTAAATACAAAGTATAAAAATTTTGTATCAAAGTATACCAAAAATGTAATGTTAGTATAAATATTAATTAAAAATCTTTAAAGTTGTCTAAATAAAACAGTAATTGTATCAGCAAACTCAATAAAGAGTAACCTAAAAAATAAACCAGTTTTAATACCATTCTATGCAATGAAAAACTTTTTAAACTATTAAAATCAAAACGATAACGTTAGAAATAAAATTATTAAATAATTTAATACGCCTTATTTTCGTTGATGTTGTCTCGTCGAAAGATAGAAGACTGTTTACGTTTTGTCGTCGGAAATTCGACGAAGAAAATTCCTCGAGAAATTCCTGGAAATAAAAATACACATTTATAATAACCTATATGTCGAGTGTATTGTTTTCTTATTCTTCCTCTCTCTCTCTCTCTCTCACTCCTTCTCTCTCACTCTTTCTGTAGTATTTCTATATGCTTATATGCTTATATTTAAAAGAAATAATGCTCACCTCGCCATATATGGAGAAGATAAAAAATCTTGCCACAAGGTTAAAAGATTAGTGAATTCGTGTTATAACTCTTCCCATGTTAAGAAAGCTAAAAGAAAGTAAAATATGAAAACACATAAAAATTATGCATGTAGTATGCATTTGATATATAACATTCGTTATATATCATTTAATATATAACAGGAAGGTGTACATTAAAATATTAATTGAAACAATTACCTGAAATTAACGGGATAACCAAATCCGCTGCAACAATTATATAGATGACTGATTAAAAAGTTCGAAAGATTCGCCATATTGATGCGCATAAAACAGGCGCATAAGACTGGCGCGAAAATACTGCATGCGCGAAAATGATGCGCAGTAGATTTTCTTTCTACCTATAATAAAAACAAATTTCGAATGATTAAAAATACGATATAGAAGCATAAAAATTGTCAAAATATACTCAAAAAATCAAAATTGATCCTTATATCCTTTACATATTATAATAGAAAGGTGTTAACCTTACAAAATATCTATTAATTACCTGATCTTAACGGGACGATGACACTCCGATGTGTTCTCCACGAAAGACGCCATGAAACTGAAGAATTCGGACGAAAGCTTGGCTGTGATTGGCTAATTCATTTTTTTGAACAAGAAAAGGGTCATCACTGCTTCTTACACGGACAGAATCTGACCTTCCTCATGACCACGCTGGTCAAACTACATATGATAATTTATTTATTAAATAAATTAAAAATCATTTCTATTTTTCTAATAAATGTACACAATACTTAAAAATATTCTAAAAATAATGAATAGAATAAAGACAATGTAGACATTAAGAGATCTTTGTCGTTTTGCACAAAAGAACATAATCGTATAGAAGAGAATTGTCGATAGAAAAATGTCTAATATGAAATGTAGCATATGAAAGAATAAATTCGCAAAATCTGTATCGATAAAGAATCCTCACAATTGAAATACTTTCACAGATGCATAATTGTTTTAAAAATATTCATAATAACGTTTATACACGATTCACACACGAAGGTTATTCCACATGCTTTTCTATGCTATAAGATACTACATTCTCTTTATCTTATTCATTATTTTTAGAATAATTATGAATAATGTGTACATTTTATTTGTAATCGAAAAAAGAAACACAAATTTATAACATATCAAAATTGTTTTCTATTTAATATATGTTAAATTGTGAGATAGTAGAAACCTGCTTTAAAAAATAAAATATGCATTATAACAAAAATAATTTTATCCTGAAATTAAATAAAATAAATATTACAATAAAAGATTTCTTGTTTTATCGGTGTAATGCCTGTAACATTATAAAAGTTATTAAAAAACATTATAAGGTAATTAGTTTCTGGAGATGAAATGGATAGAAGGAGCCAAGGAAAGGAATAAAAATATGTTCATTGGAAAATTACAGAAACTAATTACAATTATAATGTTTATGGTAAGCGGTCTTTGGCTGGATTTTATTTGCAATGAAATGTAAAACATATCAAAATATGTTAAACATTACATGGAAAGTAAAATACCATTGCCCAGGTCTAACCACGAGGAGGTAACCGCTTCTGAAGACCCAAGAGGGATGTGCATCCTAAAGATGCTCACATCCGAATATAATTCAAAGGAATGAATCTAACTCTTAGGCCCCACCATAAGAGTACCATTCAAAAAACCGTTAAAATTATTATCGAAAATACCAGAGAAAAATTTCAATATTAAAAAATACAAAATGAAAGACAAGGAGAGTAAGTTGAAAAGAAATTCAATAAAATCATCGATGATACTTAAAACTAACACACCCTAGAATAACTTCAACTTATAGAAATACAATCTATATACATTTATATACATAATTTTCAATCTCCATAAAATAAAGTATAATAATTAAAAAGAGTATACAAATTATGAGTTGTTCCATGGAACCTATAAATAAAGAAAATACATGAAAAATAATGATGTTCGTACATGTGCGATGCTACAAAGAGAATTATATAAAGATACGAATTTTCATTTTATTTATACAAATAATTATTTTATACTATCTTACATTACCAAGTCCACTTCTTGTTCCTTTTTGGTCCTCCTTTGGTCCACCTGTGGTCGTTTCCTTACCATAGTCCAATCTGCAACAGAAAACAAAGGGATAAAAAAGAGTTAAAACATAAAAGGGATAGGAAAACAGGGGGGATGGGTATAACTTTTAAAGCGGAACTTTTCACGATTTTTTTTTAAAGTGGTTTCCCCCCGATTGGACTAGTCCACTGACTCTAAATTTAGGAGAAACCTACACTAAATGTTCAGTCCAACACCGTATACTATTGCGAACTTACAGAAATGAATCCTTGGGTCCGTCTAACAATTAGCGGAAGATGCCTTCCCTTACAATGAAGCTTCAGTTTCCCATGCTAAATGCATATCTATCAATGCATATCAAAAAGCCAAAAAAGAAAAAAAGAAAAAAAAAGGACGGTAGTTCCAGTTTAAAAGTTAAATGAACATGATTCTATCCTTGGGAGTAAGATAGAATCATGGCTCGCGTGGGCAGGGTCGCATCCCTGAAGTAAATTCTTTATTGTAAATGGTACCACCCTTTACGAACAAAAAATTTACCCGCTACCCATTAAACCGCTTCTGAAACAGAAATTTTAATGAATATTAATACAATTTTATTTGCAATGTAATTAATTGGAGTATTTTATATTACCTTCCAGTCCAGGAACGCAATCAAGTTGAAGACAACCATCTGATAAACTGAAAAAATAAATTCAAAATAAAATGATTTTCTATTCAAAGTACGTTAATGTGTATGTAACGTTTAAACCAATGTATATGCGTTGAAATAATCTGAAATACAATTAGCGTGTATTAGAATAATGAAATAATTGTTAAACAATCGATAGAAGTATCGATTATTATTTAAAAGTACGGAATATATTTTCGGAGTACCTTCCTCTTCGAAATGCACTAATAGACTGAGCTGTTGTTCTCTAAAACAAAACATTGATTAGAAAGTTGTTTATGATTTTTCTTATGTTGATTATTTCTGCAACGGTAATAATAATTCTAATAATGACAATTCAAGATTATAACGTTCAGATTTAAACATTATTTTTATTCTAATGTGATTAATTTATTGTTCATGCGCAGTGATGACTTCGAGTGTTTAATTGTCCTGTAATATAATTACAATATATAAGAATATTATATTAATTGTTAATTAATCGATAGAAGTGTCGATTATTGTTTAAAAGTACGAGATAAATTATTGGAGTACCTTCTTCTTCGAAATGCACTAATAGACTGAGCTGTTGTTCTCTAAAACAAAACATTGATTAGAAAGTTGTTTATGATTTTTCTTATGTTGATTATTTCTGCAACGGTAATAATAATTCTAATAATGACAATTCAAGATTATAACGTTCAGATTTAAACATTATTTTTATTCTAATGTGATTAATTTATTGTTCATGCGCAGTGATGACTTCGAGTGTTTAATTGTCCTGTAATATAATTACAATATATAAGAATATTATATTAATTGTTAATTAATCGATAGAAGTGTCGATTATTGTTTAAAAGTACGAGATAAATTATTGGAGTACCTTCTTCTTCGAAATGCACTAATAGACTGAGCTGTTGTTCTCTAAAACAAAACATTGATTAGAAAGTTGTTTATGATTTTTCTTATGTTGATTATTTCTGCAACGGTAATTAAAATTCTAATAAAGAAAATTCAATATTATAACGTACAGATTTTATTATTTTATCTATTCTAACGTAATTATTTTATTGTTCCTGCGCAGTGATGACTTCCAGTGTTTAATTGTCCTGTAATATAAGTACAGTGTATAAGAATATTATATTAATTGTTAATTAATCGATAGAAGTATTAATTATTGTTTAAAAGTACGAGATATATTATTGGAGTACCTTCCTCTTCGAAATTCACTTGCAGACTGACCCATTGTTCTCTAAAACAAAACATTAATTAGAAAGTTGTTTATGATTTTTCTTATGTTGATTATTTCTGCAACGGTAATAATAATTCTAATAATGACAATTCAAGATTATAACGTTCAGATTTAAACATTATTTTTATTCTAATGTGATTAATTTATTGTTCATGCGCAGTGATGACTTCGAGTGTTTAATTGTCCTGTAATATAATTACAATATATAAGAATATTATATTAATTGTTAATTAATCGATAGAAGTGTCGATTATTGTTTAAAAGTACGAGATAAATTATTGGAGTACCTTCTTCTTCGAAATGCACTAATAGACTGAGCTGTTGTTCTCTAAAACAAAACATTGATTAGAAAGTTGTTTATGATTTTTCTTATGTTGATTATTTCTGCAACGGTAATTAAAATTCTAATAAAGAAAATTCAATATTATAACGTACAGATTTTATTATTTTATCTATTCTAACGTAATTATTTTATTGTTCCTGCGCAGTGATAACTTCGAGTGTTTAATTGTCCTGTAATATAAGTACAGTGTATAAGAATATTATATTAATTATTAATTAATCGATAGAAGTATTAATTATTGTTTAAAAGTACGAGATATATTATTGGAGTACCTTCCTCTTCGAAATTCACTTGCAGACTGAGCCATTGTTCTCTAAAACAAAACATTAATTAGAAAGTTGTTTATGATTTTTCTTATGTGGATTATTTCTGTAACGATAATAATAATTCTAATAATAAAAATTTAATATTATAACGTACAGATTTTATTATTTTATCTATTCTTACGTAATTATTTTATTGTTCCTGCGCAGTGATGACTTCGAGTGTTTAATTGTCCTGTAATATAAGTACAGTGTATTAGAGTATTAAAACAATTGTTAATTAATCGATGGAAGTGTCGATTATTGTTTAAAAGTACGAGATATATTATTGGAGTACCTTCCTCTTCGAAATGCACTAATAGACTGAGCTGTTGTTCTCTAAAACAAAACATTGATTAGAAAGTTGTTTATATGACTTCATATATGTTGATCATGTGTGCAACGGTAATTAAAATTCTAATAAAGAAAATTCAATATTATAACGTTCAAATTTTATTATTTTATTCATTCTAACGTAATTAATTTATTGTTCATGCGCAGTGATGACTTCGAGTGTTTAATTATGCTGTAATATAAGTAGAGTGTATTAGAGTATTAATATAATTGTTAAACAATCGATAGAAGTATCGATTATTGTTTAAAAGTACGAGATATATTATTGGAGTACCTTCCTCTTCGAAATGCACTAATAGACTGAGCTGTTGTTCTCTAAAACAAAACATTGATTAGAAAGTTGTTTATATGACTTCATATATGTTGATCATGTGTGCAACGGTAATTAAAATTCTAATAAAGAAAATTCAATATTATAACGTACAGATTTTATTATTTTATCTATTCTAACGTAATTATTTTATTGTTCCTGCGCAGTGATGACTTCGAGTGTTTAATTGTCCTGTAATATAAGTACAGTGTATAAGAATATTATATTAATTGTTAATTAATCGATAGAAGTATTAATTATTGTTTAAAAGTACGAGATATATTATTGGAGTACCTTCCTCTTCGAAATTCACTTGCAGACTGACCCATTGTTCTCTAAAACAAAACATTAATTAGAAAGTTGTTTATGATTTTTCTTATGTTGATTATTTCTGCAACGGTAATAATTATTCTAATAATGAAAATTCAAGATTAAAACGTTCGGATTTAAACATTATTTTTATTCTAATGTGATTAATCTATTGTTCATGCGCAGTGATGACTTCGAGTGTTTAATTATGCTGTAATATAAGTAGAGTGTATTAGAGTATTAATATAATTGTTAAACAATCGATAGAAGTATCGATTATTATTTAAAAGTACGGAATATATTTTCGGAGTACCTTCCTCTTCGAAATGCACTAATAGACTGAGCTGTTGTTCTCTAAAACAAAACATTGATTAGAAAGTTGTTTATATGACTTCATATATGTTGATCATGTGTGCAACGGTAATTAAAATTCTAATAAAGAAAATTCAATATTATAACGTACAGATTTTATTATTTTATCTATTCTAACGTAATTATTTTATTGTTCCTGCGCAGTGATGACTTCGAGTGTTTAATTATGCTGTAATATAAGTAGAGTGTATTAGAGTATTAATATAATTGTTAAAAAATCGATAGAAGTATCGATTATTATTTAAAAGTACGGAATATATTTTCGGAGTACCTTCCTCTTCGAAATGCACTAATAGACTGAGCTGTTGTTCTCTAAAACAAAACATTGATTAGAAAGTTGTTTATGATTTTTCTTATGTGGATTATTTCTGTAACGATAATAATAATTCTAATAATAAAAATTTAATATTATTACGTACAGATTTTATTATTTTATCTATTCTTACGTAATTATTTTATTGTTCCTGCACAGTGATGACTTCGAGTGTTTAATTGTCCTGTAATATAAGTACAGTGTATAAGAATATTATATTAATTATTAATTAATCGATAGAAGTATTAATTATTGTTTAAAAGTACGAGATATATTATTGGAGTACCTTCCTCTTCGAAATTCACTTGCAGACTGACCCATTGTTCTCTAAAACAAAACATTAATTAGAAAGTTGTTTATGATTTTTCTTATGTGGATTATTTCTGTAACGATAATAATAATTCTAATAATAAAAATTTAATATTATAACGTACAGATTTTATTATTTTATCTATTCTTACGTAATTATTTTATTGTTCCTGCGCAGTGATGACTTCGAGTGTTTAATTGTCCTGTAATATAAGTACAGTGTATTAGAGTATGAAAATAATTGTTAATTAATCGATAGAAGTGTCGATTATTGTTTAACAGTACGAGATAAATTATTGGAGTACCTTCCTCTTCGAAATGCACTAATAGACTGAGCTGTTGTTCTCTAAAACAAAACATTGATTAGAAAGTTGTTTATATGACTTCATATATGTTGATCATGTGTGCAACGGTAATTAAAATTCTAATAAAGAAAATTCAATATTATAACGTTCAAATTTTATTATTTTATTCATTCTAACGTAATTAATTTATTGTTCATGCGCAGTGATGACTTCGAGTGTTTAATTATGCTGTAATATAAGTAGAGTGTATTAGAGTATTAATATAATTGTTAAACAATCGATAGAAGTATCGATTATTGTTTAAAAGTACGAGATATATTATTGGAGTACCTTCCTCTTCGAAATGCACTAATAGACTGAGCTGTTGTTCTCTAAAACAAAACATTGATTAGAAAGTTGTTTATATGACTTCATATATGTTGATCATGTGTGCAACGGTAATTAAAATTCTAATAAAGAAAATTCAATATTATAACGTACAGATTTTATTATTTTATCTATTCTAACGTAATTATTTTATTGTTCCTGCGCAGTGATGACTTCGAGTGTTTAATTGTCCTGTAATATAAGTACAGTGTATAAGAATATTATATTAATTGTTAATTAATCGATAGAAGTATTAATTATTGTTTAAAAGTACGAGATATATTATTGGAGTACCTTCCTCTTCGAAATTCACTTGCAGACTGACCCATTGTTCTCTAAAACAAAACATTAATTAGAAAGTTGTTTATGATTTTTCTTATGTTGATTATTTCTGCAACGGTAATAATTATTCTAATAATGAAAATTCAAGATTAAAACGTTCGGATTTAAACATTATTTTTATTCTAATGTGATTAATCTATTGTTCATGCGCAGTGATGACTTCGAGTGTTTAATTATGCTGTAATATAAGTAGAGTGTATTAGAGTATTAATATAATTGTTAAACAATCGATAGAAGTATCGATTATTATTTAAAAGTACGGAATATATTTTCGGAGTACCTTCCTCTTCGAAATGCACTAATAGACTGAGCTGTTGTTCTCTAAAACAAAACATTGATTAGAAAGTTGTTTATATGACTTCATATATGTTGATCATGTGTGCAACGGTAATTAAAATTCTAATAAAGAAAATTCAATATTATAACGTACAGATTTTATTATTTTATCTATTCTAACGTAATTATTTTATTGTTCCTGCGCAGTGATGACTTCGAGTGTTTAATTATGCTGTAATATAAGTAGAGTGTATTAGAGTATTAATATAATTGTTAAAAAATCGATAGAAGTATCGATTATTATTTAAAAGTACGGAATATATTTTCGGAGTACCTTCCTCTTCGAAATGCACTAATAGACTGAGCTGTTGTTCTCTAAAACAAAACATTGATTAGAAAGTTGTTTATGATTTTTCTTATGTGGATTATTTCTGTAACGATAATAATAATTCTAATAATAAAAATTTAATATTATTACGTACAGATTTTATTATTTTATCTATTCTTACGTAATTATTTTATTGTTCCTGCACAGTGATGACTTCGAGTGTTTAATTGTCCTGTAATATAAGTACAGTGTATAAGAATATTATATTAATTATTAATTAATCGATAGAAGTATTAATTATTGTTTAAAAGTACGAGATATATTATTGGAGTACCTTCCTCTTCGAAATTCACTTGCAGACTGACCCATTGTTCTCTAAAACAAAACATTAATTAGAAAGTTGTTTATGATTTTTCTTATGTGGATTATTTCTGTAACGATAATAATAATTCTAATAATAAAAATTTAATATTATAACGTACAGATTTTATTATTTTATCTATTCTTACGTAATTATTTTATTGTTCCTGCGCAGTGATGACTTCGAGTGTTTAATTGTCCTGTAATATAAGTACAGTGTATTAGAGTATGAAAATAATTGTTAATTAATCGATAGAAGTGTCGATTATTGTTTAACAGTACGAGATAAATTATTGGAGTACCTTCCTCTTCGAAATGCACTAATAGACTGAGCTGTTGTTCTCTAAAACAAAACATTGATTAGAAAGTTGTTTATGATTTTTCTTATGTGGATTATTTCTGTAACGATAATAATAATTCTTATAATGAAAATTTAATATTATAACGTTCAAATTTTATTATTTTATTCATTCTAATGTAATTATTTTATTGTTCATGAGCAGTGATGACTTCGAGTGTTAAATTATTTGTAATATAAGTAGAGTGTATTAGAATATTAAAATAATTGTTAATTAATCGATAGAAGTATTAATAATTGTTTAAAAGTGTGAAATATATTTTCGGAGTTCCTTCCTCTTCGAAATTTATTTATAGACTGAGCCGTTCATTAGAATGATAAAATAATTGTTAAATAATTAATATAAGTGCATATTGTTATCTAATAACTTATTACATATGATCTATGTACCTTTCCCTTCAAGATTCACCTTTTAACTGAGACATTATCCTCTATAAAAATGCTTTTATTCAATGTTGGTTATGTTGTTTTCCAAATGTTGCCCATGTATGTAACAAAATAAAACATTCCAATTAAACAGAGATTAACATTATAACTCTCTTCATGTTATTACTATTTTTATTAAATACACATGTAACTTGTAATCATTATAAAAATAATGAATACAATAAAAAGAATGCATACTATAAACATTATCTCATTGCTCACGAGAAAAAAATCATGTATAAAAGAAACTTTGTCAAAGAAATTTGCAAAACAATTGACAATCTATCGCTTGCCAACAATAGAAAAGTCCCTATAATTTGTTTCTTCAACGTAAAAACTCGCCTTTATGATAAAGATTTAATTTTATACGTGTGGCAAGCGATAGATTGTCAATTGTTTTACAAATTTCTTTGACAAGGTTTCTTTTCTTCATGATTATTTTCTCGACTACCGTAAGATAATGTTTTTATTCTGCATTCTTATTATTCTATTCATTATTTTTGTAATGTTTACAATTACAGTGTGTAAAGTATTGTGAAGAGTGAAAAGAGTGTAAAAATAAGAGAATTAAAATCTGAAATTCTGTTTATTTCGAATGTTATTTGCGTTGCATACATGGACAAATTTGGAAAATAACCTAAACAACATTAAAATAAAAGTATTTTTATAGAGGATAATGTCTCAGTAAAAAGGTGAATCTGGAGGAGAAAGGTACATAGATCATATGTAATAAGTTATTAGATAACAAAATGCACTTATATTAATTATTTAACAATTATTTTATTATTCTAATATTCTCTAATTGCATTTCAGATTGTTTCTATGCATATACATTGGTTTAAACATTTCATATGTTTTAACATACATTAAATAGAAAACAATTTTGATATGTTATAAATTTGTGTTTCTTTTTTCGATTACAAATAAAATGTACACGTTATTTATAATTATTCTAAAAATAATGAATAGAATAAAGAGAATGTAGTATCTTATAGCATAGAAAATCATGTCGAATAATCTTCGTGTGTGAATCGTGTATAGACGTTATTGTAAATATTTTTAAAACAATTATGCATCTGTGAAAGTATTTCAATTGTGAGGATTCTTTATCGTTACAGATTTTGGGAATTTATTCTTTCATATGCTGCATTTCATATTAGACATTTTTCTATCGACAATTCTCTTCTATACGATTGTATTCTTTTATGCAAAACGACAAAGATCTCTTAATGTCTACATTGTCTTTATTCTATTCATTATTTTTAGAATATTTATAAGTATTGTGTACATTTATTAGAAAAATAAAAATGATTTTTAATTTATTTAATAAATAAATTATCATATGTAGTTTGACCAGCGTGGTCATGAGGAAGGTCAGATTCTGTCCGTGTAAGAAGCCGTGATGACCCTTTTCTTGTTCAAAAAAATGAATTAGCCAATCACAGCCAAGCTTTCGTCCGAATTCTTCAGTTTCATGGCGTCTTTCGTGGAGAACACATCGGAGTGTCATCGTCCCGTTAAGATCAGGTAATTAAAAGATATTTTGTAAAGTTTACATCTTCCTATTATAATATATAAAGGATGTAAGGATCAATTTTGATTTTTTGAGTATATTTTGACAATTTTTATGCTTCTATATCGTATTATTAATCATTCAAAATTTTTCTTTAATATAGGTGGAAGGAAGACATACTGCGCATCATTTTCGCGCATGCAGTATTTTCGCGCCAGTCTTACGCGCCTGCTTTATGCACTGCAATATGGCGAATCTTTCGAATTTTTTAACCTGCGATCTGTATACTTGTTGCAGCGGATTTGGTTATCCCGTTAATTTCAGGTAATTGTTTCAATTAATATTTTAATGTACACCTTCCTGTTATATATTAAATGATATATAACGAATGTTATATATCAAATGCATATTACATGCATAATTTTTATACGTGAGTTTTTTCATATTTTACTTTTTTTTTAGCTTTCTGAGCATGGGGAGAGTTGCAACACGAATTCACTAACCTTTCAATCTTGTGGCAACTTTTTTTATCTACTCCATATACGGCGAGGTGAGCATTATTTTTTTTAAGTATAAGCATAGAAGCATATAGAAATACTACAGAAAGAGTGAGAGAGAAGGAGTGTGTGAGAGAGAGGAAGAATAAGAAAACAATACACTCGACATATAAGCTATTATATAAATGTGTATTTATTTTTGTAGATATTTCTCGAGTCGACGACAAAACGTAAACAGCCGAAAACATAGGTGTAATAGCCGAGAGTTCGACATTCCGAAGATCTCCTCTACCAAGGTTACGTAGCAACGTATCTCGTATTCGTCTTCTATCCTTCGACGAGACAACATAAACGAAAAAGAGACGTATTAAATTATTTAATAATTTTATTTCTAACGTTATCATTTTGATTTTAATAGTTTAAAAAGTTTTTCATTGCATAGAATGGTATTAAAACTGGTTTATTTTTTAGGTTACTCTTTATTGAGTTTGCTGATACAATTACTGTTTTATTTAGACAACTTTAAAGATTTTTAATTAATATTTATACTAACATTACATTTTTGGTATACTTTGATACAAAATTTTTATACTTTGTATTTACCATAGAATATTTAATCAAAAATATTCAATGGTTTTAATGTGTGCCCTGCCTTCAGAAATGATTTACAGGAAATATTGTAATATAGTCTTTAGTATGTTTCAGCTTTTCAGACTTTTTATTTAATTTTATTTTATACATCGTCATCCTAAGGGTAGGATACCCATCCTGCAGTCATCAACGAAGACTAAAAGTAAGTATATTTTACTATCAAACATTTCTATGATAATTTCAATTGATTTTTATTACAACAATGATATTAATTGTTCTTTTTCTTGTTATGTTTCAGAAAATCATTGCAATCGAGCGCGTAGGCAATGAGGTTCTCGTGTGTTGCATCGTGTTAAAATAAAATATAAAAAAGTCGACAAGTAGATTCAGTGTTGATCGTCGCATGTTAAAGTTTCGTTTGCTCGGTTAAGAAACTCGCAAGTTTCTTTTATTAAGTTTAAACGTGTGTTCATCGTCATCCAAAGGGTAGGAGACCCATCGTGCATTCATCAATGAAGAAAAAACGTAAGTCAATTTTTATATTAAACATTTTCTCAATAATTATAATAATTTTTATATAACAACGATTTATATTATTTTGTTTTTATTTGTGTTTCAGATCATCGTTGGAATGGTATTCACATTTTATTAATTAAATTCATTTAGAAATTCGTTTAACACTAGATTTGTTCACTATTGTTTTGTTCATTATTTTTTTAAAAATTTACAAACATTGTTTAAATGAAAAAGTGGGTAGAGAAGAGGAATTAATATTTATGTATATTTCATTACAGCAATTAAAATTACCATAAAATTTAAAAAAATATTCTACTGTAAAGTTAAATAAATTTAAATTTTCTCAAATTACAATTAATTTAAAATATTTCTATTTTATATATATGTAACAAAAAAGTTTGAAATGAATCAAATTTGTTCAGTCTATAAATCTAGTGTTAATTGAATTAATTGCATTTATTATTATATATGTTTTATAGTCATTATTTGTGCATTGTCATCATTATCCTAAGGATAGGAGACCCATTGTGCATTCATCAATAAAGATTTAAAGTGAGTATATTTTTGTATTAAATAATTCCTTAAAAATTTTAATGATTATCTGTAATAGTAATGATATTAATAGTATTGTTTTTTATTTCAGTTTCAGATTGCAATAGTGCGCGAAGCAATATGTGCAGTGTTTATGGTGGTATTATCAAACTGCGTGCAATGCAGTCTTTGAATTAGTGCAGTTTAGAATCAGTGATCGGGCGAGTAATAAATTAAAATCAAACGCGAATTAGAGTCAGTGTTGTTCGTCGTGTAATAAAATTTCGGTTTCGCGATAAGAAACTCATCTATAGTTTCTTATTTTCGTTCATACCGCGTTTTTAGATTCACGCGAGGTGCATCACCATGGTGCAATAGAGCTGCATCTCCTTGGAATGCATTGTAAGTATTCATTTTTATTTACATTTTATTCTATTTTATTTTATATGATTTTGGATAATATTCTAGATAACTTATCGTATTGTTTTATTTTATTTTACAGATATAACCATGGATTCTCTTCCTTTGAAAGATGTTGGATGAATTCTTTGATGGATCTTCGATGGATCTTCTTCAATGGCAAATCGAATATCGTCTTCCATGGTCAGACTACAATACTTGCTGCGAAGTAGGAGTGTTTTGGAGCCATCGCAGAACTTCTTAAACCGTGAGTTTTTATTTAAAGTCCCTCCAGTGCTCAATCATGCCGAGGATGAAAGGTCCAAATCGGCACGAGTTACTGGTTGTAATTATTTAAATAAATTATTGACGAGCACATGAGTAATTCCTTTTTAGGAGTTACTCATGAAAATTGTATATTTTATTGTATGTTTTATTATTAGTTCAGGATAGGTTTTCTTGTCTCATCGGTTAAATTCATTTAATTCATAATGCAATTAATAAATGCACTCTCTTTTTTATAACGTTTATAAAAGCATGTAATAAATGTCTTACATGCATTGCTTCGTACATAGTTTATCTAATCGAAATTAATTTTGATATATCAATACTTTGATATTTTAAATAAGTGAGCAAGAAGACAAACTTATTCGCGACGGATAGACTTTGGCAGTTAAGTGGTGGCTCAAAGCCCAGTTCTTTCATTAGAACAGCCAACTTAATGAAAGGAGTCGTCCGAGGTTTGCAAAAAATATCCATCATTATTGTAGAGTCTTTTAATACAACCTTACCTCGAAGCTATAATTGTTTCATATGGGGTAACTTTTTTTTTTCATTCGCTTGTTTAAGTCATTATTCACCAAATGACTTGTAGAGTCCTTAGTCGCTTAGATGAATTTTTATACAAATGTATTTATGTGTTTATGTCTTAATCATATTTTTTAGATCAGGATTTTCAGCTTCTAATATACTAATCTCCCGTTTCTCCCCCCATACTTTCTGCGTTCTCATCTATGTGTGTGCCCAGGTGTTACACGTATGGGTGAGAAACAGTTAGCGTGGGTTTAGTTTTAGTTTTTCCCCTATTGGCGGCTGTTATTGTGCTAGTGATTGCACGATGTACTTTACACCTGTGTGTGCGTATTAGGTAGTGTGTATTGTACATCGTTTCGCGATATTTTTTATTCATTTAATACATTATTAAATACTCAAAGCACTACTTCCTCATATCACGTTTTTGTGTATTCTTATATTTATATTAAATATTTCTAATTTGTTTGATAATCTCGTTTGCATAGTAGAGTTACTGCATTTATTTGTGGAAACTTTGATATACTTGTATATTACTAGTATGCATACATATATACTAGTGTATACTTGTATTTTTGCTTTAGTTTTTTATGCAATAATCATTAGCCTTGGCAGTCGATTACAGCAAAATACGTACGTATACCCATTAGCATATAAGTTTAGAAAACGTGGTTGAACTAGGGTGTCGGAGGTGCCCCGGGGCATGCTCTCTAGTTTAGGCTTTTGCACCCTGGTGGTATGTGTGAGAACCGTGGAGTGAGTGGGTGGGTATGTATGGTTTTTCTTAAAATGGGTAAAAATATGGGTAATAGGCAGGCAGGTAGCATACTTCTTTGAATGAATGTGAAAACTTTAATTTTAAGTAGGTAGGATCCAGGAAAGGCATTAGACTTCTTGCTTCCACTCCGGAGTGGAAATTCCGCCTCCTGGTTTATACAGAATTGTTACAAAATTTGATCATCTCATTCTATATTATGTTTGATTTGTTAATTTATTTTGTAACTATTCTGTGATCTTTATTATGTATCATGATTCAAAGGTATTTGCAACCATTTGAAAAATTTATTTCTACTTCGATTTTATTTCGAACGAAATAGAGTCGAATCAAATTCGCAAATTCTTTGATGCATTTGATACTTAGTTTTAAGTATTTCAGGATTAGCACTACGCACTATCGCGATTTCGTCTTACAGCTATAATTATTTGATATAATTAAATATAACAAAGTATTGCAAGATAATGCATTACATTTATTGCATTTTCTATTTCAATTCGATCTTATTACTCTATGTTAAAAGTGCGAAGTGTTATTAGGTCATCGAGGGAAATTATTATCTGCTTGGACATTCGATTAAATGTTCTCGTGTATGGTCAATGAACTTCAAGTTCATTGATGGTCCACGAGCTAGAAAAGTGTACGCGAAATGTAAATTAATTTCTTAATATAATTGAGAATTAGAATCATAACAAAATAAAAGTTTATTTGCAAAAATAGTATGAAAGATCTTATCTTGCTCGCACGTAGGAAATGTCCAAATGCAGTTTTCATGGAATGAAGAAAGAAGAGGCTTAATGCCGAAGAGGCCCCCACTTAATTGTGGCTCAAGAGGGCAACTACAGGCTATTGAGTTATTTTCAAAGGTTCAACAGCAAGTTCGAACCTTTAGAGAATGGCTCTCTAGTCATATTTTATATTTTATTGTTTTACTTTTTTGCTCGTCATTAATTTCTAGTTGTAATTGGAGATGATGGACCATTCCATCTCCTTGGGACACTAAATATGTGTCTATATCGTCAAAAAGATGCATATGTGTTTAGGTAGTTCGAGTCAAAATACTTAAACTCCCTTTTTATTACATTTTTAAACCTAATTATCGTCTTTTTAATATTAAAGTAATCTACCTTTTTTTTTTCTTTAAGATTTTTCACTTTGATCGCAATTGAATTATTAAATTTGTAATTTTTTCTTTTCTATATAGAAACATATTTATTTTTTTGCTAACTAAATATTTCTACTTTTACTTTTTTATTTTTTTTATTTTTCGTAAATGTAAAATCACGCGTTTAAATTCAATTTTATTGTAACTTCAAATAGAAATTTGATAAAAATAAATAGAGAATTCAATTTGAAAAGTGCATCTGCGAATTGGACGATTCATATGTCAGGCTATTGTATCTCACTTGATTCTATAATTAATATAGTTTTCTTTTTGTTACAGGTGATCATCGTTGGATTTAACAACAAACCTTTGGGATCTTTTTCTATTTGAATTCCTGAAATTGTTTCATTTTTTAATATATGTATAATGGCATTTCTGAAGGCACACACATAATTTATTTTTTTACTATCAAGTTTATTAGCAAAGTGACCGAGTTACTGAATACCAGTGGTGAACCGAGCTCGCAGTACGCTTGATGAAAAACGAAGAAGAAGGTGTCGTGAGTTACATGCAGCCATGTGACCGCGAAATACTATGAAGGTTAGTAAAATCATCGAGAGAGAAAATAAGAAATAGGAGATCTTTAACTTCCTGAAAAGGAATCTTATATAATTTTACAATTTTTATTTATTAATTTTTTCTATTTTTTTTTTTAAATAAGTTGCTTACGTATATACTTTATATAACTATTGGATTAACGAAAATGCTAACAAATTAGATCAAAGAACATACATACACAACGCTATGAAATAATTTCCCTTATAAATATCCTCGTAATTCTATAGGTAGAATTCTACGTGTACATAATCCTTGAATCTTTTTGTCAGCAAAAAAAGAAAAAAAGAGAAAAAAAGAAAGAGAGAGAGAGAGAGAGAGAGAGAGAGAGAGAGGGAGAGAGAGTGAGAGGGAGAGTTTCAAGATCGGTTAGAGAGCTGGTAGAAACAGGAATATCGTCGTAGGTAGAGCAGATTATGGAGTTCGCGTGTCGTATTATCATAGACAGTGCAATGTCACGAGTACCTTCATCGTGTCTCGTGTTCGAGCCTTAAAAGCGGCTTTAAGAGAGCAGCTTTGTATAATGCGGTGATCCGTATTGCTAGATCGATGCGCAAAGGGGCCCCATGCACTCTTGGCACACGTATTCCGTATGCACCTCGACTGCAGATTGTCGTTCGTTGCACGAGCACGAAAGTTTCTTTCCTTCGTCTCACCCTTTACCATTCTCTTTTCCTTAGAATTAAATTGCGATCCCTTTGCGTGGCTCCGCGTAAATCGTCGATCTGTCATAGTGTTGTTCTTTCGATGTTTTCAACTTAACTACTACTGCTACTATCATTTTTCCTTCTCGAATAGTTTTCTACGATTATTTTGGTTACTTATATTGAAAATTGGTTTACGGTTAAGTGATAACGAATTTATAACCAATAAATGAATAATATTTATAGGAGGATACATTTTTGTACGAATCACGCGTTTTTTATTCGGATTTCGTTTTTGTGTAAAATCTTCTTGGGTGATCGCGATTTTTCGGCAACGTAAACGTCGTTTGTGCAGGATCGATAATTGTAGTGTTTGCTTCTTTCTTCTTCTTCTTCTTCTTCTTCTTCTTCTTCTTCTTCTTCTTCAAAAAGAGAATGATTTCTTCCTCACACGATATTTCAAGCGTTTTTGGAGAACCAACAGGATTCGCAGGAGAACGAATGCACGCTAGCTTGAGAAGAACTCGGCCGAGTTACTGTACTGCTGACGTCTCAATGTACCCACCAAAACGGACCACCCAGTTGCGATATTTCCTTAGACCGTCCGAACCTGAATTTCAGAATAAAAACACATGTGAAGGAAGAAGAATAATAAAAAGAAAAAGAAAAGTAAAAGGAAGAATGAACAGCCGCCACTCTCTTGAAAAAAGGGATACGCTTGTAGAGGTATACTTTCTCTCTTTCTTTAGTGAGAAAAAGACAAATAATAGTATCATCGAATCATTTGCAAAATTATACGAATAGACGATTTTTCTAGATCAATGATTATCTTTTTTTTCTTAACGAACATTGCCACGAGAAAGAAAAAGAGAGAGAGTCAAAGATTTAAATGGTTTAATCGTAATTACTTGTCACATATCGATAACTAAAAAGGTGCATTGTGATTTGAAATTGATTAAACGATAAAAAGAAATAAACAAAGAAAGAAAACGTCATGACTTTATTGAGATTTTACGATCAGCCTTTCCGATCAGCCTTTCCGATCAGTGTTCTTCGAATATCATCGGGCCAATCATTGCATCGGTTCATAACAGCGGATTATAAATCAAGCAGTCAAAATCGTGAACCGAATTAAAAGCGACTGGAATCCGTCGGACTCACTTGCCTCTTCTCCCTTTTAAGAGTTTCAATGGATCTGAATAATCTCCCTTGGGTGTCAAGGAATTTGCCCAGCCGAGAATCGTTCCAAATAATATTTGTGCATTCGTTGCCCGGTCAGATTTATTTCTTCTTTTTTCTCCCAGCTCATTTTCGCTATTTGAAACCTTAGTAAAGGTTTATTTCAGCTTATACGAATATATTACTCGTGTATAAATAGTATGAATAACATTCGTTAGTCTTATATTTTTTAGAGATGCATAGGTTGTATTCTTTAAGGCAGGAGAAAATATATGGATGAAAATAGTTTAAAGGGTTTGCAAGGGTTTGTTGGGAAACATTTGTTCAGTTCTTTTATACAACGGAAGAAAGATTTATTTTATCTTTAGTCTAAAAATGCATTAGATTTGAAAGTGTCCTCTCGTTTCAGATCAAAAATACTTTCAGTTCTTTGTTTTATTAACATTATATGATTTGACACAGATGGACTACATATTTCATTTTGATAGATGCATGCTTACATGCATGCTTATATACTTTAACTATATAGTTACTTATACTCGTTAGCAACTATTCACAAATAGGTCTTATCTCGATGACAGTTCACGCCCGAACTACCGGTAGGACGTAGATAAAAGTGATTGGTTTATCTCGAAGGAGAACGCCTCTGTTTTCCGTTATGACATTTCATTTCCTATAAATATATATATATCACATTTTTATATTATTTAAATAATTTCACATTTTCTATGGGGGATAAATGGATCAATAAATTCAAGTTCAAAGTTTAATTGAATAGGTGAGAGGTGGGAGGGAAGAAAGTAAAGATAGGTAGATTGATAGGTAGGGGGATGAGAGACAGAAGAAGAAAACTTCTTCGCACCGTTGAACTTTCGTGATTCACCATAGGAGCATGCCCGCAATGACATTATTATGCACCGTTCGCATCACACGAAGGAGACCACGCGAGGGGCTTGTACAAAGGCACGTAAGCCCGCCGCGAGGTTGCCTTTGTGCGTAAAAGTATACGCAAGCCGATGCATTATCTCACGCAATGGGACAGTGACACCCCGTTTGTGGTTTCTCTGTGGTGTAAAGAGCTACATAAAGGGACGGGTCGGATGTAGAAAGAACAGAGGAGAGAGAGCAGAGAGAGGAGAGAGAGAAAGAGAGAAAAAAAATGAGAGTGGGAGAAAACTAAACTCACGTTTGAAAAATTTGTTTTAATGAAGTTCATGACGTTTCTTTTCATGTTTTTTTCAAACATATAAGTAAGATTTTTTTATGCTTTTTATTTTCTATTTGTATAGATGTGCATTATATTTTTATTTAAAATGTTAATTTATGAGGAGAAACACGTTATATAAACAATTACAAAAACACTTCAAAAAACTAAAAAAAAAAATAAAAGAAACTGGTTGAAAGTCGTGTCTTCTCCTTTCTCTCTCATCGTTGTTCGATCGGGTGCCTGCCCCTGGTCGGTCCAGAGAACCCTAAGATAACGCGATTACGTCGGTGCGCACGGAACGAGAACTCGTTTCCCCCCCACACCTCCTCTCCCAACCCCAAGCCGCATTACCATTCGTGTACGAAATGCGCTCTCCTACCGTGCGCAGCGCGCGGGCGGCACGTTTGATGCGCTTGTGCATTCGTCTCCCCCACCATTTCTTCTTCTTACCCAGCTTCTTCTTCTTCTTCTTCTTCTTCTTCTTCTTCATTTTCTTCTTTTTCTTCTTTTTATTTTTCTTTGTATTTTCGTTTCAAGATCCTTCTCCGGATTCCCACAGTGTTTGTGCATCGTGAGAGAAAGAGAGAGAGAGAGAGAGAGAGAGAGTGCAGTGGCACGAGTCAAGTGGCATCTTGTTGCCACAATTATCGCGGAAACGAAAACGACGCCAATGAGACACGAGAGTCACGGGAAAAACGTGCCTATCCGTGTATGTAGGTTTAAATTCCAGTAAATAGGATTATACTTTTGTAGATCAATTCTTTTTGTTTTATTTTCTTAATTTTTAATTTGATTTTAAATAAATGGTTTTCTTTTTTTTTTAGATTTATAGATACATAGGATAGTAATATATTATTGTCCACATGAAAAGATTGAAATTATTTCTAACGCTCTCATTTCGTTTCTTTGTGTTCTCCGTTAGACGACGAGTACAAATTTCGAAAGCACGTAGGAGATTCGTGGGAACCTGGTCGTGTGGTGTTATGTTTGAATGAATGGACGTTTCTTCTTCTTCTTCTTCTTCTTCTTCTTCTTCTTTTTTCTTCTTTCATTGTTCCTCTCGCCATTCCGACACGAGTCTTCTTGCTTTCGCTAGTGCTTCCTGTTTCTTCTTCATGATCTTCGAAGTTAGCCTGTAAGCAAACCACCAAGCAAGAAAGTAACAATGTTAGTAAATAAGTAAATAAGTAAGTACATTATCCACCGTTTCGGGTCGGGTCATAGTATTTCATAGTGGTTGCTAACTCTCTCGCGGTATGGACTACGAGCTGATGTCATTCTCGGACACGGGACAAAGATAATAATAGAAATGATATCAGCGTGGGAGAAGTTTGCTCGACGAAGTGACCTTTGTACTAAACGGGATCATGTTTAGAAATTTTTGTCTTCCTATAAAAAACATATATTGTATTATAGGTATATACGTACATATCTACATGTAAGATCAAATTCATAGGAAGAAGAAAAAGATGATGATTTTGTTTTATTGATTCATTTCAACGATGACGATTAAAAAAGACATATTAAAATACATAACATTGAAATCATTTAATGTCCAACGTATTCGTCCAAGCGAATAATAATTAAAAAAAAAGAAATAATTCATACGTGTATGTGTCTAAGCTTGTAGAGGGAGCACTTAATCATACCGCGCTACGAAATTATTCTAATGAAGGGACCAGACGCGTTTCACATACATACATACATACATACATACATACATACATACATACATATGAAGAATCTTTGATCGAAAGGCAGAATATGGGGTAGGGGTAAAAGAGATTAGGAGAATGAGTAGTCGACTAGCTTTAGACCCCCCATGTTTTTCACTTTAAACTTTCAAATAAGAAGAACCTTGAAAATCTGTTTTACGAAATCCCCTTTTTGCCCTTTCATCTCATGCAGACAAATTATTCCCTAGGTAGTATTATTCGACGTAGTAGTAGTAACAGCAGTAAACTGGTCGCGTAGGAAGTTTTCGTAAAATTCTACTTGGAGATTACAGTTGGAAATGAGTAAAACGAGCCGCTTACAAACATCTTGAAGGATTTAAAGGAACGTTTCTTCCTTGGTTACATCTCGTTAGCTGAAGATTCAACGATTCAACGACTCAACAGCAGCAGCAACAGTGGTGGTGGTTAGTTGGCTTCCATTTCTCGACGTCGATTTCTCTTCTTCTTCTTCTTCTTCTTCTTCTTTTTCTTCTTCCTCTTTTCAATGTTTTCTCTTCGTCTCGGAGAACTCGTCCAGCAACGAGAGCATCATTTCTTTCCTCGAGCATGAACGCATACGCGAACCCCTTCGTGCCATTGTTTGTTAATGTAACCGCGAGCCGTTTCTACTTACTTCTTCTTCGTCTACCTTTAACTCTTTCTCTTAGACGTTCGCGTGGTGCAGTTTCTTCGTGTGCGGTGATTTTTCTCTGTGAGAGAGGAGTCCCATTGTTAAATCGGGACCTCGACACTGTGTGGCGAACCTCGGGCGACAAGAACCGACGATGAAAAGACTCTCCTCTTCTCTTTTTTTTTTTTATTTCTTTCTTTCTTTCTCTCGCATGCCAACCAATTTACCGTCCGACAAATGCTGCTCTTGCTACTCTCTTCGCGTTACCATGAAGAAAAAAAAACACACGACGTTTGTAGTAAAACCCTACGTAGAAATCGATTTCGATTCTCAAAGCAAACCTACGTTGTCGTCGTTGTCGTTGTCGTTGTCGTTGATCGGTGAATGTAAAATGAAGATGAATTATTTAGCAAAGACCCGTTATCTTTCTTCTTCTTCATCTTCTTCTCCTTCTTCGTTTTATTTTCCCTTTTTTAGTTTTCTTCCTTCGTCTTCTTCTCAGGGATGGCATTTCCTAGTTCGAAGGAGTACAGGAACAGGGAACGGAACAACATCTGACAAACGGCGGCCGTCTTTCGGTTTAAACGCGACTGAACATCACACTGAAATCCTGATCTTTACGACAACTACGGAGGCGTCTCGCGAACGATAATAAAATTCTATAAGAGAGAGAGAGAGAGAGAGAGAAAGAGATAGAATGCTAAAAGTTAAACGTTCGCTTACATGGTGGTCGTCTCTCGTCTATCTTTAAGTTCTTATTTTCGCTTTTACCTTCAACCCCGTAGAAAACAAATACTTACTGCATTTCCTCATCCATCGATACGACATCGAATGTCCTGTTCAACTCGTAATCCTCGACTAGAAACAATCCAGAGAGAGTGAGAAGAGAGAGAGAAGAAAAGTCCAAAGTTTCCAACTTTCAACATATGAATGATAGAAATAAAAAAATAAAAAAATAAAAAATGGGTGGTAGGATGATGGGGGAAGATAAAGTAATGGCAACATCTAGACGCGATAAAATTTTCAATCTCGAGTAAAAATCTTTGACGTTTTACGTCTGGTCTGGATAACACTTAAATCGACTTTAACTCGAACTGTTCGGAAACTAGGCGTGATTTCCAACTAGGTGGTCTTTTGTGTGTCTTTATTTCAACTGAGAACCGTCCAAGTCCACTGGTCAGGTAAGGCAAGCAAGCACGCTTGCTTTAGGGGTCGTGTAAGAATGGTTCACATAACGAGCTCATCCCCTTTGGGTTCTTATTCACGCCAAAGATGACAGTGGCACGCTTCTAGATAGTTAAATACGCGCGTTCTCGTCTGATGTGGCGAAGCAATAACCGCAGAAGCCACATTTCCATTATTCGTGGTCAGCAAGGGTAGAAAGAATAAGAGAGATAGAGAGAGAGAAAGAGAAAAGACAAGTTTAAAAAAACAAGAAAGAGATGGTTGTTGGAAAGGTTTGACGCGAATGGCACGAGCGAGGAACTTCCTTTCTCAGTTTAAAATGAATAAGTGATTACAAATCACCATCAAATTATCCCCCTTTGCTTACTTTTCTTCTTTCACGACCAACGACCATGAAAATGACACTATATTTATGTTACAAAACAAGAAATAATTTATCTCGTAGGGTTTTATTTCTCTTCTCCCTCCACCCGTCGATTTTTATTTTTCGTTTCGTCGAAGGGAATGTATTTTTTCTTTTTTTAATCAACCAACTAACCAACCTTTTTCTTCCTACTTGTCTTAGAGAACGACCTTCGTTTTTTTTCTTCCACGTGAAAAATATTCTGGACACGACCGATGAAATGATGGACGTTGGTAGACTAGTTTCATAGCAATTTTTTTTCTTCCTCTCTACCTCTTTCTCTTGCGGATAAAACGAGCGGATGTACTTTTATGTTCTTAGTCTGACGCCAACGACATAACAACAACAACAACGACAACGACAACGACAACGACAACGACAACGACAACGACGATGGAAACTCTACTGCGAGTTTTTGTTAAATGCATTCACGTATAACGAGTGCAAAGCGTTCCGCGAAATCAAAGGATTGGTACAATGTCATTTCTTGTCTTTTTAAATAAAAAGAATCATCGGTAGGGCCGGTTCCTACGGAAACGCGTTCGTTTCCTTAAAGGGGGTTACATCACTTTGACTTTTTGAAGAAAAAAAAAGGAAAAACTAAACATTTTTCTTTTATAATTCAACATTGTAGCATATAAAAATATTGTTTGTTAATTATCACTGAATACTTTTTCTTTTTGTATTTTTATTTTATAGAAAATAATAGATAGAATCTTTTTGTATTTTATTCTCGTTCAAAATCGGAATGGAGAATGCTAAATTGTGTTGATTAAATTGATCGGTTTACTTGAATTTGTTTGTTTTTTTATTTTTTTTTTATAAGAAAGAAAGAGAAAGAAAGAAAGAAGAAGACAACCCTTCTAAGGAAACTTGCACCCTGTTTGGTATCCGAGGTATCCCCCATAGAAAACGTTTCTTGCATTCTGATCAGCCGAAGTTCGCCTTGAACTTGATTCGATCAGTGTTTCTTTCTCTCTCTGTCTTTGGTCGAACGAATGGATACGACAGATAGGAACGTCGAAAAGAGGGTAGAAGGGGGATGCTGAGGGAGAAGGAATGAGAAAGAGGGGAGTGTCGCTTTCTTGAAGTTTTCTCATTCGATTCATCGTCCGACGAAGAAGAAGAAGAAGAAGAAGAAGAAGAAGAAGAAGAAGAAGAAGAAGAAGAAAAAGAAGAAAAAGAAGAAGAAGTAGAAGGGAAAGGGAAAGGGACAAGATAAAAAGCTACTGAATGAAGTCTGGTTGGATACTTGGATAACTCGCGTAGGTACTTAGGAATCTTGTGTCGGGCATCGATCCACGTTCGTACGCGTAATTTATGAAATTAATTCGTTTGATAAAACCCCCATCGATCTCTTTAATATTGATGTCGACGAACGTACGAAGGAATGAAACTTGTAATGTATATTTTTCATAGGATATCTAAAAGTGTATATACCATATACTGTATAATGATAGAAATAAGATAAAATAATGAGATGACGGGGAAGAAATGGGGGTGTGGGGTAGGGTGGGGGAGTATAAGGATGTCGACGTTGACGAGAGTCAGTCAGATGGGATCGCGTGGGATTGATTCGGCCTACGTTGAGAACAGAGACGGCTCGGGTTTGATAATAATATCAACTGATGAAATGATTGAGGAAATCTCCAAACGGTAGTTGGCCAATTTAGTTGTTTCGTATTTGCCCTTCTCCTCTCCCTCCTCCTCCTCCTCATTCTCCTCATTCTCCTCCTCCACCTCAAGCTTCTATTCCTTCTCTATTTCTTTTCTGTCTATCTTTCTCATAAATAATTCTCGAGAGTGATTCGTTGAAAAACGGTTTGAAATATTCTCGTTTGTTAGAATGGTACGGGCAATTTCGCCATATAGTTGGAGCAATAACTTGGGCAACGTTTTCATTGAACGACGTTTTCATGGATGGTCGAGTGTCTAGAAAGGCGGACGTAGACGGTAAATCGTACGAAACGAAGTAATTGGACGGACGGGTTTAGTGGTAGATGTAGGGAAAGAAATATGGTGGGAAGAGTCCGGCGGCAAACTTCACTAAAGAGACTTTTACAAACGTGATCTCTCCTCCCACTCCCCGTTCGTTCTCTCTTTCGATTTGATCTTCAAATTCCTAAGTGGAAGAAATGATGACGTTAGAGGAAGGAAACTAGTTTCTCTATTTTATCGATTAAAACAGCAATACCTATTTACAACACACACACGATGTATATTATATACTAGTGTAACTAAGATTATTTACGGCGACGACAACGACGACGACAACGACGACGATGACGACGACGATGACGACGACGACGACCACCGAGCTCGGGAGAGAACTATATTAGAAACTGTATCGCGTAGGAAAGCGTAATCCCTAATTTTATTAAGAGTACCTTGCAAACCGATAATTTTGTTCACCACTACCGCCGTTTGATTACGTTGTAATAATGATTAACGAGTAGCTACCGCATTAGCGTAGAGCTCTCGTGCACGCACGGAAGTTAAAAGATACCACGGTACTCATTAATAGAGAGAGAAAGAGTAGGGAGGGTGGTAAGAGGGAGAGTTGGTAGACCAACTCGAGTGCGTTAATGTAAAATCCTTCGAATGATTAATGCCTCCGAACTCTGCCGTTATAATACTACTCGACCATGGACCCATCCCATCCTTCGACTTTAGATTTATTTTTGAGGATTACGCTTACGATACTCATGTTAGCGTCATCGAATAATAACAGCATCAGGCCTAACTTAGAATGATTTCATTAATATTTTGGTTTTTTTATTGTCTGTTACCACGTTTGAAACATTGTTGTTAGTTATTTCTTTTGATCATTTCCTTTTTTCGCAACGATGACATCTTCACCAAAACGTTTCCTTTCATTTAATATCTTTACGGGGAAATTGTAGATTATTATTATCATTATTAATTACTAGGAAAATAGAGAATCACGTTGAATTCTTGTAAAATATATATATAGGAAGGGGAAGAAAAATATTGAACTAACAAGGAGCTCGTTTAAAATCATTTCTTTACTACTTACAACAGACTAGAATACGGCAGGGAGGTGGGAGGAGATCGGTGACATAATCGGAATGCGGTTAAATTAATAGCGTCGAATTCCTCGGCGACTTACAACGTGTGTCCTACTTCCTAGTAGAATTAGAAGAAGGAATTCGTCTCGTTAGTTTATTAAGAAATTCTTTTTATAAAGTAACGTAAAGTAACATTTCTACTATAAAGAATTGAATAATTGAATTAATTGGTTAGTTAACTTTCGAATTTCAATTAATATCCTATTATATTTTACTTTTGTTTTAAATTTGAAAATTCAATAGATTTGTTTACTAAATAAATCAATTTTATTACGATTATTACAGATAATTATGGATAATAATTTATAGATAATGTTTGATAGATGATATTGACTGATATTAAATAATTTAATCGATGAAATTTATCGATTTCGGTAGAAGAAAAAGATTCGTTTAATGTACTCGGAGGACGAACAACGTTCGAGTCCTCTCAACCCACCACCCACGCCCATCTCGAGTCCAGTCCAGTCTGATTTGTAGGTTAAACGAACGACGGACTTTTCTCTCTCTCTCTCTCTCTCTCTCTCTCTCTCTCTCTTTCTTTCTCTTTCTCTTTCTCTTTCTCTTTCTCTTTTTCTTTTTCATATGGTCGATGGGTATAAAGCTAAGCGCGTTTTCGCTTGCATCGCTGCGAGCAGCAGATCTCTGCCTACGTGCACTTTGCATTTGGCGAGTAAAACGTGGGCGACAAATTGCGGTAAATTGCTACGAAAATCAGGAAATCGTACGTTTAAACCGTGCTCCGTTCTCTTCTACGTTCTGCGTGTTCTCCAATCTTCAATTTTCTTCTTATTTATTCTTGCATTAGTATATATTACGTAGAGATTTCTTTTTCTTTTCTTTTTCTTTTGATGTTATTATCAACGAATAAAATATTCTCTAATCTCGATTCTTATTGTTTTAGATAAAAAAAAATAAAAAAAATAAAAATAAAAATATAACGCGCGTTGTAAAAACAATTTTAACTTTATTATTTTCGTTTATATTTATTACGAATTGATTTATCTGGCAATGGCACGGTATATGCATGAGGAAATTCATACCAAGTGTAAATAGAAAATGCAAAGTATAATATTTTCTCTATTTCCTAATCCTATCTATCTATAGTAAATGCTTTATTCTAAAGAGGCAAATTAGAAAGAAAGAAAGGAAAAAAAAAGAAAAATTATATAATAAGAGGAAGAGAGAAGGGTGAAAGAAGTAGAAGAAGTCGCGTCGCATTAGAAGGTGGTCGGCACTTAGCACACTCATGCCACTCCCATAATTCACAATCAATACGATGCAAGATAGTTAATAAATTTCATGTTCATTTTTCGATGTCAAAGGTCACGCTCACTAAGGCAGATGCGAGGGTTCGAGATCATCGTGTGTCTCTTCTTTCTCTCATTCTTAGCGTGGGCGCGACCATGTATACACCTTCGTCGAGAGGAGTTATGGTGTCCTAGAAGCATAATCACAATGGTAGGCGATATACTAGAGTGACGCGTCCGCTAATGGTAAAGTCATGTCTCGGCTCGGTCAGTTTTTTTTCGTCCAAATTAGTCTCCACCACCACCATCAACTTGAATGCATTTGGAAAATGCATCGACGATCCTTTATCCTTTTGCATTTATTCGGTTTATTTTTAATCTACGGAAAAGGGGAAAATATCGAGAAAGAACGGTTAAAGGAATAGAAAAACAAAAAGGAAGATTAGTCGGCAGCAAAACTCATCTATCCCATAGACTTATTGCATAGAATATGCCATTAAAGTGGCTTTACCGCTTCCTTCTTAAACCACCATTACTACTACTACTACTACTACTATTACTAATACTAGCAGTATGCTATTACTGTTATGACTATTACTACTTTGTAGGACGATTAATTAGTTAATGATCGACTCCTTCTTGCTTTCTCTCATAATGATGTTTTAAACGAGATCGATATTTCTTTAGAAGTATTTTGTTTTTATTCTTCCTTCGTCAGATGATTTATTAAGAGACAATAGAGTATAGTCGAGTGATTTCTAAACTCTGTCGGTTTAGTTAAATTATTTAAATGCGTTTATATATGTTCATTAATAATGCACAGGTTATTATTATTAGTTATTATTTAGTCGTTGTGCTAAATTCGAATTGGAATATAGTTGTGTACGGTTATGGGACATACTTGAAAAGTATTTTCTTCCGACTTTACGACGATAGAGAACCACGCACGACAAGGCTTGCAGGATGTCATACGATTATTTTCATTTATCACTAGGTGATATTTATTTTCGCCTGCAGCACATCCGTGGGCCTTAACGCGTTGCTAACAACAAACCTGATACCACGCGAACTTTGCATCTGAGTAAACTTTTCTTATCAGTGTGTTCTATCAATGAGTACAGTCAACGTCCGTTCCTTTCTATCTCTTTCTATTTCTCATTAATTCAATCTTACACAAACGTTTTCTTTCTTTCTTTCTTTCTTTCTTTCTTTCTTGTCTTTTTTATTTTTTTTCTCTCTTAGAAAATGTATGCAACGTTACATAACAGGATATTGGTAAACGGTACATTTTATTTTTCATTCTAAGAAAGATTACAATCATGGATAATTTAATAACACACAGCGGATTGGCTTGAATTTGTTTTAGATTTTTCATTTGAAACCACTTTTATAATTACTAACGTATAATTTATCTCTATAATTTTATGTTTTAGAAGCAAAAAAATTATGAAAAAAATTCAATAAATTATTTCACGTGAAACTTATAGTAGTAGTAGTGTATAGTTTGTACTTTATAGAAATATCAATCATTCGAGTTAGGAAGTAAAGTGATTAATTCGCGATGAAGGAAGTAAAATAAGTTTGCAATAAAAAACATATACGAATCTTTGTAATTTTCAAAGTTGCATAGTTACATACACGCAGGATAGCATCAATCTAATAGTGCAACATTGGTTTTGCATCAAATTGTTATTCTATTTATCGTAGTAAATGTTACATGTCATTTTTGTCTGATAATATAGTTTAATAGATAACTTGTTTATTTATATCTAAAAAAAAAAAACATCGTTCATGTGTGAACGAGTTAAAAGGTGGTCGAGCATGCGCATATTCAGAGGCGCGAAACGTACACGTGTCTTTCGTATAACGCGGTTGAGAATATCACGTGTGACACGTGCTCGACTCAGTCATGCGATCACGTTTGAGATATTGCTCGTGATATACTTCCCAAAGGCACCTGGTGGACTCGCGACACTACTCTACACACATGAAGAAACGGATAAATCTTTGATGTTCGAACTTAAGCTTTCTCTCTGTTACGTGAATATAAAAATAATTTTTTTTCCTTCACGCTTTCCACGCGTTACTCCTTAATGTGTGTTTCTTTTTTTATATTATATATTAAATTGTTGTCTAATAATTCATATTATTTCGTTTTATTTTATTTCATCTAACAGTGGAGTAAAAAAAGAACATTGTTGCAAGATTTTTAAATACATAGAAATAATAATTGTTCAAAGAATACTCAACTTACTTAGTATCTCTTCTACTTCTATTTCTACTTACGTCGAATCCTTTTTTTTTATCCCTCCTCCCTTCGAAATACTTCGTGTCCATTATTATCGATTCGCATTTCTACGTTCCGCGAGTTAACTTGAAGCAAGGCGAAAGGAAGAATGGTCGGTTAACGAAGGCACAATGTCAGCCAATTATGTTCGCGTTGGAATGCGAATTAGCATCGCTAATCACGCTCACAAAGAACGATGGATTTTCTTGCGACGACTTCAGACTACCGGTCCCTCCCCTTTCCCCCTTTTCCTCTTGCACCACCCTCTTCTACTTCGCTTGCTTGGTTTCTTTCTTCGCTTCCACTTATTTCAAACGGTTTTAACGAAGTTCGTGCTAGAAATAAGCGTCCGGTTAGTAAGAGTAAGATGATCGTTCTAAAGACGCTTTTCTTTAAGAAGGAAAACATTATTCCAGTATATTTTAGCCTCTTGTAACTATTTATATGTGTGTGTTAGTGAATTACGACTTCCTACAGTAAAGATAGATTATATTATAATACTGTACACGTGTGTACGAAACGATACGCGTGCAGGTGCAAAATCGGCAAATCATTTTTGACGACGTGTTGCATGAAACGTATTTTTTTTTTATTCTTTTTTATTCTACGTGACTTGTTTTATTTTATTTTTTTTTTTATCATATCTATAAGGAAGCAAAATAATATGGACATCGGTTTTGTAATATAAAAAAGGAAAAAGATAACAGTACGAAAGAGGAAGTAAGTTAATTTAAAAGCCGGAAGGGCTCATCAAAGAAAGAAAGAAAGAAAGAAAGAAAGAAAGAAAGAAAGAAAGAAAGAAAGAAAAAAAGAAAGGAAGGAAGAGATGACCTATCGGTACTTACTAGCATAATTAATATCATTATTGTTATGTCAGATATGGAAAGAGAGAGAAAGAGAATTAAAGGAAATAAGAGATAGAGTATGAAGAAAGAGAAAAGGGAGAGGGTAGAACGATATTGGAAGGTTGAACGTGTATTACACGAGTCGTATATATGCGAGTCAGACAGCAAGCTACTGCTCAAGTTGGATATGCTAAATACCATTAAACAACGTTGTTTTATGCTAAACGACGAGCGTTCCTCCTCCTACTTTATGCTAGCGGAAAGAACAATGCACAACGAAAGACGCACGCGTCTCATTTCTTCTTCTTGCTTCATGTCTTATGGCAAAAGACATTCTTCGATGAAAACTATGACAACAACTACGGGGACATCATGATTGGTTTCCTCTGTAGTATCTGGAACAAGATTTCCCCTTTTACCAGGTTGGTGGTTGTAGTGGTGGTAATGATGGTGGGTTACTACAAGAAAGCGGTTTTTAATTGCTAGATATAGGTGGGCTAAAAGAAACAAACAAAAATGGAAGTAAACCCTTTTCGTATGATAAATTAAAAAACGGAATTTCATTATACATTTTGTTCGTTGATTTACCAATGCTCCTCGAGGATTTTTACTTTAAACGTGTCACGGTTTGTTGTCCCTGTTGTTTTCGGGGAATCCCCGCAGTTTACACACAGAGAAATCTCATCGATATTTATATTCATGACAGAATTCTTGCGTTTCGATTAATGTAATAATCAATTTAAAAAAATAAACTAATATTTTTCTATTTTTTTGTCTGTTTACCTTTTATATCTTCGTGGTCGCGTTATTGGAGTTTAACGAGCCTTACCTACACCGTCGAATGAATAACGAGAGGATTTAATAGCCAAAGAGAATTCTCCTCTTCTACCTCCCCTCACCTATTTTCCCCTATATCGATTAGAAATCGACTCCGTGCGGAATATCTATCGATAGGTTTGCAGTCTCACAGCTTCTTGACGCGCTCTCGAGTGAAACGGGCGAGCTCGGATGTGTTTATCGAGACGTCGTAGATAAATCTCTCGTCGTGGTTCGCGCGAACGCACCACCATCACCATTACCATTACCATCACGATTACTACCAACCAACTGTACACTAATACACATATACAGACACTCAGTTCTCTCCTATCCACGAGAAAGGGCTTTCTAATTGGATTGCCTGCCTAAGACCGTCGTCTTAGTTGTTAGTTGTAGTAGTAGTTCCTTGCTGGAAAACGATTGAAAACTCTCTAGGATTTTTTATTTTATTTATTACGGAAGTTTAGATCCTACACCAGCAGTCAAATCATTAGATTAAAACGCGTCTTATCTAATCCTAACGTTTGTCGTTATTTATATATATATATATAATGAGCGATTAGAATAAATTATTTATCGAGTGAAAATATTTCTTTTTCTTTTCTTTTTCGTTGAAAGAAAGGAAACAAATAGGAAGGATTATTTTTTTGTTGCATGCATTTGCGTGTTCGGTTAAATGATCTTAAGTGTATTTTCGTGACAGTATTAATTGTATGCATTGAAGAAATGCATCATATATCTTTCTTTCTCTTGGAGAAATTTGTAAAAGATTAGTTATTCTTAAATATTATATACCAGCTGTCTTTAAGAAGATAAGACTATTCGTTGATAGAAGTAATAGTAGTAGTAGTAGTAGTAGTAATGATAATAGTTATCACGTTAGGGGTCCGAGTTGATTTTTAAACATCTGTATTATATACCGTGACTCATTATTTTCTTTTATATATTTCCTTGTTTTATTTTTCTTCAAAGATGAAAATAAGGAAGAAGTTAGTAATTTCTTGGTGTGAAAAATTCCTTGGGAGTAATAGAACAAATCTAAGCTTTTAACACTAAACCTAATCGACAATCAGTTATATACACATATTTTTTTCTTATAAAAATTCTAGCAGAACACACATCTTTACAAATTACAAGGACTAGCAAATCATTTGACCATGCTCGAGATATATAGGTTTAGTGTTAAAACGATGCAATTTCTTTCATAGTCCCGGAAATAATTCATCGCTTAGCGGCGTCGTTTCTTGCGTCGATAAATAACTCTTTCTTTCTCTCACTCTCTTCCTCTTTCTCTCTCTCTTTCTCTCTATGTTTTTGAGATAGAGAGAGAGAGAGAGAGAGAGAGAGAGAGAGAGAGAGAGAGGTCAAGTCAGAGCGCGTCAATATGGCGTAGCACCGGCATAGTGTGACTCACTGACGCGCGACGAGCAACGGCCCCCGACAACAAGACGATATCAAAATGCACGACGACGACGACGACGACGACGACGACGACGACCAAGACGACGACGACGACGACGACCAAGACGACGACGACGACGACGACGACGACGACGACCAAGACGACGACGACGACGACGACGACGACGACGGTCTTTCGAGTACAACCAACCAACCAACCAAGCAGGCAGGGCCGTGTGTGCTCCGTTCAAAGACTACTCGAACGTTCCAACATAGAAAGAAAGAGATAGAGAGATAGAGAGAGAGTTAGATCCTTTTATCTTTTTTTTTTCTTTTCCTTCACTCTCTGTGTGTCTGTGTCTCCTCTCTCTTGTCTTGAAAATTTATTTCGACTTGGTTTATTAAGTCTGAATCGTGTCTAGCACCGACAAATTGTATTTATAAATGAGATATATAAATCGATTGTGTTATAAACAGTTAAGTCCAATTTGAATGATAATCTTACTAGTAATTAACACGAATATATAAATATAATCATAGATAGAGAGTAAGAGAGAGAGAGAAAGAGAATGTATGATTCATAGCACTTTCATCCATACATAGAAACAGAGTTACATTTACGTTTTCACAGTGACGAATAACAGATGTGTATTAAAACGAGTATTGCAAATGTATATGTGTGTTGTGTTTGTAAGTTGAGAGGGAAGGGAATGGGGAGAGGGACGAAAGAAGAGGGGGTTCTTTGAATTTTTTTCTTTTTTTTTTTTAAGTTCTCTTCTCTACACTAAATAATTTTACGACCGAACGACCGTAGATAGGTAGGGTAGGTAGGGTAGGGTCGAACGAAGTCAACATTCTGATGATATTTTTTTGTCCAAAGACGTCTTGATATTTTTCATTTGTCAAATGGAAAGAGAGAGAGGAAAAACCATATGACATGCAACTCGTCTACCAGCAGACAACAAGGCGCGCCTCTAAACACGACGACCAGGGAGATAAAGAAAAGAAAAAAAGTGTGGAAAGGTGAGCGAGCACCAACCACCCATCCACCTACCCCTTACTTCTTTCGTCTCGTGTCTCGTAACAGAAAGATACGAAGCTTCCTTGACTATTGCTACGATGTTAGACAAACGAGAAAGTAAAAGTTTTTTAGTGTGGGTGGTGGTACACGAGAGGAGGGTTTACCACCATCATCCTTCTCTCTTTCTTGTATTATTTTTTTGATTTTCTATCTCTATCATTTTTTTCTTCTATCTGTCTTCGGTCTCTGTCACTCTTGTATATCTCAAAACAATGTTTAATGCAATAATCTCGAATAGAAAAAACAAATCCCCCTAGATTCTCTTCTCGATGATTTTCATTTCAAACTACAAGTTTCGTATTATTTTCTTATGATTAAAAAAGAGAATCACATCGTCATCTGATTTGTTCTCTCCTCTCCTTTCCTTACCTCCCCTTCATTCGTTTAAAGATTGAATTCTACGGTCTTCCAACGGTTTGAAGAACCATTTTATTTTTGTTATCTGTCTTTCTTGCATACCATTCCCGAAATATTTTCGAGAACGTTATAAAAGGGGTCCCTTTATGAGGAAAGCACAAACTTACTTTATACCACGAACTCGACAGCTCGTTAACTCCTTTTTTTAATTTTTTTTTTACTTTTCCAAGTGGGTGGAGAAAAGTAGTCTAGTAGAAGATGCTGTTTTATCGTTTTACCGGAAGGAAGAAAGGGAAGGGAAGGGAAGGGAAGAAGGATAAAAAGAAAGAAAAAACATCGACGAGACGTGGAAGGGACGAGAAAGATTAAAACTTCTTCTAAACGCGCTCCCTTTTTTTTTTTATATAAGGGAATGAGAAAAAAACAAATCTCTTCGTTGTGGTCTGAAGTAAGATTCTATTCTCGGTTATTCCGTAAACCACGAAAGATCGAACGATCGAGTGACGTTACCGGTATGGAAGTAAATAACCGTATGTATTTACAATTCGGAATGCAGCTGATTCGAGGAAATAAACTTTAACGTAAGCTGCTTTTTCTTTATTTTAAATCTTAAATACGATCGTGATCGTTAATTGAAATTTATTTATATTTCAATAGAATTTCTATTTTATTTTTTGTTTTGTTTAATTATGTTTATTATTAATTATTTTGTATTAAGCAATAAAAATAGGAGAAAATAAGTAACGAAAGATAGTGCCACACGTACCATAAGTATCACATATGATAAATAAAACGCATACACATAAGATTCTTTTCTCTAGTTCATCCAATTCACGTTCATAAAATTGGATTTGTTCACGCTACTTATATACGTATTTATTTACTTATATATACACGTATCAAAGTTTGCCCGAACGCATAAGAGAAGTAGGTAGCCTTGAGAGTCGTTCGTTAGGATTTTCCATTGGAGGAACTTACATACTGTCCGAGGCATCTGCTGCGTGCCAGGATCTTTCTTTCTTTCCTTCCTTCCTTCTCTATCTATCTATTTATCTATCTTTCCTCTTCTCGATTTGTATTTCTAAGAGAGAAAGAGAAAGAGGATAAGCGACGTGTGTCATCGATTTGCATAGTAGTTACGCGAATACACGATGAGAACAGCAGGTTTATATCGGCGACATAACTTTGTTTTCTAAACTCGTAACTCGAACTAAGAGAATGAGTGTTCATTTTATATCTTCAGTATTACATTTAATCTTAAATGTAAAACTAACAATATTTAATCTTTTTCTCTTTTTAGATTAAAAAAAAAAAGAAAAATGATGAAATAAAACATGTATCTATCAATCTAGCTAGCCTAGTACCTTTGCCAGGATTCATTGCTCTTAGAATCACATATATATATATATATATATACTTGCATACATCATACATACATACATACATATGTATATATACTTTTCAAAGTAATCGCGTGTCGAGGAGAGGAGCGATATGAACGAAGTCGAGCGTGTCAGATACGCGAGTGTCGTTTATATCAGAGTTAAGGACGAAAATATATAAATCACAAGGGTTTCACAACTGCTTTTGAGTAGCTAACGTTTAAACGATTGAGAAAATGTGAGTTAGTTTGTACACGTTTATACATAGCATCGTTTTTTTAATTTTTAAATACGCCCACACATGCACATAGATATAAATAGATAAAAAAAAAAGAATAAAATGAACGAACTTTAAATAATAAATGAAAAATGTATTAATGTAAATTGCCACCCACGTATTATTTTAATTGAACAGAGAAAAAAAGAATGAAGTAAATTGATCTAATGTACATAGGACAAATTGTAAAGTAGAAAATGAATGTAAAAAAATATGGACTATAAAAAAGGTGTTTACGAACATGGCCATGCATGCATACATACATATATATATGTATTTACGCACAAATCCAACATCATTGGTTCACGACCTCACTTTTGTTAATCGCTTTTAATTACTACTTAATTGAGATTAATGGAAAGGCATGCGGGTATGTACTACTATATAATAGTATATAAGTATGTATGCACATATATGTATGTATTTCTATGTACAAAGCGTGATATCATCCTATCTTTTATAATATGTATACATAGTAAAGGGATGTTGCAGAGTCGCGTGTTCGATTTAAAGGGACGGGAATCGATCGTGAAATTGCATGGAAATCGATCGTCTCTCTTTTTCTCTTGAACAAGGAAGAGACACGCATCTTTATATATATACAATATATGTGTATAGGTTGCTACGTGTTCGCCGCATGCCAGTGAAATTGCCCTATTATTACTTCATCTAGTCCGGGATGGTGCCGATCCGTGGGTTTAAAGGCGCGATCGTCCACGAAGAAGAAGAGGTCGTTTTCCTTAGGTCGTTCAACCCTTTTGTTGTTGTTGTTGTATTTGCAAATGTTAAAGAATCTATTTTATTGTTCTTAATTTCATTTGTTCATAAACATTTCCAAAATGAAATGATATAAAAGAGAAAATACATACATAGTTTGAAACGATGATGACAGAAGGGGATGATGAAAATATTGCTGGAGCATGCCACGTGCTCGGAAAAGAAGGAAAGTTTGGTTATATGGGAGGAAGAAGAAGGGAAAGGTGTTCCCATAGGAAAGTATCAGAGATACTGCAACAGCTGACCATGAGAGTAAAGGTATGACAAAGATGAACATATAATCTCATCAGGAAGGAAGGAAGGAAGGAAGGAAAAAGTGGGAACTAGGGGAACATAGTTCTTCCCGCCACAGTCTCTGATTGGTGGTAGGTAAACGTAATAGCAGTAGTAGTAGTAGTAGTAGTATGCTTCATAATAGGGTGAGGGTAAGAAAGAAAAAGAAAAAGAAGTATATATATATACACATATATATGTGTATATGAGAACTGGGTGTGCGGTGAACGGGTGTGCGAGGGAGCTAGCGAGGGAGCCTAGGCTGTGAGCTAATGTAAAAGGTGGGAGAAGCTTTAGCATCGAGTGAGATAGAGTGGGAGGGCCTTACGAGGAAGAAGAGGGTAAGATAAAGAGAGAGAGAGTTTGTGAGAGAAAGAGAGGAGTGTATCGCGCGGCGCGATCGGCGTGCCAAGCGAACGAACGAACGGCGAGTTGTTCAGTCGTTTCTCAGTGTCGCTGCAGCGTTCGTGCTAGTTGTTTCTTGTTGGTATCATCTTTTTCGCGCTGCCGCCTAAAATATATATATACATATATATATATATTGTTTTCCTCGTGTGTGTTCAGTAGTGCATCCTTTTCAAACTTTCGATCTATCGTTGTCTTTGTGTGTTTTTTAAATCGATCATCGATAACTAATTACTGTTCGAGTACTCTTATCGTTTTATATTGATATATTTATGTATGTATTTTTTTATATATGTATACTTATACGTTTGAAGTATACATATATTTATATATTTACATATTTATATATACAAATTTTACTTACACCTACCTACCTACCTTCCTACCTATACTTACCTAACTACCTTCCTACCTTTTCTACCTACCTACCTACCTACCTACCTACCTACCTACCTACCTACCTACATATCGTATCGAAGGTTTCGAAGTTTCTTTTAAAATTTTCGTCGTGTAGTTGCGGTTTGTTCGAGCGTGTCTCAGGATCGATTTGGCAGTCACGAGATCGCGTTCGGTTTTTGCGGTTTACTTGCGAGCTTGTCTCTCTCTCTTTCTCTCTTTCTTTCTCTCTTTCTCTTTTTCTCTATCCTCGTGGATTATTCGTCGGTAATCGCGACACGAGATCGAAGGTGTCGTTTGGAATTTCAAAGGTATTCGGAAGGGGAAAAAAAGAAACAAAATAAACAAAAAAGAGAAGAAGAGAAGAAGAGAAGAAGAGAAGAAGAGAAGAAGAAGAAGAAGAAGAAGAAGAAGAAGAAGAGGAGGAGAGTGCGTCGAACTCGAAACACCGAAGGAAGAAGATTTCCGTTCGTTCTTTTGAATTTTTGGCGGTAAATCGATCACCCAAATCGAATCATCAAAAACAACAACAACGACGACAAGTATACATACATAATTGTATGTACATAAATGAATGTAAACCCACCCACTACCCTCGGTAAAATTATCCTCGGTTGTTGTTTGAAGTGCGGGTTATTTTTTTGTAAATTTTATTTGCGTACGGTATTAAAATAGTGAGCCAGTGTTTCGTGTGTGTTTAGAATTAAAAGAAAGAAAGAAAGAAAGAAAGAAATAGAATTATTTGATTTGTTTTTCTCTCTTTCTTCCTATCTTTTTGTTTGTTTCTTTCTTTCTCGAAAGCTCGTTGTTTCTTTCTGATGCTTCGACATTCACACACATCACTACTCCTGCCAGCGGATTATTCGACTCGTCGTCGTGGGCGAGCACGTGGACGCTCACTATCCTTCTCCTTCACTTCTTCAACTTTGTTTTCCTTCTGGGATCATCTTCCTCGTGGTGGATTGGCCGATTCGTCGGATAAGAACAAACTGTCTGCGATATTTGGGTCAGTTTATCATTAATTCTATCATTATCTTTTTCTATAACACCTTTCATCTAAAAAAGTATATATATATATATATATATATAAAATGTCGGAACAAAAATCTCTCGTGTGTGTGTTTTAAGTTTTAAGTTATAGGTTTATAGTGTAAACCACGACAAGATTCTTTAGATTATTTAATAATTTTCTAGTTAAAAGACAGAGTTATAAAATAGGTTTTTTTTATTAATTTTTATGTTCTTTCTGTTTTATTTTATTTTATTTTATCTTCACGCGATTTATACCGTATTTAAACTTTATACTCGTGTGTGAGATATGTTTTAGAAGAAAAAAAAAAGATTATATAAACAAAATATTTTACATTTACACGAATGTGTGTGTTATCTTTCAGAGAGTTATGTAAAAAATTGTTTGCTTACATTCCTTAGACATTGAATTTTCCCGATGTAATCTCATAGTTGTTATTATCGACAACGGAATTTGTTTTTTCTTTTTCTTTCTAAACGTCAACTCGTAAGAAATTGAAACACACCTGTATTTTGTTCCGATTATTTATCTACTATAAAATATCAATATTTCTTGTTAGTATTATAGGACACGTAAAATTTGGTTAAATCAATTGGATATAATTATCGGTGTGGCAAATTTGATTCACCAGGAAGCATAATCGTCTAATAAATATATATACGCTTATTACTAATCTATTGTTATAAGATTTGAACGTCGTGTTAGTGTATCTGAGAAAATTGTAAGCTTGCCGATAAGATATTACTGTTATTAGAGAAGCGTTAACTCCGTTAGCAATAAGTTTCTATTATCGTGAAAGTAACGTGCGAAAGTGCGAAGTAACATAAGGTTAACTGCGTTACTATCTCACGAGAGGGTATATATATATATATATATATATATATATAAGTTATAGCTCGTCCATCTTGAATCATTACAGTTTGACAAGGGTTCTTATTCATCAATAGATTTATTTTTTTCAACAAACATACCATAACTTTGTTGACAATTTCTTATATCAAATATCGAGTTAATAATTCACTATGCACGTGGTATTTTTTTAACAGTAAAAAGTATTTTCAATCTTTAATGATCAATAGTTAGTTAGAATCAAATTGAAATTACAATACTTTTTTCTTTTTTTTTTTAATTCCTTCGTCGAAGGCAAAGTCGTGCGAGGATTAATCGATCGATCGATCGATCACAGATTATCGAAGTTCTACGAATAGGTGTGGGTATTCTCAAAGAGACGAATACCTGATTAGAATTCTATCGAATGTGTGTTGTAGTACACATATATTGTAGCGTGTGACGTCACAGTTAGAAGGATCATCATCCTCTTGGAATTCCCTATCGATTAAAATCTTCCATCTACTAGTCACGGTTTGTTATTCCTATCACGTTTCCTTATTTCTAGTTACTAACCAAGAACTCTCTCTTTCTCTCTCTTTTTGTTATATGATTTGGGAATGAGAGGAATGAGAGGAGGGGTGGAAGTAAAAAAATAAAATGTAGGAAAGAATTTGGACAATATTTGTTTTACATATATATAGTTTTTCGAAGAATCTTGCTAGATCTCTCTTTTTGAACTAGACAATAAAGTATCTCACTTTCTCTCTCTATATATTTCGCGTTGAAATAGTAGTGGTAGTATTAGAAGATAAGAAAACGTTTTCTTCGAGACTAATGGCACACGAGCAATGAGATGTGCGTGTAGAAGCAGCCAAAGGTATTTATAACTTTATATCGATTAACCTTTCCAAGGAGAGGAGGAGGAGGAAGAAGAAGAATAAGAAGAAGAAGAAGAAGAAGAAGGCGTATGCACGTTGCGTTTATGCGTGCTGCGTCGCGTCTACCTACTATGCTCGTTCGCATTCGTCATGGGTCTATGTTGTTGTCGTCGTCGTCGTCGTCGTCGTGGTTGTAAACCATTGTCTCTTACTATTTATTCCTTGTCTCGAATAACATTTTCTTATTCTTATTTTTCTTCGATTAATTTATAATATTATTTAATTTATTTATTTTTTCATTCAAATATATCATGTCATTAACGTAATCAATTTGTCAATTATTATTCGAATCAAATATTTTCACATTGGTGTATTTCATTTTGAAATCAAGTTAAGATAGTCACGAAAGTGTCGAGTAAAATATAGTAGTCAACTATTACTATATACATACACTATTATATGTGGAATAGAGGACGGTTCCGGTATCGTAGGTACCCTCGTTCCTCTATTGTCCTATTGCATTCTTAATATTTATTTGTCGCCTTACCTTACAAGCAACAACGTATTCTTACTTCTCCAATAGCATTTGATTTTCAAGAAGTTTTAGTCTATTTGTCAAATTTTCAAATCGAACGAGAAATAGAGAGTTTACATTTAATTCTAGCCGGGAGAGCAAAAGTTATTTCTGCGAGTTGGTCTCTCAATCTCGCGGTGAGGCCTCGTAGTTTCTGTTTTTAGCCAATAACGTGTCTTTGTCTCTTGATTTTTCTCTACCTCTTTCTCTCTTTTTTTTTTTTTTAAATACTTATATATACATACATTTATAGCAAGTGTAATAATTAAATATAATTCAATTAAAATTATAACGCATTTTCGATATATAGTATATAGATGTAATCACACAGTTCGTTGAATTATTATTGAAACTATATCAAATGGTTTCCATTGACTTATGAATGGACTTTCCTTCGAAATATTTTTTTTACTTTTTTTTATCAAGTGACGACGAATAAACACACAACGAGTACGTGTATCGAAAACGTTAAAAAAAGATACCTCATGCCAGATATGTGACTGATATTGTGCTAATATGCACGGTTCGAGGTCCACGGTAGTGTTGTGTAGACAACGAAACGATAAGATTGTCTCTTTGATTTGTCGAAGCTAAAACGGGAGAGAGGAGTACTGCTGTCATTGAGCAACATATTCATTCATATCGTTTAAAAACTATGTTACTCTTATAAATCAATTAATATCTAACTATCTTAAATACTATCTTATTTCGTTCATAAAATCTATCTCAATTTCGTGTTGTAAAAACAATGAAATCTATCGTGAAATAAAAATACTGAATGACTATCATAGATAATAAAAGAGAGAGAGAGAGAGAGAGAATATTTCGGTGAAAAGTAGTAGCTTGCCGATATGGAAATTAGATAGAAATCATCGATTTAAATCACCCCTTCTAATCGTACCTTTTATCTAAACTACCAGTTACAAGCACGCTACCGTCATCGATTGAGACATTGAACGTAATCTAAAGCGAAGTTAGTTGTATGAGAACCGTTAGTTAGTTAGTTAGTTAGTTAGTTAGTTAGTTAGTTAGTTAATTCATTCTTTCATTCGTTCGTTCGTTTGTAAGTAAGTTAATTACTTTATCCATTCAATCATGTACGTAATTACAACTTTGAAACGATTCATTTAGCCGTATAACACGAATTATAATCATCGAGAAATAAAACGTGTGCGAGAATTAATTTTGCGGGGTGTTAAATTGTTTAAAAAAAAGATTTCACGTTTATGTAGAATATTTTTTCTCAAGTTGTCGTAGGAAGGAAGATTTTAAGTTGTCCCAGGCAATAGATAAGAATATTCTTAACGCGAAAAAGGGAAGAATGGCGTTGATGATGGTTTAAGCCGGATCCTTCGCAGCTTGCAAGTGAAGATGAAACATGGGAGAGAAGGGAAAGGAGGAGGGGGGAGGGAGGGAGGGAGGGTTTGTTCCTTCTTCATTTTTTACTTTTTATTTTATTTTTTGTTTATTTCACTGCTGCGGGTCTTTACACGGTCTCAGCAGCATCGTCCCTTCGCGTGATTTACATCCCGCATTTATGACGCAACGTAAAATCGTGCAAAACTTAGGCCAACTCTCTGAGGCCTCGCGAGTAGTTTTCTTCTCGTTGGATGCCAGGGAGCCATTTAAAAAGGACGACGACAACGTTCTGTCTCTTTTCAAAGGGATGATCATTCTTTCTTTCTTCTTACGTGTAGAGTACTTTCCACGCTTTTAAACGCCTGTATATCTCTTTGGACGATGGATGAGAGATATTTATGTATGAGATGTATGAGGTATTACGATCCGGCTTTTATTCCTCGTACGTATGTACGAGTATATGTTTAGTATGGAATGTTAGCACTTGAATAGTTTTCCTTACAATATTTTTTCTTCTCATCTTACTTAATCCCAAAATTAAAAAATACCTTATCCCTGCAGGTAAAAAATTGAACCAGTATTTGTTTGAACGAACAGAATATACACCATATAGTATGTTAGCTTCGTACGAAATGTTACGTGCGTCGTTCTGTAGCGTGTCGAGTAGTGCACAGAAAGTGAGACAAATATAGCTAGGTATTGTCGCATTGAAACACGATGAAAAAGAGACAGAGAGGGAGAGAGAGAGAAGACAAACATTCAGGCACTTTCTTTCTCGCGAATAATTTATTATTCCGCGTGGCGAATATTCGCAGTCAATCAAGGAGTAGAGTCCAGATAGAAAGTCCTATAAGCACTGTATACTATTAAGCTCAGCGTATCAGAAATAACGATTAGAATAGGTGGAATTAACGAGAGGCATAGAAGAAAACTACGTTAGCTTCTAAACTATTTCATGTTGGTTTAGTTGCGTCTGGTATCTTTCTCTATCTCTTTCTCTTTTAATCATGGAAAATTCTTTAGATATTCACACACACACACACACACATATATATATATATATATATATATATATATACATCTGTACGCATGTGTACACACGTAAGAGAGCTTTAAACTCTGGGCACTTTCACGATCAGAATTATACACTGTGGCGAACGAGTTTCTGCATCTTTCTCTCTTTCTCTCTTTGAGAGTTCTGTGAGTAGTCGATACACGGCAAAGTTTAAATTCCAAGTACGAGAGAAAGAAGAAAAGTAGAAGGAAGGAAAAAAAGGGTGAAGAAAGAAGAGAGGAAGAAGGCGATGGTGGTGGTGGTGGTAGTGGTGGAGGAGGGACAAGGAATCGACGTTGGGTCGGACAAACGTCTCTCCGCTCCCTTTAGGGCATCGTTATACGCGAAAGACACACGCGTGGACGACGGCGCGTATAATCCTTTGCCGAATGCCACGATAACGACGTAAATTCTCTTCTTGCTGTGTTGTATATAACGCGTTACTATAGCTCCTTCGGGCTAGTGGGGATCGTTTACGTTAAACCGAACGATTTATTTCCTCATTAGGAACAATGTGCCAGACTCGAAATAGACGACAACGACTACGACAACGACTACGACAACGAAAAAAGGATTTTTATTTAGGAAGTTAGTATTTACGGAAACAGTGACAGTCAAATGATTGGCTGTATTCTGTAATAATTTTTGCTACAGTTTTATAAGATTAGAATAAAATTGAAAAGAACAGGAAAAAAATATATCTTGAGAGAATATTTTTACGAATACTTGAAAATTTGTCTCTAACAAGCAAGACAGGATAGAACTTTTGGCTTCTAAAACGAAAGAGATTCGTATCTCTTGTGGTTAGTGTCCATTGAATTTTCCTAAGACGACTTTTTTTTTCTTCTTCTTCTTCTTCTTCTTCTTCTTCTTTTCCTTCTTTTCCTTTGCTGTCATTTCTGAAGCACCGCAGGAGGGTGAATGAAGTATTAAGGAATAAACGATAACGTAGAAAATTTTTCTTCGGTTTAGAGAAAGGAAAGAAAACGAGACGATCCCTTGCTCAGGTAGTTGGCATAAAGATGGCAAGTTTTGAAGAAGCCGAACATGTTTTATGTTTTTCTTTTCTTTCCCGTTTCTCATACGGTTATTCTTTGATATTAGTGGTACGTTTTAACACTAGGAACTATCGAAAAAAAAAAAACTAGTCAAAGGAATTCATTGTGTCGGTGGTCGAGGTGAAAACCCCAATATTTCTTCTTTTTCTTTTGGATTTGTTTTTATTCCAAATAAGCTTAATATGCAAATGTTAAAATATATTTGGTTTATTCATAATTGACATTGAATAAAATAAAAATAATAAATATATAGATTTATTCGATTGAACGATCAATAATTTTGATTGGTTATATCGAAGTAACATATGCTTATCGATAGTTCTCATCTATAGTTAAATCCTCTTTTCTCTTTCTCTTTTCTCTTTCTCTTGAATACATTTTTCCGTAATTCGATCCAACAGAATACACACACACACACTCACCTATAATAAATTGTATTGTGAAAGTTGTTTTTAATTTTTAATTAACGATAAAACATTTAAATCAAACAAAATATGAATATATATAATTTGATCAATGTAATAAGTAATTTTGATCGGTTTCATTAAAAAATAAAATAATAATAAGTGAAAATGAATAACTCGTTAGAGTTTATTAAATATTAAAGACAAATTTTTATTATTTCATTTTGTTATTGGATACATGAGAGTATCCATAAACAATTATACGTGAAAGTTGGTGCCTGAATCTCAGCAAAATTCTTAAGTTTGGTTAAACGATGATATTGTAAGTTATCGAGATAAAAAAGAAAAGAGAAAAAAGAGAAGAGAAGAGAAGAAAATCTTCTCTTGGAATCCTCTCACTATGGTAAACGACGACGACGACGACGACGACGACGACGACGACGATGATGATGACGACGATGATGATGACGACGATGATGATGATGATGATGATGATGATGATGATGATGATGATGATGATGACGATGACGACGACGACGTACGAGAAGCAAGAAAGCAATTACGGTCGATTAAACGGTAAAGAGCCATTGTCACTGTGGACTTTCATAATAAGAAAAAAAAAAAAAGAGAGAGAGATAAGGATCCTAGCACCGCTCATCGTTCATGCGTGAAATTAAGCGAAAAGATGGACACGTACACGAGAGGGTTGGAAGGAGGTTGAAATGAATAAAGGATTGAGGGTGGGAGGAATAGAAAAATGAGAAAACTATAAAATGATAGTAATCGTTAACGTAAACATTTAGTTTCACGATGTCCTCGGAGACAGGAAGTTGTCAATGGGGGAAAATCGTGGGAGTTTTTCCATTGATTGAATCTCGAAATCTTCATCGTCATCATCTTAGTTGTGTCGTTTTTATTATCCTGTTGTTGTTGTTGTTGTGGTTAGGTATGAAAGATGTAAAGGATAAAATAGAAAGATAGATAGAAAAAAAAGAAAAAGAAAAGAAAAAAAAATGGTTGTTAGATTTCATCGACATTCGCATAATGCTAAAAGGTTATTGCATTTTTCTTTCATTGAGAAAAGATTCCCCTCTTTTATCTTTTTACTTTCTTACGTGTATGTATGTATGCATTTATTGATGCGTGAGTGTTGCATATGCACACGATCGATGTATACACACATATCGTTGGCTCTTCGATGCTTCTTCGAATGCTGTTAATTATAGTGTGTGTCCATCAGGATGAAGTAACGGTCGTTTCGTTGAGTACCAACCTTAGCTTGCACGGATCCAATCGCCTAAAACGAAATAAACGAGCACCGAATTTCATTTTGATCTTTAAATCCGATCGGATATGCAATCGGTCAAATGTTAATGTAACATATGTAATTATGTATATCGGACTCAAACAGCTAGTGTATTTGTTAATTCGTTTTCAATTTAAATTTACATTCAATGGATATATGTATATATGGATAATCGATAGATCAATCGGTAGATCGAATGAGTCATTCTCGTAAAATGAACTATACTTCAAAAAAACCACTTATTCAAAAAAGAATCCTCTGACAAAAGTTGTGTTCTATGTATGGAAAGAATGAAAAGAATTTGTCGATCAATCGATAGCGAGTAGGAAGGGGTGGCTTGAAGTGAGGGTGTGGGGATTCATCGTTAATGAAATCCGATGCTTTCGATCGGACAAATCGGTCCTCCTTCGAAAGAGGAGGACGGCACGTCGTTTAAAGATCGCGGATATTCTCTTTCTATCTCGCGCCATTATACGCCTCGGAATCGGTCGCGCGTAAAACCAGTTCTACGACTCCAGAGAGTCGCCAGGAGAAGGAGGAGGAGGAGGAGGAGGTGGAGGAGGAGGAATGGTAGGGAAGAGAAAGAGAAAGAGAAAGAGAAAGAAGAAGAAGAAGAAGAGGAAGAGGATACAGTGATGAGAAAGATAGAAGATACTCTCTCACTCTGTCATTCACTGTTTCTCTATCTTTCTATTTCTTTATCTTTTTATTTGTCTATTTCTATTTCTCTTTCTCTTTCTGTTCTTTACTTACTAGAAAATGGTTCACTCCGATCACGCTTTATTGTAAATATATATGTGTGTTACTTTTTCCTAGCACAACACAACCGATTTGACGAAGATCTTCGAAGCAAAGATAATCATCCATGATCGGAATTTTATCAATACTCGTGTACATTTAACGATCATCGTCGGAGTGCACGAAATGTTTTATTGACAATAATCGATAGACGAGAGAGAGATCGAGATAGTTTGTTCCATAGTTTGTTCCTTAAATTAAATGATGATTATATTTTTATTGTGGATATTAGGATATAGTGGATAGCATCAGAATACGAATTTAATTTCGAGCTTTGGAATTTCTAGTCGACTCATGATAACCACCCATTCACCCACCCACCTCTTTCTCCTTCTTGCTATCTCATGAATCTTCTCTTCTTCGTGAGACGGCCTAAACAAACATCTCTCGTCTAAAGCCGACTTGTAGCACGTTTCCCTGTTCCTTCGTTTTCTTTTTTTCTTTATATATATATATATGCATGCTGCATGCATGTATGTAAGGTTTATCGATGGGGTGTTTATTTAAATCGAATCGTACCGAGACCAAAGTATTCACCTATGATCTAAATATTTTCAAACGAACTTTTTAACTTATAACGTGACAAGACCACCACCAACTTCTCTCTTTCCCTTTTTTCTTTGTACAACAATTTTTTTTTTTATTTCCTATTTACACAATTCTAAAGAAAATTTCGTTTGACGATATCTTGCAAAAAAGGTTGAATTTTTAAAAATATTATAGAAAAAAAAGATAAACACAGAGAGAAAGAGAGATAAGGATTACCAAATATTATCCGAATACTTATGTAAATATGTATTTATATATGATATTCTCACAATCAGTAAAGGAAAAAAAAATTGATAGGCTTATTTGCTATAGAGATTTGGAGATTGTAATTCGTTAGTTCAACGTTGTGTTATCCGTGTTTTCGTGCAACGAATGATAAAATATAAAGTGTAAAAAAAAAAAAAATAAAAAAAGGAAAGGTAGAAGAGAAGATAGGTATCGGACTCGTTGGTAACACATAAGAGATCGTCTTCTTCGTTAAACGTTGTGTTTCATCGTTCTCTTCTCTCTCTCTCACACTTGCCAATTAACTATCTCCGCAAACACATCCTAAGATAAGATATTACTCCGTTCCTCCCTCCCTTCCTCTTCTTCTATCCTCATAGAGATACCTTGACTTTCTGCTTGTTTCGATTCGAACGTTTTTCCGCGATAAAAAGCGATCGAACGAACGAACGAACGAACGAACGAGCGAACGAGCGAACGAACGAACGTAACGCATGTGAGAATCCTCCTCCTCATAGTCATCAGCAACAGCAACAGCAACAGCAATAGCAGCAGCAACGCATGGTGCGTAGGTACTTGACATATGTCAGAGATTAAATCGTCCTGATAAAGAGCCGTCACATAGTCGACATCTTCCGTCAATTCTAGCGTTCTAATTAGAAAGCCAATTAACGTCGTTTACGCAAGCTCACCAACGTGTTTTATATTATCTTCTTCCTATTTATTTATTTATTTTTTGTTTCATTTGTTTATGACAGGAATATTATATGTTTGTTTGTTGTTATTCTTCTTCTTCTATTTCTTCATCTTTTTGAGATAAATGAGAGTTTGATAGAAGAAAGAACATAGAAGTTTGAACATAGAACGGAAAATTACGAATGAGTGAGTGTTCTTAGTATTACTATTGCTTGAGATCCAACTGTTAGATATATTATTTTCTATGTAGACGACATGTTGTGTGTTTTATTCAACATATGTATAATATGTATTTCTTGAAATGAACAGAACTCTTGAAACGATACGCGTGAATCACCCTTTGCTATTTCTCGGTGTGGCCTTACTACATTCATGTCAGTATTAATAGTTGGTAGTGGTAGTTGTGTTGAAAATCTCCTATCTAATCTTTTACAATATAATCATCCTGATCGTCCTTATTTAAATGTGTACGTAAGAAAGTGTTCGAATTAAATGTTATCGTTTTAAATAAAGGATTTTCATATTTCATGCATACATAGTTCATATAACTATATGTAGGAATGAAATTATTTAACGATAATATCTTACTAGTTGATATTTGAAATGGAAGCGAAGAATTCGTAAAACGTTTTGCGATAACTCTTGTCACGCAAACCTTCGTGATCGCATAATATCTCTTTTCTCCCCACCTTACTTTACGTTCTTAAAGCTCGAACTAGAACGTCTGAGAAGAATGATAATACTCTTGTCAATAAATCAGAATACACGGGGGGATAGTAAAAAAGATATTTATTCATGTTGCATTGCTTGAACGGCTATTTTCCCCCCACGTGCCTCGTAGTAGATACTACCAGAATATATAAATCAGTTACACATATATATATCAACGTAACATTGCAAATAATTATTACCCTGTCACCTAAGGTACGAAGCTTATATCGAAAGATATTACGCGGTTTTGTGCGTAATGCAAAAAAAGAAAAAAAGGTAAAAAAAAAATAAAAAAATAGAGAGATATTATTCAATTAGCATAAGAAACGTATCATTTCCTGTTAGATTCGTTAGATACGATTTATGAATCATCATTGAACACGAGAGTATTCGTTTTATTTTTATAGTAACAAATTTGGATTTTTTGTTTATTTCCAATTTAATCGGAGATAAGGTTGAGGGAGGAATTTAACGATTGTAAAATTATGTAAGTATTAAGTAATGATTTGTATAAAATATATTTTGTTTAGTATTTATTTCGAAAATGACAATGTAATTCGATTCGAGGTGAAAGCATCATGTGGAACGTCGTCGAGCAGGTTGGTTAGTTGAGTTGGGTTGGTTGGGTTGGATTGGTTAGGCACGTTGTGTTGTTACGCGGACTCGCGAGTGGTTCGTAGACCTCGCTTATAAGATAGGTAACCTTGCAAGGCCTCCTGTGAGAGGAGAGGTTCTCTCTCTTTCTCTCTCTCTCTCTCTCTCTCTCTCTCTCTCTCTCGGTTGCTTGGCAAGAGGAACGAATATCCGCTAGGAGGCATTTCAATAGAAGGAGTTGCCCGACTAGGACGCCTGACTGCTTGCCTGCCTGCCTCGATGGATGCCTAAAGTGTTTAGCGCTCGCTAAACGACTTTTAACACCGGCTATCTTTACAAAGAATAGAATAGAATAGTAAAGAAAAAAAAATAGAAAAAGGGTTGTTGGTATTTCTTCCTTTTTGTTTTTCTTTTTTTTCTTTGGACCAACCCTTTCAACTTTAAGATCATCATTCGATGTTTCAACTTACTAATCAAATTTATCAATCACATAGGTTTTTTTTACTGATTTTTTTTGAAGTTTTTGAAGTCAGTCAGGAAACGGAGCTATGAAACGGCTGTTGTACTAAATAATGAGAGAACAAGAGACAAACATATAGGATTTAGCCTACGAGAGAATGAGACGGAATATAGTTATACAGTTCCCTACAGACTTTTTCGAAAAAAACCTCACTACTTTTCGGAAAAAACCTTACTAGAGATGTGTTTACTACACTAACAGAGGTGTTTAGTTACCATGCATTTTTTAGGTTCCAGAAGCAACTCGTCTCATTTCTTTGAATTGAGAACTTGCTTACTGTGTAATATGTTATCTATTTATATATGTTTTCAATAAAACGTATAATAATTTTTGAATGTGATAACAATAATGTAATAATAATATTATAACAAATAAACCCTACAATTATCCTACTCCTGATATTCTGCAGTCGTCTCATTCTCTCGAAACTTAGTTTTTCGAAGGTTTCACTTCTAACACGTGTGATCTGGCCACATGATATTTTTTTCTTTTTTTTTTTTTTTTCTTGGGATCCGATAATATGAGTAAGCAATAAAATTCGCAACAGCGATGACAAACAACAACGAGTAGAAATTTGTTTCGTTAGGTAACGCAACAAGACGTATATTCGCAAAACTATGCTTCCACGTAACTGCAATATCGCAATTATCTTATCGCCGGGAGTGAAACCCTGGTGTTGGTTGGTTAGTTGGTGGTGGTAGTAATGTGGATTTTAACTAGAAACACAACCGGTCGGCAACTCTCTTCGCGAATGATTCACTTGGTATGATGATGATTCGTTGGAACTTTTTCAAGATCGATCCCCCCCGGTACCTTTTGAAAACTTACGAAAGGTATTTAATAACGTTGTTTATGTTTACGATTAGAAAGGGGGTCCAGCAAGTTGACGTTCGGTAATTCGATGGAACTGTCCAATGAAATGGATATATCGTGTATTCCTAATTACAGTCGTTATCATTGAAAGAAACATTAAGTGAGAGAAAGAGAAAGAGAGATAAAGAGAGAAAGCGGATGATCGTATTTAATTCCAATTAGCTTGAACGATCTAAAACCAGTTTCGTAATAGCAAGGTGATCACCATCTCAGGTGATCTATTCTTATTCTATTTTTTTCTTTTTTTCTCTTTTTTATTCTTTCTCTTTTTCTTTTTCTTCTTCTTTTTCTTCTTCTTTTTCTTCTTCTTTTTCTTCCTCTTACTCTCATCGTCGATCTCAAGTGATCGCTTTCGAGGATCATTTTTACGAAAGGTCTCATCTATCATCTTCTCGTTTAAACAATTTATCACTAGCGATAACGTAGACGCTTATCGATATGGTTCTTCTAACCTGAATGCGACGCACAACCTTTTTGGAAAAAAATGATTAGACGAACCATTGGCTCGATGATTAATCGTTGAAATATTTTTTCCTTTTTCTTTCTTTTTTTCTTACTTACCACACACCTAACATTTTCATAAACATTATTTTTATTCTTTTCTCGTTAGCATGTTTCCTAATGTACAATGAAATTCATTTTGGAAGGTTTCATTAACCTTTATGTTTCTTCATAAATTAATAAGTTCAAATAAAAAGTATTTTCGTATTTTCGTTTCGAGTTAGATTTCAAAGTATTCTATTGTAATATAAATGGCGTGATAAAGTAACACCATAAGTTGAGTTATTCTATAGGGATGTTAAAGAATGGGTTGGTGGAGGGAAAGGGCCGTTGAAGTTTGCCTTGCCCGTAAACCGTGTTGTTATTCGTCTTAATGTACACGAACGTTTAACGAGTGTTAAAGCCATAAAAGCTACGCTGACACCACAAATTGACGCCTCTGCCAAGACGAGACACGTGGTGTGGTATTCCGTTAAGACTTTCGCAGTTCGGGACCGAGAAACACAACCGGATTTTCGTCTTAAATGACCAAAATGTTAAGAATCATCTCGTCTCGTCTCGTATTCTTTTTAGTAGTTTTTTTTTTTTTTTTTTTTTTTTTTTACAAAGAAAGAAAGAGAGAGATAGAAAGATAATTATGGTAAATAGACTTCGTAAATGGTATGAGACTAATTTTTGGTATCTCATTTTCTTCTTTCTTTCTCTCATTTGCACCTACTATGCGAAAAATTGTAGTTGATTTGATAATGAGACGTGTACACGACACATACAATCATCACACACATATCTCTAAATATTCTTGAAATATTCTACAACATAATTTTTCTTCTTTAACTATCGATGACCAACTTTATTGTTATGTAAGATTATTAAAAAAAAAAAAAAAAAAAGACGTTTATTTGAACGAGTTAAGAAAGAAACTATAAATATATAGGTTCGTTTGTGTTGTGCGTTTATGTTGAATGTAAAACTCGAGCTAAAACATCCGAGATAGTTCTCGTTAGATTACCCATGACTCATGGCCACCACCATCATGCGAAGTATTAGCATTGGCATTAGGCTTACTCTCGTCGAATTAATGAACGGACGGCTTTAATCAAATAATGTGGGGGAAAAGGGAAGGGAAGAAGAAGAGAAACTTTATTTTTCCCGACGCGAACAACATGCCAATTGTATACGCGCATGCATTTATATATATATACAGTTATGTTGGATCATAAGTTACGATAAGATTTATCGTTGATTGATACGCATGTCGTTTGCATATAACCAACCGAATTGCATTACCAACCGTTTTGCATATTTTCAAACAGTTCAAACAAATCTGTTACTTTACATATATGTAGAATAGTTAGCAACAACCATTCATAGAATACTACGAGATCATTTTTACAACTTGACGAAATACAATTGAGAACATTGTGTGAAAGATCTTTTTTAATCGTAAAATAGGCAAGGCTTCGCGTATGCAAATAATATTTTCATTGTGTTATGTACAAGTGTTTGTTTGTAGGTTTTATCTAGTTATCTATCGTTTTCTCTTACACACACACGTACGTTTATTTTTTCCGATCATAGTTCGCGTAGTAGTAAGATTGCGGTAAAGAAATTGGAAGAGAAAAAATGAAATATTTTTATTTGCAAATAGAAGGCGGATTGAAGTATTGCGTGTTCAACAAAGCAGCTTTATACATCGATCATTATTATTTAACACCATTTAACACCGTTAGCCAGGATTTGTCTCGAAAGATTTTCTTGTTATCTTTTTTGTTTTTTTTTTTATACTAATTCGCATCCAGCTTCTTTCTTTCTATCATCGATAGAGCGTAGGCTTAGAAAGGGCGTTTTGTTTGAAACGTTGTTCGTCGTCGTTCACCACCGTATCGGGTAAGCGGCAATTCACTTACTATTACTCTTACTTCCAATAATTTGTTTTGCAAACGAGCTTTAAGCTTGCCGATAAGAATATACATATATTTATGTATATGTATGACTATTCGATGACGCGTGTTAAATTCATTTCTTCCTGTTTCTTTCAATTTATGAGTAATTTTTTTGAGAAATAGCAAACTTTTAGCAAACGTGTATGTTCTGAAAAGTTGGCACGATACGATCGATCTTGATTTATAGAAACGTTCACTATGTAAATAAATTACATTTATTTATTTTGTTGTTCTCTTTTTTCCTAATTTTGTTGTCTTTATCGATCAATTTCAAGGAAAATTCTTCGTTACGACTTGTTACGTAAATGTTTGCCATTTGAAAAAGTAATAATGTTTTCTCATCTAAGATAAGCGTATAAGTAAGGTAATTAACTCGTTTCGCACAAGTCAACCGTGTTTATCGTAAAATTAGTTGTTGTTCTGCTTCCCCTAGTTGTGTCAAGTTTTTATCCTTTCTTTTTTTTCCTTCGACAATATTTTGCAACGATCCTAAAAATCTATCGGTGAAAAGTATAAATAATTTACCAAAGGAATAATAATTGAACGAATTGCAATCTTAAAGTCTCCCACTCCCTTCCTAACATCCTTGAGGAATGTTAGACGAAGAGGATGACGATGACTATGATGATAATGATCACGTCGTCGAACGATGGAACGTGCGCACGTGCGCACGTGAGAACACGCATGCACACCACTGTGTTGCGTTCTTGCGTATATTTTCTGCACAAACATACACCATTAATTTCATATACACCATCATGTATGTACCATCACCATATCACCATCTCACTCTCACACATGAACGAGAAGCGGTTGCGAGGAGCTGGTTTGCTGCTGGCACAACTCGAACGACCGCAATTAACCTTACGTAACTTGGCGTTTCCTCGCGGCGGTGCCCTCATCTCTTCTGAACTTTTACCGCGTGCTACGAACTGCATACAACACATATGCACACACACACTAAACACATAGAATACGTCATACGGAAGGTAATGTTCTATCTCTCTCTTTTTCTCGAGTGTTTATAGTTAAAGACCATTAATGCAAAAGAAATGGGGAAAGTTTTGGAAAGATGTTCTTTGATCGATTCCCTCCCTACACATCAATGCGAATTCACATGCTTGATGGTTGATGATAACTTTTGGCGAAAGTTTTTCACTCTTACCGAATCATTTTTCTTCTTATTTTTTTTTCTTTTTTTTTTTTTTTTTTCTGAAATCGAAAGAAACATGTTTGTTATTTTTTTGTTGATTTGAAAATGATTAAGAAACCATGAGAAAAAAAAATATTGAAGAAATCATGAGAGAAAATATGAGAGAAAATATGAGAGAAAATATGAAATAAAAATGATGTTTAGTTTGGCTTGATATTATTGTTCTCCATGGGAGTTGGTTTGATGGGAACGTATGGAACGAGGATCATGTATATATGGTATCTTTCGAGTATCTACTTATGTAGATACGCGATCTTGAAACTCGACCGGCGGCTGGTCGTCAAGACTTTATCGAAGTGTTTGTCAAAACATTACGAACAAGAAAGTCCCGGCAATGATACGGCCTAGCGCCGATAAGTGCAATATTTGATATACCCTTTACACGCGATTTTATTATTATCGCAAACGACCAACCGAGAGAAACTAGTTTTTCTCCAAAGGCGTTGGGAGTTTAGCACATGGTGTTTAAATGTGCATGTCTACTTTGCACATAGGTTTCTTTTCTTTTATTTTATTTTATTATATTCAATACACATAACACGATTTATTTATTTATTATATTCTTTAATTAAAATGCATTGTTCTTACTTTTACCGAACCAATTAATTTCCCATCGCTCCCAATTCTGAGAGAGTCTTTTTTTAAGGAATACAAAAGTTACCTGTGGGTGGTGGTTCATTGTATTCAAAAAAAGGGGACCAAACGATTAAGTTATTAATTATTTTTTTTCCCTACAATGTTGAATTTAGAAAATGTAATCTGCGAAATATAATTAGCCTTCCCAGTGACTAATAACACGTACGACTCGCTAAATTTAGAGGAAATGTAACAGACTTAAATGAGTAGCAGGGGTGGTCGTTTTTACCCTTTTCAAAATTTGACAAGTTGGCTGGAGGATTAAATTCCTTCGGGTTCTTAAATGCGAATCAAGAAGAGACTAAATAACCATGGTGTATAATAATATATAGAAAGAAGTAAAGAAGTAAAGTAAAGAAAAAAAAAATAAAAATGTAGATTACATTTTGGTGTTCCCCTGATACATATATATGTACAATATAAAATATATAAATTAGTAAGATACTTGTAAGATAATATTTAAGACATCTGTTGTTTTGGTTACAGGTGTACGAGAAAATGCGCGTAAGGTCAAGGTGACGTTGGAGCATGGAGACCATAGAAGACAGTGGTGGCCTACGGGTCGATGCCTCGAGAGGGAACATCGCACCTGGTTGCTTACCGGTAGGGAGAAAGAATTGTTTGAAAATCGTTGAACCGGGTATCGACGTTGACACGGTTAAGCAAGAGGAAAGTAGGAGAACCATCACCACCACCGCCACCACCACCACCACCCACACCAACACCATAGAGATGGATCCATACAAGGAACTCGAGCTTTACCTCGCAAGAGTAAACGTGAGTGCAAGTCGTGTTTATGACGATATCAATCGATCGATCATTCATTCATTCATTCATTCATTCGTTTTTTTCGTGAGATGAGATGATCGTGAGGATCGATCATCATCGGAGTTTTATCGATCGTTTTCGTCTATCGTCGTACGTTTCTTTGCGGTCTAGCGCCCTGCAACAAATTGAACGTGACGCTCAGGATTCCTTTGAAAGATTCCAAAACACGTTTTGCATTTGGTTAAGAGTGAGAGAGAAAGAGTTTAGTATTCTCCTCCTGTCCTTAATTTTTTGTTTTCTTTTTCCCAACCCTAACCCCAACCTCAAGCCCCGTTTTAACCTACGTAGCTACATCTGTTTTAGATGCTTCGGCAAAGGGACTAAACGCCTCCAATGGCACCCGAAAAGAGCACCGAAGGGGGACCGGTTTTTTATCCGCGAATTTGATCCTTATAACGAGTCCTTTTCTTCTTTCTTCTTCTTTCTTCTTCTTCGTTGTTCATCGACGTGCTGCGGTTCGCATCTGTTTTCTACCTCAGTTCTTTCTACCGTTGTTTTTGTTGTTGTGTGTGTGTGTGTGTGTGTGTGTTGCTGCTGCACCGTGTGCATTTTACGTTAGAACTACGAGCGTTAGAAACTACAGGATTAGAAATAGAGCAAAAGAAGAGGTAAATTTTACCGCAGGTAATGCGTTTCGATGCTCGACTTTGCGGCAAACAACTTGGAAAATTTCTTCTTCTTCTTCTTCTTCTTCTTCTTCTTACAACTTCCTTTAGAAATGCCATTTTATAGAAGATTGCTTCCGCGAACGTGTATTGACCAATCACCGATAAAGTTTTATTCGATAAATGTTTAGAATAAATTCGTCGAATTCTAAATTTGTCCCAGCATCCTCTCACCTCCCATTCGTTTCCTCCAAGCGAAGAGGAATATGCATATTCTGCTTTTAAGATTTCTCGTGAGAAAAATTCAAAGAAATAAATAAAGAAACACAGTGTGTGTGTGTGTGTGTGTGTGTGTGGAGAGAGAGAGAGAGAAAAGGGAAAAAAGATAGATACAGTTTATTGGTCGTAAATCGTAAGACTAACATAAATGGTATTTCTACCCAAGGCCAATTTCTTTGCCGAGAGTCCGAGATTATACGCGATCCTTCTATTTCTTTTTTTCTTTTCATTTTTATTTTTATTTTTTTTTATTTCTTTCTCTCTTCCTCTCTCTGTTTCATTTCGTTAGAGTTCCCTCCAGACTAACAGGTCCGCCGAATTTAACCTTCGATAAATTCAAAGTCTTCTTATATTCATCTTTAACATATGACGAGGATGTTCGAGCATCGTTTGAGTGGCCCACCCACCTCCCCTCTCTCCTGACACTGTCTCGAATCTCTTTCGATACTCCAAAAACAGATATACAGAGGAAACATGAGATGAGTATAAGGTTTAAGGATAGAAAAAGGAGAGTTCAAAAGGTCAGAGATACTAAGAATTTAAAATGATCGAGACACTTACATTAATTCTATCTTTTTCTTCTTTATCCTCCTCTCGTTCACACGGCTTGAGTTTACCAGAAACACATGTCGATCTTTCGAAAAAAAGAGAAAAAACAGACGATGGAAAAACACACACTCTCTTTCACTCTTTTTATGAGAATCTTTGCGAAAAAGTTGAGTGTGTGTTTGTTTATAAGAAAGATTTTTCTATTATCACTTTGATGCATATATAAAATATCAATCGAGAATAGTTTATAAATGTTGTATTAAAAGGATATAGTTGAAAATGAACATTGTTGATTCAGGCAACGTGTATATACAACACACATATGTTTTATATTAACTTATCTACATAATAGAACCTAACACAAAGTTTATAAAATCTAAGTAGAAGAATCTTGTCTCGTTTTTACAAGCTCTCACTATCTTTTTCTATTTCTATTTCTCATTCTATCTCACGTAAGAGAGAGTGTAGATCTTTCGTGGCAGATTAGATCGATTCGAGCATCTTCTACTGGACGAGGAGGAGGAGGAGGAGGATGAGGATGATCAGAAGAAGAGGCGTTCGAAGAAACAGGTCTTCTTCTTCTTCTTCTTCGTCGTCGTCGTCGTCGTCGTCGTCTTCTTTCGCTTCCTTGCGTTCACAGATCCCATGGTACGATAGAGGAGGAAGATCGGATCGGATCGTCCGTCGATCGTACCGGACGGTAACGACGATCTGTTCTTTTCTACGATAGAAAGAGAAAAAGATATATGTATATGTGTAAGGGTGTGGAAGAAGAAGAAGAAGAAGAAGAAGAAGAAGAAGAAGCAGCGAGATGAAGAGTAAGGGGAGAAAAGAGGAGAAGACGGTTCGGAACCGATGTCAAAATCGTTCGATGATAATCCGAATGACAGGTTGTTACATCGAATACCACCTCCGACGCATAATTTAGTTACGCGTATATCATTACACGCCGACGACCAATCTAAGAGTTCTACCTTGTCGTAGACGGTAAGACGGTAACTTTGTATTTCAACCTATCCTCCAATACGATTTATCTTTCCTTTTATTATTTTTGTTGTTGTATTTTTTTTTTGTATTTTTATTCTTCGTAGTCGTCATCGTGTCATCATCATCTTTCTTCTTCTCTTCTTCGCGACGAATACATTCCACGCGAATTTTTTTTTATTTTTATTTTTATTTTTTTTTTTTTTTTTTGAGACTCTGAGAGAGACGAGACGAGAAGCGTGCTGTGTCATTCGTCGATGGAAAGTATTATTATTCTCACTTTCGATATTCTACATCACCTTCTACATCTTGTCGTCACGCGGACTCTTAACTTTTATTATTATTATTATTATTATTATTTTTGTTCCTATTACTGTGAGCCCTGTTCGCTGAGTATTTTGTCAAATGGAAGATTATAATACGCATGCTGTTGAGAAAAAGTAAAGAAAGATACTTTCGTAGAGAGATACACATATACACGATTCGCCAAGATTACAAGATATCTATGTAGAGATAGAACACCTCGGAGTGTGTGCTGCATGTGCATGTGTGGTAGCATAGTCAGCGCATTTGCGTTTACGCTCGAGGTCGTTTCGTTCCGTTCTGATTATTATCCGTAACCTAAAGCACGAACAAGATACTTGGTGTGTATCGCATCCAAATCCAATAATGTTCATACGTTTCAACGAGCATGGACCGAATAAATCCAAAGAAAACAAAAGAACCAAATAATTTGTTAATTATTTTATTGAAAAATATAACACGAGTTAACTTTCTCTCTCTCTATCTCTTTCATTTTCATCTTTATTTTTCTCTTGCTTTATCTCGCGTTAAATACAATGTGTCCGGGATGGGAACGTCGTCGAGTACTTAAAAAGCAGCCACTCGTGAAGAAGATGATCTCTTCTTTCAAGAGAAACGACGATGATGATCCTTTGCAAGCTCGGTATACTGAAGGTAATCGATTTTTCATCATAGTCATACAGAGGTACGAGTACTTTGATAAAAATACTTTGATAAAATCATGTTTTATCTTTTAATTGTACATTTGTTAAGTAAACTACAACATATGTAAAGTTAAAGAGTAAACCGATGATGTGATCGAAAGTGATCGATCATCGATGTTTCATTGAAAAAAGAAGAAAAGAGATAATTATCAAGGTCGAAATGGAAAATCGTCGTGAGACGATGATAATGAAGCATTATGGCCTTGCCAGAAACGCGAAATTCCAATGTGTACGATGACCGGTAGAAACGTTCGGTCACAAGTTTCTTTTGCGATATTCGTCAATGACTTCGAGTTTGTCCTTTTTTTTTCTTCTTCTTTATTTTTTTTCTTTACTTGCCACCCGTGTACTTTCACTCTTGTAACTCTCTTCTGCAAAATACACGCACACTGATGCAAACGAGAGAAAGAGGGAAAGAGAGAGAGAGAGAGAGAGAGAGAGAGAGAGAGAGAGAAATGTTGACAGTGCATCGAGTTGCGTATGCAACGTGCGCGCGCGCAAACACGTGCCTTCTCCTCGGCCTTCGAGGTTCCTTCTTCTTCTTCTTCTTTTTTGCATTTTTATTTTTTTATTTTCACTTTCTTTTTCTTTCTATTTTCTTTTGGTACCTTCGCTCCTGCCAACGGTTTACGCGCGTGGAAGAAGCAAATATGTTCGCGTGTGGGTGGAATAGTGTAGGACTGCTGCTGCTGTGTTGTGTATTATATCCGGTTGGGTGTGTCGTATGTGTTTAAAGTTTCAGAAGCTCCTCGTTTGCTTTTTGGATTCGTTTAATCTCGTATTTTGATTTTGTTGATTTTTAATTAGATATATAAATTATAGCAACAACAATTATCGATTAGAATTTCAATCAAGTTGCTGAATAAAATTACAAATTTAATTTAAAATGGGATTTGAATGAAGATGGAAAGATAGAAAGAAAAAGTAATGAAATTGTAGTGAATCGTCGTTGTAGGTATCCTAGACGGTGGGTGGTAAAAGTTTCTATTCGTTTTCTGTGAGAAAGGAGAAAGATTTGTCGTTTGATTATCGAGTATGACGCGAGTTAATTAGAATCGTGCTTCGAACGCGTAATACTGAGAACTCGAGCGAGTTTATATTCTCTCTCTATTTCTCTCTCCATTTGTCTCTCTTTTTCTTTCTTTTTCTTTCTTTTTCTCTTATAGGAGTTTTGCTCGAGATCGTAAAGTCAGCGGCGTTACGATAGGCAAACCATTCGCGTCGTCTCGAGTTTATGAATGAAGAAACCGAGGCGTCGCTGAACTCATGACTCCTTCAACCCAATACCGTTTTCTCGGAACCACATTTATTATGTTGCTGCTGTATGAATATGTACATACATATACACGTATATGTACGTTCACCTATGTTCTTCTTCTTCTTCTTCTTCTTCTTCTTCTTCTAAAACGAATGCACATAAAAGTGTGGCCGCCCGAGTGCATACATTATACGCTTTTGACTTTACTAGAATCCACCTTCGGGCGTGTTCTTACCTCATTTGCATTATGGAATAAACGAAGTATAAACTCCTCTACCGTAGGAATCCCTCGTAATCCTTCCTGCTTCTTCTTCTCCTTCTCCTTCTTCTTCTCCTTCTCCTTCTTCTATTTCTATTTCTATTTCTTGTTTTTATTGCAGAGAAACGTTTGATGGATCTTTAACGGATCGCAGTTCTTTTTGCAGTTCTTTTTGCAGTTCTTTTTGCAGTTCTTTTTGCATTTCTTTTTGCATTTGTTTTTACTCCGATGATCGATCGTATAGTCAAATATCGGAACGCGGAAATCGATTGATATGAGGGGCGCAAATTATCCCCATCCCCTTCTTCAAACGAACTCGTTTTGTCGGCCAAGTTATCGCAGATGGTCAATAAAAGGTGATTTCACGGTGCAAAGGAAAAAAGTACGAAAAAATCTGTTGGCTCTTTAAAAAAAGGGGGATGTGGACTAACGCAAGAAGAAGAAAAAGAATGAGGTGGGGAAAGAGGAAGGTGTGGGGGAACGTGCGTTGCTTTCGTCGGACCGCCATGTCGGTGAAGCTGATTATGTCGCAGAAACGAAACGGGACGAGATGGGATTGGACGACGACTTACAAATCCGCTTGAGTATTTCCATCTTATCAGCATTGCAAATTGAAAATGCGCGAGACTGCGTTCCACTCTTTTTTTCTACCTTTCTTTCTTTCAATTTTTCCTTTTTTCATTCTTTCCTTTTCTCCAATATGTTTTCATCCCTCTTCTTTCCTCTTCTTTTTATTATATTTATTCATAATGGTCTTATTTTCTTCTTTGAAAAGAAAAAGAAGCAAACCCTTACTCAACCCACCCCCATTTCTGTTTCGATCGTCAAGATTTTTGTTGAAGAAATAAAAAAATATTGTTGTTTTATTTATTCGACGAACGAACGAGAGGAATCTTTTATTTTGTTGTTGTTTTTTTTTTTTTTTGGGTTGGGAGAAGAAGAGAGTGGAGTCAACGAAATTTATTCCGATTGGGATCTATCGAGGTATACGATTTTAGCAATGACGTGTGTGTCTCCTTGAAAGTTGCCGAACGTTTGGAGAACGTCTTCATTTTTTTCCATCTCTCTCTCTCTTTTTTTATTTTCATTTAAAATTTATTATCAATTTTACAGGATGACATTGATATCCTTGGAATGTCTTCTTCTTCTTCTTCTTCTTCTTCTTCTTCTTCTTCTTCATCCTTTCGTTTTGTCGAATTTATAAAATGGTCAACACCACACGCACGTGTATGAGTGATTGATTTTGGTATTATTTTTCTAAATTTGCAATCATTAGAAATAAAAGAAAATTTGTAAATGAATGTGAACGACCTATCTCTCTTTCTCCCTCAGTCACTCCTATTGCACCGTTGCACCGTTGCATTCAAATGAATTCACTCTTTCTCTTTCTCTTTCTCTCCCACTTTCAGAGGTTGATTTTCTACGGGAGCACACAGTAAAGAGACGTCTCTCCTTTTCCTGTTTTCTCTTTTTCTATGCAGCTGTTTGTATGTGCAATCTCTCTCTCTCTCTCCCTTACATAGTTTGCTGCACACGCCTAGGCGGATGCGCGTTTAACGCGTGTTATCCTCTTCTCTCTCTCTCTCTCTCGCTATCTCTGTTTTACTCACTTGGCAAGCAGTTATCTCGGAATTGCATTCGTTTTGCGTTAGTCGCCTTCCCGCAATATTAACGTCCGTTCGAAAGGCAAACAAAATCGCGTGCTCGCGTTGGAACGAGCTAATTTCGACCGGTAATTTGCGTAGTAGCTTCGTGAAAGCATAAAGACAGAGAAATATGTATAATAATACTAACTTTATAAATGTTTCCCCCACACATTACCCTTTCTTGTTTCTTTATTATATTAAAAAAAAAAAAAGCGATCTATAAATGATCGGTTCATTCCTTGTTTTTTTTTTCTTTTTTTCTATTTTAGCTAAAGAGAGCAATAATAAAATATGCATGCTCGTAATAAATGTTTTATGTAATTTGGCGATATGTGACACACGGATAAAATAATATTAACGTATGAGTAACATTATGATGCGTCATCGTGTGTTGTTAAGTCGTTGTTTTTATTTTTTGTTCTTTTTTTTTTTTTTTTACGATATACCTAGCTATATAAATACATACGTATTTCATACTCTTTTACATTAGTAGATACGATAATAATCGTTTAACCTTGGCTTTAACTGTTTAATACTAGGTCAAATTTTTTTACAACAAATGCGCATGACTCGAACTCGTTAGTCGAGTCATAAGGTGACTTTTTATTATTTGTATTATTTTTCGAGTAACCGTTTAACAAGGAAGAATCGTGAATAAGACCCCAGCGCGTAACAATATTACGAATAATATTATTTTTGTTTGAACAAACATTTGTAATTAATGAAATCAGCCTGATTCTAAATAAGTGAAGTGTTCTCTCTCTCTCTCTCTCTCTCTCTCTCTGGAAAGAAAAAAAGAAAGAGAAAGAAGAAAATATTGTAGGTAAGAAAAGAATATAATATGTGTTTATAAAGTTAAGGTATTCTGGTTTATAGTTGAAAGGATGGAAAGGATGGTAAAGCATGAATCCATCTCCCGTTGGTGCGTGGGCGATTATAAGGTGTTGGGTTGGATAGTGTGTGGTAATGTTATGTCACAGCTATAGGCAAGCAGCACACTATACAGCATCTCGTTTCATACCGTTACGTTACGTTTCCCTCGGCGTAGAGCTAATTTGCGTTACTTGCATCGGCCGTTCGTTCTTATGGTGTACGTCGTTTGTTCTTCCTCGCCTTCAGCACGCTCGTGTTCCGTAATCGACGTTGGGGAATTCCTCCACCACCATCAACACCACCATCAACACCACCATCAACACACATACACATACTCGTCGCGTGCCAACAAACGCAAAAGCAACAAACCTTCCTTTAAATAATGTGTTACATGAAATATATTAGAACATTTAAAAGTCAACAATTTTGAGTTTTGAGTTGAGTTGAGAAAGAAAAGAAAATAGTTTGAACACCCTATCCACCTGTTTGTTCTATCGAAACCATAGTAAAACCGATTTACTTCGTTTCCCCCACGTGTTCACGAAGAACTTCAAAGACAACCCATCGATATACACACACTACCACTATTACTATTATACTATTACTACTACTATTATTCTTGCCAGGAGAAATGTTAGTTTAAGAAGAGAGTAAGAGTAAGGAAAGTAAGAAATAAAAAGAAATAAAAAGAAAAATGCGATTGCAATACCTCGCGATTACCTGTACGTATTATCAGTCTACGAAGGTTTTATCGGTTCCCTTCGTTGAATAACGACACGTCCCGTGTGTTTCGCGAATTCGTGGAAGAGAAAGAGTAAAGTAAAGAAGAGAAAGACATCGCGTCCACCGTTTCTCTGATATAAATTCGTTCGTACGATAGATAGGCTGAACTTTTGTCTTACACGAGAGAAGAGAAACACGGCCGAGTTGCTGATAACCGGACGACACTTGGTTACGACTTGCCGATAAACGTAAAAAGTAAATCACTCCGTTTCTTGCTTTTTTTTTTTTTTTTTTCATGTGTATACATATATGTGTGCATGAAGAAAAAAACCAAATTATAAAGGGTTATAATTTTCGCTACCTTATAGTTTTATCTAATTAACTAAATTTACCTAACTAAGGTAACCTACTTATGAAGTAACTTCTTCTTCTATTCTGTTGGTCTATTTTGACTGATATAAATCGTGAATCGTGCTGGAATCGCGCTGGAATCGCGTTAGAGCGCATGGTTTAAGAAGAGTATAGTTACACAGCACGATCAAAGTCAGCACGTTTATCGTTACTTAAGTATCCGATAGGCGAGGTCACGTCGTCGCTTGGTGCCTTTATAACGGCGTTGATCGGATCGTAACACGGTGAGAACGACGTGATCGAGTCTCGCGAGTCTCTTTTCTGGCCTGTCTCGCAAAAATCTTGCTTCCTTCCATTTTCAATATTTCTCGCGACACCAACCTAATTAAAGAAATATTTCCAACTTTTTGTCGAACCTTTAGAGAGAGAGAGAGAGAGATAAGGAGAAAGAGATTCGGAAACTCGTGAATAGATAAACATATTATTTATCTTTGGTATTTTTTTCTTTTTACTGGAAGAAAAGAACAAGTTATACAAATATGTACGTGATTTATCGTGAATTACGTGTGAAAACGTTTAGAACAGTTTTGAATATATTCGACCTGTTGTTGGTTGTTACCTGGTACACCCAGTTACGAATTTATCTTGATCATTTATTTTTATACTTTTTTTCTTTTTTTCTTGTTTTCCTTTTTTTTTAAATAACCATCAAAATTAATCGAAACTTATCCATCCTGGGGATCGATTATTAATCATTATAAATATGAAACGTTGTATATATCTATAAAATGAATTGTTATAAAATTAAAAAAGGGTGACAGAGGGTGAATAAATAATAGGAGGATGGTTGTGGATCACTTTATCATTCTTGTATTCCCTTTAGGGTAATCAACTATAGCAATGTGATCGGATTATTATGGCTCGGGGACATACTTAAACGCTCAGCGAAAATTTATACCAGCCTATATATCTAATGACGTGCTGCTGCGGCATTTGCAAATAATTATACGGGTCATTCTCATGTGATTACGTAACAAGGGTGAACGTTTCTTTCACCCTTGTAATTTATTTTATATTTCAATACACTTTTACATAAATACTTTCTATTAGTTTAATCAGAATTGTAGGATAGATAATCGTATGTTAAGTTTAACCTATTAAGGTTATCTCTCTCTTTCTTAATGTTTAGGCTATTTTATTTCTATATGCGTTCTAGATTTCCAGTAGGAAAAAAATCATATTTTAACCTTTTACACTTAGAGTCAGTTAACGTTTTCGTATTATTAATATTTTTCTTCTTTTCTTTATCTTTGTTATTTATGTTGTTTAGTACTATTCATATCTATAAATTTAGTTTTTACGTAATAGACTCCATTACTTAGTATACGATATGATTCGATATCAAGTAAAATATGATTAGAGAGAGAAAATGCAAAAGAAAAAAATCGAATTACGTAAAAAGAAACAATAATAATAATAATAATAATAATAATAATAATAATAATAATAATGTTTAACAATCGTGAAGATAAAGTAGAATCATTGAATTTATCATTTTATATTGTGAAATGTCGGAAGGAACACGCGTGAGTTCTTGAGAGTCTTCTAATCCGTTTTTTATGATTTTATTCTGTTTTTATTTTTTTTTATTTTGGTTATGGTGTCGACGGTACCACCATGCGTCAGCTGAGTCATTGCACTGGTACGTTATGCACCGATAAAGTGTCGCAACATATACGGGGGCACCCGTTTAAGTTCTCGAGTTATCGTCCAACCATACACACACACACACACACACACACACTTATATACTATTATATATATATATATGAATAGTATATTTGTGACGTAGTAGTAACGATAATTACTCTCGAATCGGGCATCTGGTTTGTATATATATATATATTGTTGGATCGTTTTCGTCCGCATGAACGACTTCTAATTGGCGTTCCATTATCGATCGTTCTCGATTAGGCGTTTAGAAAAAGAAAAAAGGTATACTCAACCTCCTATTTACTATTACCTTCCTCCTCCTCCTCTTTCACCTTCTTCTAATTCCATTGTCTTTTCCTATCTCCGATGAAAATCTAAACACGCGTTAGTTAAATGTTATTTTCTCGCACGTACGCGAGAGAGAGAGAGAGAGAGAGAGTATCACGAAACGTTTATTATCGCCTTCCTTTAAGTGCTTGTAATAATAATCGTTTAGAAAATGAACGATAGTACGACGTCTCCTTTTTCTATCATTTTTTTCATGGGAGGACAAATTTTTCAACTATGAAAATTACATATTGTTTATCGATGGGTTTTTGTGATAGTAGTAGTAATATTTAAATACTCATATATATATATATATGTGTGCCATGGATTTTTCGTTCGCTTTTTTCAAATAACCCCCATTCTAAAGAGGTTTTCATTTGAAAAAAAAAAAAAAAAGAAATGTTCTCATGAAGAATAAATATACCGAGTTCTCCTTGTATACGTGTAAATTACATAGTCGGATCGTTTTGTAGATTGGTATCATAATTTATAGGTTTTCAAAAGAGTTATAAAAAGTTAAAAGAAAACAACGGTGTAGTAGTAGTAGTAGTAGTCTTATAGCTCATGCTATATAATACATTGTCTTTTTCTCTTTTTCTTTTTAACATCGAAATGTCCTCGGCTCTTTTAATCGATTCTTATTTAATGAATTATTATGCCAACGTTATAAGTATATTTTAAGAGATGCCTAAAGCAATGGTACTCATATCGTTTAATAATCACAACGACGACGACGACGACGACTCAAATATATTTCATCTCGATTGTCTTTACGCGTTTCACCGCACTGTTATCCCCTTTCCTCCACCCTCTCCCAATCTGATCAGGTGGAAGAAGGGGGGGGGGGTGGTATAGGGAACAGGTATGTTTTCTATCCTCATTGGTATTTTTCATTCTTCCTTTCGTTCATTCTTTCCTTTTCTTTTTCTTTTCTTGCGTGTCCTTTCTTTTTCATCGTTCGTAAAGAGGTTATACACTTTAAAGTTGTATAGCGTGTACACGGTGAGGAGTATCGATACTTATCGATAATTCTAATGGCGGTGGCCACCCTGTGATTACGTTCGGGTTCGACGATGAGTTATGTCTGTAGGCGTATTGAGAAAAGTGTGAGAGAGAAAGGGAGACCGAAGAAAAACGAATGAAAAAAGCTTTCTCACTCACTCACTCACTCATTCATTCTCTTTATTTGTTTCTTTATACATTTTCTTGTCTTTTTTATTTATAATCTTTATCTTTATCTTTATATTTTTTGGTTTTGTTTTTGGATGCAGCTTCCACTTGGTTTCGTAACACAATAACTTGTTAATCGTAGCTGGCAAATTGACCGATTGGAATTCTCGGTTAGCAGGTATATAACGGGCAGTTGGATGGCAATCGATAGATCGATAGATCGATATAACACGTATTTGGCACGCTAACGTGCAATAATAAGGATACGCACCTGCGTGTTGTTTGTTATTCGTAGTTTGTACCTGTCAAAGATTGTCAAAGATTAGATGATCTGTTAGGGACTTTTTCGTTGCTTTTAAAGGAATGTGTGTGCGTAGGCCAAATAGAATTTCGATGACGTGTCAGAAAGAAATGGGGAACATGGGGGGAGTTAGTAAAAGAAGTTTTAGTTATGTGTGTGAGTGTTTGTTTGCTAGAACAGCAGCAGCAGCAGCAGCAGCAGCGTAGGCGAAGTTGAAATAGAAAGAAAGAATTATGGTGTTAGAGAATAAACATATGGGATATAGACGGTAGCTGATTTTCTATAATAAAACCGAGATTTTGTTGTTGAGTTGGTACAACGATATTAGTATCTATGTCGTTATTAACTTCTTTAGTTTCCTCTTAATCTGTCTTGGTATATGGTCACATAGTAGAAACGTTGTTTGTTCACCGTTAGTTCGTTGAAACACGCTCGTAATCACGTGTTGTGGTGTTGATGGTGATGGTGAAAACAGCTGGGATTTAAAGAGACACGCGACGATTAGAATATGTTGAATTTTGTTCATGAAATACTTTGAAATATTATTTTTAAAATGAAAAAGAAAGTTTTCTTGAGAATGTACAATTGAAAGTTTCTTCTTCTTGTTCGTCAATGGATTTCATTTTGGAAGAAATATTTGTGAAAGCTGTTAAAGCTTCGAAGAGCTTCCAAAGGTAAATAGTAGTAGTAGTAGTAGTAGTAGTAGTAGTAGTAGTAGTAGTAGTAGTAGTAGTAACGTTAAAGACGAACTAGAGCGATCAGTGATCTCGATCGGCCGGATACCTGCGAACCCGTTATGCCATAAATAATTGGTCACGATCGTGGTGTACCACCGAATCCGTTCGGAATCGCAACTATCTTCGTTCGCGACCACGAACAATCCCCAGCTTTTTTCTATTTCCTAATACTCTTACCGTTAATTTAGCGCAATATTGAAAATACATATATTAAAAGAACACTACCGATTCGGCATTAAAGTCTCCAAAAACCATGTACTACGTGTATCGTAGTCATATTGTTTTTGTTAAAGTATTGCGTTTGAATTCTCGCGTTGGCTATTTTTCAAAGAAGGTCGTCGCGTACGAGAGAGAAACATCGGCACGCGGATAGAGAAGTAGGAGGAAAATGGTGATGGGTTGGTTGAGGGAGGTGGTGCGAAGACGAGGTTAACCTTGGCACGTAACGAGCAAAGGTGAAATCACGTTTGCGCGTGCTGCTTCGTTTTACTTTGGATTTCACGTAAAGCAAAACGCGTGCGTGCGTGCGTGCGTGCTTCATCGTATCGAAGAAGTGTTAAGAAAGGGTCGTTTGTTCTAGTAGTGGTAGTAGTAGTAGTAGTAGTAGTATCTTCTTTCCACTTTACGTGAAGGGGGAAAAAGGAAGGAATAAATAGGGATGATGGGATGATAGACGTTGGCAGGTTTGATCGGTAAAGTCTGTAATTAGACTTAGGCACCTATAAGGATGATTGTTTCTCTCTCTTATCATTTTTTTCTTTACTTTTATTTCCTTCCTTCCTTCCTTCCTTCCTTCCTTCCATCGTATTTATCTTCCGCTTATTATCTGCTTTACTTGATCGAATATACTTGCTTAAGAGAAGGATAGATAAATAGATAGGTATTAATTATAACTCGATCTAACTGGAATAATAAACGGGGTGTCATGGTGTCTTGCTGTTGTATCTACTTTTCATTTTCTTTTTTATTCTTTCTAATTGCAAAACCAATTCCATATTAATCCGTCATTATTATTATTATTAATATTATTATTATCAAGTTTGAATATTTGAAAACTATATATTTTGGAAGGAATTGACAAGATAATAAAATGGAAATTTTGTTTGACGAGAGAAGAAGAAGAAGAAGAAGAAGAAGAAGATTTTTGTTGTTCGGGAGGAAGAGGAGGATTTTCATAGAGCGTAGTGATAATCTGTTAGTCGTAATCACTTTTCAAGGACGTCGGCTCATTATGCAGGCCTGCGGGAGTCTATGGATATCGCGTGGAGCTTATTTCGTTCACTCAGAGTGCTGTTCGTTATGCAATTACCATCTCGTTCTCGGACCGATGCCGCCGATTGTGAAGGAACTGTGCTACGTGTATACCACGTATGCACCTAATCACATATGCATTTACGTATATTCTTACTAACAACATTGCTGAAGAATATAAAACTACGCTTAGCAAGTCAAACTCTTCTTCTTCTTCTTCTTCTTCCATCTAACGAGAATTATTACTCAAAGTACTCGTACGCCATAATCGAAAATCATTTTACACATCATAGAACAACAACTCAAAATAGCGAATACTTTATGTTCTGTGTATTTTCTTACCAAAAAAAAAAAAAAAAAGATAGATTTATTTGCAAATAGTTTTTTATTGACGTCTTGAATTATTCGAGGAACCTTTGTACCGAGAGCGAGATTATACATTGACGCGAGAAATTCTTCGTCATATTCCGAAATAGACATAATCGATAAAAAAAAAACCTATCGATGAATACTCGTTTCTCGATTTAACTGCTGACACACTCGAAAGGTCGAGCAATATTATAAAAATCAAAAATACTACTACTACTAATAATAATAATAATAATGATATATTCATTCGTATAATACTAAAACGATTAGTATATTATCTCGTTTGATATCTTTTGTAGGTTGACCGTTAGTTAACGAATTACGATAGAATTTGTAAATAATAAATGTAGGATTACCAATGGTAATATCATTCTTAGGTAGTTTCTCTAAGATAGTAAGGAAGGTATGATCTTTGAAACGGCTTCATTGTAAGATTTTCAACGTAATCCAAATTTATGCCGATTACATAATACTTAGCTAGTCGAGTCGAGTATTCTATGGGAGGAACATGAACCACCAAGTTGTGAGGGAGAGGAGGCTGAAGAAAAGGAGATTATTAGAAAGAGAGGTTCTAGAAGCTGTTTAAAATCGATTTAACTTACTTCGCATAGGATTATAATTTGACACGGATCCGTTGTTATTTCACGCTTCTATAAACCTATCCTTTATTCTTATAATGATTGCATAGGATAGAAAGAAAATAAATAAAGAAATAAAGAAAGAAAGAAAGAAAGAAAGAAAGAAAGAAAGAAATGAAAGAATAGATAGATTAGATAGAAACGGGGAAATAATGAGAAAGGATCAGTCGAGATTAACTTGTTTCAATTTCTTTTATTCCTTTTTGTCTTGAAAAAAAAAAAGGAAAAAAGAAAAAAAGAAACTAGTCGATAATAATCGAGGGTGCAAAAAGGTCGAATGGTGAAGGTATTTTTCCAAGTAAATCAATCCCACGTTAACACCGTGCTCCTCATCGCTGGGGTAATATCGTGTTGAAATCATCAAACATAATTTCAAACGTTTAGTTGAATCTTTCTCCTAAAGGATTTTTGCTGAATCCAAAAAGTGAAGTTGAACTCTTAAACGTTTAGCACAGTTTGCATCGCGAATAAATAGAAATGTTTCCGTCGCGTGGGATAATATGTCGGACTCCCTCGACATCTTTATCCACGAGTACCATTACGTAAGATTTATGTACTCTGACGCGTCTTGATTCACGATTCCAAAGGCAGCAAAAGATTAGGCGCTAATTCATGTGCAATAGTTCAACCATGTCTAACAATTCTTATCGAGTACTACACACACACACACACACGCACAAACACACATGTTCATTTCGTTTTATATATTTTTTGTAATCCAAATAAAAGCATATTGAAAAGCACATCTACGCTTGACCGAAACATCCTAGTAGGATAACATACGTTTGATATTTTATTTCGAGCTTAACAACCAAGGAATGGTACCATCATCAAAAACCTATACACGTTTATTTATTATTTCAATTGAACATAAGTTCAATAAAAAATCCTTAATTTATGACCAATCGATTTTCCTTCAAGCAGTCCAATATAATTTCAATACTACCATTTTTTCTTCTTCTTCTTCTTCTTCTTCTTCTTCTTCTTTCAACGTTTGCTATTAAGCTTGGACAAAAAATAAAATGCAAAAAAAAGAAACGAAGAATGGCATATTCAAGAGAGAGAGAGAGAGATTCTCTTTCTCTTTCTCTATCTCTTTCTCTGTCTCTTTCTCTGTGTGTAGGTACGCGAGAGATGTTGTCGGGATGCTCGTAAAGCGGAGCTTTACTGCGTTTTGTATGCAGTATTTAACCCTGAATTTATATCCCGTCAGAGCTCATTTATACCGGGCGTCGTCGCTGGCCGCCTTTAACGGCCTCTTCGTCGTTGGATTCAGTAATGCGCGCAATTAGATAGTAATTAACTTTGCCGCATGCGTTATACTATAACAGCAACACGATTACTAGACATTTCATTTTTATCATTTCTCTCAATACTTTTTTTTTTTTATTAATATCAATAATTCAATATGATTTATAAGAAAAGAAATATTTAGCAATAACGACCATGTGAATCCTTGCATTCTCCAATTTCGGTTCTTCCACGAGTGTAACGTCCTCCCATAACGCGTTTATATATATATTAAATAAAATTATGTAAAATATATAGTATATAGTATTTTATACGAATGTATTTTACAACGTAGAGAGATAGATACATACGATAAGCATAAAAGAAAGGAACGTAGGGTATAATATAGGTATCCTTATACTCATATGAGAGGGTTGTCCTCGTTGAATCGACGAAAGGGGTAGATGGTAGGCAGGTAGAAAAAAAAACAAAGCAAGATGACGATGTGCAACCATCGTAAAAAACATCGACGTAATTTCACCGGTAGCGCTAGTTCCGGCGAGCCTTGAGGGCACTCTTATCCCGGTTACCCGAGTAGAGTGGAGATGCGTTTCATCGTCTTACTCAGCACCAGTAGTAGTGCTTGTAGTAGTAGTAGTAGTGCTTGTAGTAGTAGTAGTAGTAGTAGTAGTAGTAGTCCTCTTTCTCTCTTTCTCTCTCGAAACGAGGAAGAAATGTTGATGCTGGTAGGATGGGTTGGTGGAGGAGGAATACCATGTATGGTTCCACAGGTATATATACAACCAGACCACGCGGAAGAAGAAGAAGAAGGTGCCTTTTAATGCAAGCCGCGTTGTTAAGCATCTCGCGGCTTCTTCTTCTTCTTCTTCTTCTTCTTCTTCTTTTGCGTGTTTCCGACTGATTCCAAAACGAAATTGGGTCGGTCGTGGTGTTAAACGAGTGAAAAAGAGAGAAAGATAACTATACCCAATGTCGACAAGAATGTCCTCGACGATAGCAAGAGATTTATGCTAGCCGTGTTATTCCGAACGAAGAAGGCAAGGATAAAAAGGCAAGGATAAAAAGACAAGGATAAAAAGACAAGGATAAAAAGACAAGGATGAAAAGGAGGAGGAGGAGGAGGAGGAGGAGGAGGAATGTTCTCTCCTTCTCGTCCTCATCTTAAATTGGAGTAAAACCTACTGCCTTCGTTTCCTCGTTACCGCTAGAAATTCTTCTCTCGGTCGTTCTCCAAAGTATCGATGAATCACTCTCTCAGTTCTTGAAAAATGATCGCGTAAAACCTGTTTAATCCTTCTCCTATACTTCTTCTTCTTCTTCATCTTCTTCTTCATTTCTCTGTGACGTAATCGAAGAGTCATCGTGTCATCCGTCCGTACCGAAGAAATTCATTTTCCATCGTAGCAAACCGCTTGATTTGTTCGCAAATTTTGAAGATTTCGTTGTTTGTAAAAGGTGAAAACAAGACATATTTATTCGTTAGATTTGTATTCCCCTTATGGGAGGGGGGGGGAGGGGGGTTCTTGTATAATTATGTAGATCGGAAATAGGAAAGAAACAACAGTATAGTTAGATGGTGTCCCTGAGATGCGTTATGCGACTCTCTTCCTCTATTGCGTCCAACGCACTACGACGTGTGTTCACCATTGGCCTGCTGGAAGAAGGAGGGGTCATCGACCAGCTAAAGTGTATACTCACTCACGCGCACGAATACTCTTCTCCTTGTATATACACACCAACATACATACATACACATACAGATACAGATCGGCGGCACATGTCACCGATTTCTTATTTAAATCACGGCCATCCTCACAAATCACAACTCCTATCGTTCGATCCTATTAGAAGACGACGACCGACGGTGATCTAATAAGAGTTCTTACCCTCAACTCTATTTGGATTCAATGGACAATCAATCAACTATAAACTATCCAACCGATAATTAACTTGAATTTTGTAAATTTGTTCAAATGTGTAGAGATTTTGTGGTGCATAGATTAGATTAGATACATATAGGTATATATATATACGCATATATAGGCAGATATTAGGTACGCACGGTAGGAAATTGAGTACTTAAGCTACTCGAAAGATTCCATCTTGGCCGCCTGTGATCTTGTTCCATTTTATAACTCGTTACCGTTTTGTGGAAGCAAGGAAACGACGAAAGACGCGGGCGAAAGGGTCAGCAGCCGCGGGTGCTGAGCAGAAAGGAAGGCAATATGATCCCTTTCACGGTGGATCCTGCAATGTAATCTTGTCGTGATCCTTTGCACGGGATGAGAAAAGATCCTCCCAAGGCGATCTTGAATCTCGGTGTTGATTTTTTTTCCTCTTTTAGTCCTCTTTTTTTTTTATTATTCTTTGCCCTGTCCTGCCCTGTCCTGCCCCCTGTCCTTTCTCTCTTTCTCCATCTTCTTTTATTTTCTTTTATTTCTTTTACTCTTTGCAAGGGGTTACCATGTTTTTTTTTCTTTTTTCTTTTCGTTTAACAGGCTCGTTTAAACGTAATACGCCCCCACGTTTCGATTATCATTATCATGTTTATTTTTTTATTTGTTTTTTGTTGTTGCCGTTTCTTTATTATTTTTATCATCCATTCGTAACACTCATCTCTCGTTGCGCAATAATTTTGGCGCCATGTATTCTCTTACGTCTTAAATGTAATCGTGTGGTGGGTAGACGGATGATACATAACATACACCATACATGCAACACACTTACACAGTAAAAGAGAGAGAGAGAGAGAAATAAATGCACCGGATGATATTTTGACACTCCATTTCTTGTTAGTTTCTTTCTTTCTTTATTTCGTGCTCTCGAAATGCCTCAACAACGGAATAAGAGCCCAGTGTCGTGCACGTTCGTGACCCAACGATAAGATAATTCTGAATGTGGATCGCCACCATCCGGAATCTCTATCGCGTTCTTCTTCTTCTTCTTCTTCTTCTTCTTACGGTACCATTCGAATATTTTTCTAATCTTTTTTTTTGTTATTATTGTTTTTCTGTTTATACGCGTCTCTCGATTTTTTCCTCCTCCACTTCTCGTACACTTCGACTATAGGCATCCTTTTATTTTTAAAAACTTAAACTATCACGACATGAAATGCGCTCGATAAAACGCACAAAATTGTATTCATTATTTTTCTTTTGAAAGCTGTTTTGAAAGTTTTCTTTAACTTATTACGTAGAAATATTGGCAATACGTAAATTTAGATTTGTTATTGATCGCGCTTGAGAAAAGCTTGAGAAAAGCTTGAGAAAAATAAAAAAATATTCTACTTGTGTTTGTTGAAATTCTATTTTCGTTGCTTGGGTTTTATTTGGGGGGAGGGGAGGGGAGGGGAGGGGGGTAATATCAATTTTTCGAATTTTTCTCGTATTTCCAAGAGAGCAAGAGAATTCTCGAAGAAGTAAACGTTTTCCAGCGTATTCCAACAGATGGCGAGACGATGTTGTGGATCGATGGTTAAAGGGAAAAAGCTTTGGTCGATCATGTTGAAATCTACCCAGGTTTAAAAGATGATCATCATTTAGATTTCAACAAAATACCATATATTATATCGATTAGATATTTTCTTTCTTATAAAATGAAAAAGAAAAATAATTAGTCAATTTTTCATCGATTCAACACTAAAGTTGTGAACTCAAAGATACGAGACAAATATCTCTTTCAGAGATGAAATTTATGGCAAGTTGTTGTTGTTGTTGTTAATTCAGTAAAAAAAAAAAAAAAAAAAAAAAAATAGAAAGAAACATTTTAAATAGAATATAATAATCACGTCATTGAAATCTATTATTCTTTTTATTACAGTCCTGACCATATAATCCCATCGTGAAAAATCTCTTAAAGAATATTTGTCTCTCATTCGTTATCTCTTATTGTTTATATTTTTAAAAGATTGTCATAAATGTGTGTGTGTGTGTGTGTGTGTGTCTCAGTTTTAAGTTTTCTTGCCCAGAAGCCGAGAGAAACAGCGGACAAGTTGCCGTATTAGGAGAAACAGCAGCGGCGCTACCCATCGTCAATAGAATTCCCAATGAGCTTATGGTGGAGGTCTGTCTCCTGGTTTCTCTCTCTTTTTCTCTCTCTCTCATTCACTCTCTCATTCTCTGAGAGATCCCCGTTGCTATGTTATGAAACCTGCGCGTCTTGCATTGCTGCTGCTGCTGCTGTTGCTGTTGCTGTCCTTTTCTTTTAGCAACGTTTGCTGCTTTTATAATACCCGCTGTTCTCGTACGTCGTTAAATTTTTTTTTTTTAAGGAATAAGAAGAAAGATTAATGAAAAATTAATCGAGTTTATAGAAGTTAATATCGGAATTTAACCAGATGAATGTTGTCTTTTTATTGTTGTTTGTTTAAATGTTTAAAAGTATTGATATTGTAACGCTTTACCAAGTGACGTGAAATGATTTTTATTTGCAAAGGGCGTCAATAACGTTTTCGATATAAGTTTTCCGACATCGTCTGACGAGAGGAAAGAGTTTCGTCGGTCACGTACATCCGTGTACGTGAGAATCGGGAGTGAAGGAGTAGGATGAGTAAAATAAGAAAGAGAGAGAGAGAGAGAAAACTCTAGATGCAATTCACGCAATACGTCTTTCATTTTTGCACCTTGCTCTTGCCAATCTTAAATATATGTAAGCCTTGTATATAACACGGTTGATAGGTTCCTAGAAAATGAAAAGAAATGAAAAGGGGACGTTCAGAAATTGTTCTTTTTCCTAGTGGGGGTGTGTATGATACCAGCCAAGGGGAGTTTAGCCAAGAACAAGGTATTTTTCGTTGTTGTGTTGGACATAAAAATGGCAATAAAATTCGTATACTTGGTCGTGGGGCGATTTTCGCGGACGGTTCCTACAGATAACTATCTACCAGTTTCAAATCTTATGCTGTTTCCTTTCTCTCTCTTTCTCTCTTTGGACCCTTTGGGACTCTGGCGAAATTTAGCACCGAGACTCGAGTTATTTCTCAAGTCCCTACCCTTCCACTCCATCTCAGCCCCGCGAAATCGAGAGAAAGATGGTCACACACAGCGTGGGGGCCAATGGAATATGCCCATTATTTGCCTTTCCTCTCCTTGTCCGCAAAAGCTATTGCCGTGCATTATTTATTATACCTCGGTTGTATTGTTTCTTCGAACCTTCGGCCCTTCTTTCGGCTATTATATTTATACGATTCCCTTCGTCGAGTTTCTTTCGAAAAATACAATCAACAAGAAAATGAAATCAACACTAATTATATTATCAAATTGTAGGTCAGCTTTTAATAAGAAACATTGAAATATAAATAATAATTCGATATCTGAATGATCGAGTATTATAATCGGCTGACGTAATAATTGCACCGAAAGAAGAAACAAGAAAAAAGAATAAAATGGAATGAAATTCGCGCGAGGCCAAGAAAAAAAATCAAACCAGCCGGTTTGTTGGTTGGTTGGTCGGTTGGTTGGTCGGTTGGTTGGTCGGTTGGTTGGTCGGTTGGTTTGGTTCCGTGCATTTGCAGAAAATGTCGAAACGATACGGTCACGATCCTTGGTGACTTCAATGCTCCCGCAAAACCGCCTCATAAATAAACATTATCGGCCGAGAGAACCGATGCCGCGAACAGTTCTTTGTATATGTGTTTGTTTGTTTGTTTGTTTGTTTGTGTGTTGCTGCTTGATCGGTGTACTCGCTCTTTGAAAACTGAATTTACGTGTCCGAGAATGTTGTTGTTCATTCGAGATAAACGAATAATATTTCGCGGTCCTTATTAATCCCATTTACAATAGATTATTCATTTAACTTGAATACTTTCACAAGTAACATGATAATAGTAAGAATCATTTTGATTGTCCGATAATTGGATATTCGTGACAAGGGTTATATCGTCGTCGTTGACTCGTTGAATTTTGTTTAATCTCCTTGGACGATTTGAAACTCTGGCATTTGACTGAAACAACCCTTTCTATCTATTTCGAAGAGTTTTTAAGTAAGCTAATACTACGTTATGGATTTTTTCTTAAAACCCTTTCTCACGTCAGGTATATACTTATTTGCTATTAATCCGAGATTTTAGTTAGATATACGTGCTTTAATAACAACAAAAAATACTGAAACGAATCCTTGATATTATATCCTTCTTACCTTTAATTTAGACGTCATTACGAAACGTTACGACCGTTCAGTTACGTTAGATTTCATTGGATTTTTTTTTTCTTTTTTTTTTTTTTGTATTATTTTTTACCGAGTTATCGATCCGTACAAGTAAAATACTTTTATAGAAAGGCATATCGACGCCTTCATATACAACGATCCGTGTATAATTTAAACTTCCGGCATGCAGTGTGGATTCCATCACTTTTAAAATACATAATATCATACACCTACGAATAAATCTCCCTCTTCTCCTCCCTTGTTATTCATTCGATTGTACTCGCAAGTCAATTAAATTTAAATGAACCAACTAACTTAACGTATCATTGACTTTCAACCCATAATTCCTTCTCAACTTTCTCACCGTGCAAAATTTATCCAATATTTAAATAATAAATACCCATTCGTCGTGCATTTGTCTTAGGTATATATATATACTCGTATATACATATATCATGATTGAGTTTTGTAAAACAAGGAAGCCTCTGTTTTCTCCATTGTAGGTTAAAGCGTATCATTTTCTGCCTTTATCGTTTCCCTCATTTAATATATATATATATAGAAGATTAAGAGAACTAAAACATAAAATGATGCAGCAGTAGCCAATGCAAGCCGCCTACGTTTTTATTTTTATTTCTCTTTCTTCTTCTTCTTCTTCTTCTTCTTTTCTATTTCTTTCTTTATGACCATGAAGAAATCTTGCGGCTAGTATATAACCGACATGTCAGTCACTCAATAACGAGATAACAGCTTGCACGATGTTACAGAAACGTAAACGCGAACGTGATAATAATGTGTATGTGTAGTAAACCTTGTGGGATGCATTCCCATCATTAAACAAATTTTTTCAATTGACGAGTCTACGAAAGGTTTACTCAACGCTGATTGATCATTGATTACTTTCTTCGTATACTCTTACATTGAAATAATAAACACATGCATATAGAAAATAATGTGCTTTTTTCAAATCACGAAGAAGAATTTTCACTTCGATTACGATCGTCCGACATATTATTCAGGTTGACCGGTCGTCATCTAACAAGCAGGAGGAGGAGGAGGAGGAGGTAGTGGTCCTTGAATGAACCAACAGCAAACCGTGCGTGAACGTTCGAAAGAACACACGCACGCTTTTATGCACGCATACAGCACGTACACTGACGGTACGATACGGTACTATACGGTACGGGCACGGGCACGCAAGCATACAACAGCACGCATTTACTTGAGTTTTGATCGTCGTCGAAGAATCCCATTTAACGGAGTTGCCTTTTTCTTCGCGAGAAGAACTGATTTATTATATTTAGTCAATTACGTGTGTCTTTATAACGTGTTTGTGTACATCAGTGTCGTCTAATTATTGTCAAGCTTTTGTCATTTATTTTTATTTCTATTAATTTATTTCTTTATTTCAATTGAAAAAACATTTAACGACAAATTAAAGGTGGTTCCAGTTTCTTCAAAGGTAATCATCACTCCCCTCCCCCCACCCCCTCATCAGCCACATTCGTTCACAAGTGTGTATTTATAATTCTATTATATATTTTATTTTGTCTACTTAACGCGTTTATAGTTGGATCGTTCATTATGCTTGTTGACCGATCTTATTATATAGCCGATTAATTTGATCGATCGTATCTAACTGTAAGATGATCGGTCGTCAGTATAGTAGTATATAGTGTACTTGATGATTTCATTAAGTTATATTCACTTACACGTTATATTCTCTTAAACGATCTCAACGTGTGCTGGGTAACTATTCACCTTTAAATTCAATTAAATGATATTAATGCAATTTTAGAAATAATAATGATGATTACGTTTATAACGTCAAACTTTATAATATTCCAAGCCTTTTTCTACATTATTTGTTTTCGAGTTTCTCTCAGTATCTTTTCAAAGACCTGTTTACACGCGTCATTCTTCTTTCCAAAAAAAGAAGAAGAAGAAGAAGAAGGAAAAAAAAAAACAAAAAGAATATGAACAAGAAGAATGAGAGGAAGGTTATTCGATAGATGGACGAACGAATTTCTAACTGACGTCAACGTGGAAAAGAACCTTCCTTTCTATAATAAATTCGATAAATCGCAGTTAAATACAACGTAAGAGGAGATTTTAAAAGAAGGAAAAAAAAAAAGAAAAAGAAAAAGAAAAAGAAAAAAATCCAATGACACGACGTGCTAATCCGAGCGAGTTTTTATATATAGTCAATCGAGTGTTGAAGAAAAAAAAATTTCTATCAAAATGATATATATATATATATATATATCATTCTGTCTGTTTTCTATTAAATTTCATGAACACCTACACGATTTTGATCTCTACCTGCTACACGTGAAATTATTCTCTTCGAACCTTGTATGTAAGCAACGTGTAACCAACGTTACGAAACTCGAAGAATTTCAACAAGAAAAATACGTCGAAGTAAACGGATCGATCGAATACGATCGATCGAGATCGATCTTGTTGTTTTTTTTCTTCTTTTCTTTCTACTCGATACATCATCATATCGTTCTCAGATCACGTACAACACACTGGACTTACACGTGTGGCCAATTTTTAAGGGTCCCTTCTCTCCTTCATCCAATGATTCGAACGTACTTTCATTCGATCACGTAACTTCTTCTCCATGCACTTTGTATTAAGACTTTGGATCACTTTTTTTTATCGTTCGACATTCTCTTTTTTTTTTTTTTGCTTCATCATTATTATCATTATCATTATTATTATTATTATTATTACAAGTGTATATTCGATGATAGGAATTTTGGAAATATCAAAGTATCAAATGGAATTTGTTAGATTAGTGTAAATAGATGCACGACCAAAAGAATATTCAAACAAATCGGGGTCTTTTCGATTGGAAATAATATTTGTAGTACCAACCAGTGGCCTTTATATTACTTCTCCCACGCATATATATTTATAAATGCATACAAATGCACTCATGTGTATATAGGGAACGTACAATCCGACGTTTCATCGGATCTATTAATGTGCTTGGAATAAATAATAAAGGACGATGATACGTGTTTGTCCCTTTTATCGACACCTTTTACCAATACCTACGACACAAATAACTAAACGATTTAGAATGCTAACAATATGATATTATAAATGACGTTTTGAAAATCTTTCTTAAACTAATATGAATATGTGAAATTTATACTGAATGATATTGATAATCAAATAGGAAAAAGATAAGCCATAAATATCAAATCTATATTCCTAAGTAGGATTATTGCGTTTATTAAGAAGAAGCGTGCGAGATAAGCAACCCAATCAGACTGGAATAAAAAAAAAAAAAAAAAAAAAAAAAAAACGTACCAGGAATGAAACTAGTTAAACCATATCTACGATTAAATTCTAAGGAAAAAAGGATTTCGAATTTCTAGTGAGATTTAAGTGCTATCTAAGCATGTAATTTGCGTTTAGATAAATATCTTTCGATAGATCTTCTATTTAATTTCATTTCGACGAGTTTCACGCACGCACGCACACACACACACACATAGATGTGTAGTTTTTTTATGGGATGATTTTATTCAAACGATATGAATCCTTCCTACTTTAGCATAATTAATCGTATCGATCGGTAATTATTAAACGAGGAAATTGATGCAAAGATTATTGATCAATATATTCTTCTTTTTCCTTATCGATTTCTCGAAGATATCATCATCGTCATCATCATCATCATCATTCGTTGCGTAAACGAGCTGGATTAACATCTTTTCTGTGAAACTTTTACTTTCATCTTCCCTCAAGAGAGAGAGAGAGAGAGAGAGACTTTGTTGAATACTATTTAGATTATTTACGATAATAAATATTCTAAATTAATTTATATTATAATATTTTTCTTGTTTATTTTTTTCATATGCTTGGCTCGACAAAAAAATTAATGTACATTTCGAAATGTTTCCATTCGTATAAATAAATAATGTAAAGAAAAAAGAAAGAGTATGCAGAAAATGATTCACAATAAGTGTAGATCTCATAGAGAGAATGATCAAAGGATACGATAAAAGGATAAAATAAGAGAACGTTTAAGATTACTCTTTCTCTTGGTTTCTTTCATTTTGTTTCTTGAAAAAAAAAAAAATCCCGTCGATGATATCCAGTCGAACGATCGATCGATCATAAGCGTGAAGCTTCCCCATTGTTCTTCCAACGCCCGGTGGTTGTTACATGGTTATACACCATAGGTGCGTTGAATAGGGCGCCTTATGTGGGATATAACTCTGTTGAAAGTGTCGACCCGGATTATTATCGCAAGCGATCTTTCACAAAGCAGCGGGGTTGCCCCGTTTTGCTGCTACGTTCTTTCCAAATCCGCACCGATGTTCATCAATTTTATCTACCCACTTTCATATATTATTTGATTTATCCATAAACTATCTTATGAAAATCATTATGATAGTATAATGAAACTTTTCAAGTTTGCTAAGATTTTATTTGATGGTGATTGAAGAGATATTATGTGCATCGTTGCATTATGCATTTCTCTTCCTCACGCAACTGGTATATTTATGTGGGTTACAAACAACACGCATGCGTCACCACATGTTGTGAAAACATCTACTTGTTGTTGTTATCATAGTGCACCTAAGCATAATCTTTAAAAATCTCGACGAGTTGCGTGCAACATGTACCTTTGTATAAAGATTACCCCTCCCTGGTTATCTATCGTTTTCCCTTTAAATTGTATTACAATTTCAATTATATATATAACACATTCATTCATTCATATTTAAAGTCACGTGAAGAAACAAATAGAAAGAAATAAAATGTATAATTTTAGGAAGAAATCGGAGAGATCATCGAGTCAGCCCCATCTACTCCATTACGTGTCATTGAAGAACCAAAATATCCAAAGCAAGAAGAATCAACAACAAGTTTGGATAATACCTTGAATACTTTAATATGTTTGCCAACGAAAAGTATTGCTACTCGTATTCCAAAGCGACAAAATTCATTGACACGTGGAAATAAAAAAACAATTGTAGCAGAAGATATTGGCGAGTGGTCCAACAACATACTTGCCGAATTTAATAGCATAATAGCTAAGGAGATTAACGAATTAACCAAAGAACATTCGGAATATAGGAAAGGACGAAGACATAATATAAAAGATAACGAAAAGGAGGAAGAAAAACCGAGAATAATCAAGTACAAAGAATTGTTGAACGAATTTGGTATATCGGATAGCGAAAATTCCGATGAAAATGTAAACAACGATAATAAAATTAACAATACCTATTGGTATAACAGTAATGATTATAAAAATACTTATGAATGTAAACAAAATCATGATATTTCACGACGTAAAAGTGGAAGTTTACCGGATAATCTAGGTGTTGGTATCGATCATCATCGATATAATGATAGAACTATCAATGACAATTGTCAATCTAACTCAACGTCATTATCAACGAGAAACGTTAATAATCATTGTTCGTGGAGTAATTGTAACGTATCTAGTCTACCAACGAGAATCAATCGTCCTGGGGGATTAGAAGAGGACCTTAACAATGAACCAAAGAAAATTGTAGGTTTAAGAAACGTCTCTGACGACGATGTACCGATCGTCGTCGTCTTACCTCCGTCCTCATCTTCCTCATCTTCCTCATCTTCCTCATCTTCCTCATCTTCCTCATCTTCCTCATCATCCTCATCTACTTCTTCTTCTTCTTCATCGTCGTCGTCATCTTCATCGTCGTCGTCATCTACTTCTTCTACTTCTTCATCGTCATGTTCAAGAATAATCACCGTTGAAGAATCTAAGAGTAAACTTCCACCACGTCAACGAACGGATTTCCAAAGGAAACACAGTCTTCCTGTGACACCAAGCAATCATAGACGTCGTCGAGATTGTCTAGCAAGGTTTGACAAATTTCAACGTACTCAAGACGATCAAGATATCAATATGGATTACGCAGATTACGATGATGTATTTGATACTAAAAAGGATGATCTTGCTGCTAGAGCTGCTAGATCTAAATCATTGGACAACGATGATGTACCAAAATCGGCACCGGTTACGCCAACCTACGAAGAAAAGAAACCACCACCATTTGGGAAGTTTCTTAAAAGAAGACAGACACCTGTTTTTCACGATAATACGAACGACGACGTTGTATTGGTCAGAGTATCGTCACTACCCGATCAGGATTTATTTTTAGCAAATCGTACGAAGGATAATACGTCGACGAAAAAACGTGCCGTTTCACCTTTCACCTTACGTTCGGATATTTCAGCTAAAAGATTGTCAGAATCTGACAGAGATGTCAGGGAAACTAGTCCGCCGGTTGATTTGAAGAAATTTTCAATATCAAGGTCGAGGGGTAACGACGTGGCAGTCGAATGCGATTTGCCACAAAATAATAAAAACCAATTGACAATGATTAATGACAATAGAAGAATGGAAAATGTTGACGCTAAGAGAATTATCGAGGAACAAAACAACGCCAGATCGGGATCGGTAAGAATCCAATTAATAATAATTAATAATAATTAATAATATTTAATTATTTGTCATTCTATTGAACACTAAATTGATCAATGATTAATGATAATTTTAGTTGCCAATCTCCCTGCACTCACTTTTATCGAGAATCAGAAATGGTTCGGGTTCCTGTTGTCCTAACAGTCCACCAATGGAATCATTTACTTATTCTGACATAGCCACACAAACGTCACCTCCTATATCAAGAAGTTCTAGTTTTACTTGGGTCAGCGAATGCGAATCACCGCGAGGTAAGCTGACAGACACACATAGCACACTATATCAATAGTTTTCAATATTTTCCTGATTTTAGATGGATAAGAAATTGAACGCAATAGTAGTGGTGGTAGTAGTGGTAGTAGCATTGTAGTATTAATAATTAGTGGTAGTAGTAGTAGTAGTAGTAGTGGTAGTAGCAGTAGCAGTAGCAAGCTAAGTCGATTCGTCGCTTATCAGCTTTGCTTCGCTTTGGCGTTTATAGCGGAATCGCAATTGGATTCGCAGTCGCTGCAAGACGAGAGTACACTAGACCCACCCTCGCCTCAAGACACCGTAGACGACGACAACAGATCATCATCATCCTGTCAAGATCTTTTGCAAAGCATGGATGAGATTTCATCGGGTAGTTTGTCACCGGACGCTGTTGATAGAGCTTCTTCACCCCTAGAAAGTGGAATCGGTACTGCGAGCCCACCTAGAAGTACGGATCGACGATTAAGCAAACGTAAGCGTTACCTAATATTTATTAGCTTCCTTCAATATTATTTAAAATTATTAAAAATAGCTTCTTTTTGCGAGATGCTGTTGTCTTATTTAACGTATTGTTATTCTTATTTTGTTCTTTAAAGCGTCGACCTCTAAGTGTCACCGTAAAGAAACTTGGGAAAGAATACGCCGTAGACCATCTAAATTGGGCTCGCGTAACGATAAAAACAATCAAGACGTTTGGGTAAAACGTGAAAGTGTTCACACACAAACGAAACATCACGAGGAGGATTTATATATACAAGAAGTGATTGACAGTAGCAGCGGATTGGACGATTCTTTGCCACGTGTTAAACCACCTAGACCTACCAATCTACCATTATGTGAGTTTTATACTTTCTTCTTCTTCTTCTTCTTCTTCTTCTTCTTCTTCTTGTTGTTGAGAAATAATTTCATATTGACATGATAGGTCTGTCTACGACAGCCAGTTCATTGAGTTCCGGTGAATTATTGGAGACTCCACCACGTGCACCATCTTCACCATCGGCAGCTAGTCTGCAGTTGAAACCAGAACCATTGACGATAGAAATGGGCGGAAAGAGTAGCAGTGCGCCGTTGTTGGAAAACAACGACGTAGGAAATAACGTGGGAAAGGTCTCGGTAAGTTCAATTTTTTATTAAGTTCAATATAACAATAATAAAAGTACAATTTCGAAACATAAATCAGCCCCTTTGCACTCCAAATTAAAAAGCATTTCCAATGCTTTGAATAATTGCTTTTGAATATTATTATAATAATATTCAATAATGCAGCGTGCTTGCTTATGTTTATGCAACGTGCACGTGTTAAATGATTATTTTTATAAGCATGATAGTAGTTAGAAGATCGAAGAAAACGGGTCCATAATATAGGTCCATATAATTCATGGGTATTGAACGAACATGCATACACCACGATCAGAGGGAGGCATAATAGCATTCAAGGTCAGTTGACCGGTGCTTTGATACCAAAAGCATAACTTCGCTCGGATGCATAAACGTGTTGCGCTTGTGTTCCGTTTACCTAAAACGTTTATCGATCAGGGTTTTATACGTTTAAAGGGATACATTTTTTCTTCTTCTTCTTCTTTTTTATTTTTTTTTTGCATTAAAACTGATTTCCTTTTTTTTTTTAAAAAGATGTTGCAAGTTTCACATGTTTTCAACATCGATGATAAACGAATGAATGAAAAAGTTAAGTATTCGTGTAAACGTGTCTCTTATCTCTAATGATAATAATACTGGAAGATTATAAGAAAAAAGAAAAAAATGGAAAAAAGGAATTATTAGAGTGTGATAAGTAAAACAAGTGGTTGTTGTTTTATCAATAGAAAAGAAACGATTCGTTTAGTTTCTTATCAATTAAATAAAGACAAAAAGAATATGAGAAAATCAATATTATCTACCGGAAATAAATATTTACTCGTGCAACTTTGCGATTATTTGTCGTCTAATAAAAATAAAATCAATCAAATAAATAAATAAAGAAAATTCCCACTTTGTTCTCGTTCGTTTATGCAATTGTGTGTGTGTGTGTGTGTGTGTGTTGAACAATTTTTTGTTGTTGCGCATTACTAACACTATGGTGGTTTACGCACGAACGAGCATGATGATCATCTTCTCTTCGTTAAATGTGTGTTTTTACACACATGTAAATGAAAGTAAAGGTGTATCAGTGAGCGATCAAAGCTAATGGAGCAGTGAGCCGTAACTAGCAACGTATTAGTCGTCGGTTGGCATCCCTTGACGAACCCCTCGAATAAACGTTTTCCTTCTCTCTTTATCAATTAAACAATCGATACATTTTCCAATTATGGATTCGATGAATATTACGTCCGCGTCACGATACGTCCGAACGATATCAATAAGAAACTAAATAACAAACAAAAAGAAGGAAAAATTGCCTTTTAAATGTAGATAGTAGGTAGGATGTAAATAGGGAAAATAAACTAGCCATAACTATGTTTCGTCTTGTTTCAGTCGTTGCAGCAGCCACGTTCGCAATCGGAACGACAACTATCAGGTGAGTGAGTCCCTTATCTCTTTAACGCATTAAACGTAGAATCCTATCCAATGTTATTACGTTCTCACTATCTTTATCGTTACAGTTGTTCCTACCTACATATATATGTCTATAATATATTCTTCAATACACATAATGTTATACATGCATGTAAATTGTTAATACTTAAAATACACAGCAAGAAACCCTGTCTTTCAAAATAAATTAACATGTCAAAAGTAATGTTCATAAGCAAAATGAATATTACTAGGAATAGAAAATAAAGTAACACGAGGAGACAGACCGTTATATATAAATCATTGAAGAAAACTTAACGGTTTATTATTTCGTGGATTTTTTCTTCTTTAACATAACATATATAGTAAAATGTATAGGTAACAAAGTTTTGAGAGGTATGTCAAACTCTTTAGAAACGTGCTTGTTCGATCGAAAATCCGATTTAACTCGTCGTCTCGTTCATACATCAGCAGCAACGAACTTGCCATGAAAACGAACGCTTCTAAACAGGTCGAGGACAGATACGACGTACGTATGTATGCACGCTATATATGTATGAACGCTTCGACGATCATTTTGAGCTTTTTCCTTGGTGTGGTACAATTTTATATAGGCAACAAGAAAGCTACAACTAAATAAAATGGAAAGAATCGAATTTATATTTTCATGTTTCTATCAAAATGCAATATTACAAGACTAAAGTTGAAGCGAGCATATATACGATATTGTTTGGAGGAGGGTGATGGGTGGTGGGTGGTGGATTATTGGTGGATAATTTCCTTTCTCTTTGTCCAAACGATTTTAGCGAGATTATTGCAACGATTTGTCGGCCTAAGGGTGTTAAGTACCAACGAGAAAGTAATCGGTGGGGTTAGGGGAGGGAGGGTAGTCAGGCCTCACATTTGCGTAGCTCGCGTGGCTGATTTAATTCTTAATTTTAGCCTCGGGTCAGCACGCCTCCTCCTGCACCGGAAGCTTTAATCACCGCACACACAAACACACACACACACACACACACACACAGAGAGAGGGTTTTGCCAGGATGCCTTGGAATAATCTCACATTGGCAACGAAACTTTATGTAGTCAAGTTGTATTGTATTGTGTTGTGTTGTGTTGTGTTGTGCTGTGCTGTGTGAGCAGAGAGCCAGGTCTGGTTGCCACACGAGAAAGCAATTAGCGCGTGTTCACGTGAGCGTCGATAATTAATTAAACTTTCGCGATCGATCTTAGTGTAGGTACCGAAATGTAATGTTTCATTGTCTTTTACTTTTGATTCTTCTTAGTATCTATTACTACATATTACATTACATATATCAATTTTCTACCTTTTACAGAGAATAAGGTTCATTTGGTTAATATAACAAGTATGCCTTTTCGTACATCGTCATTGAATATTTTTAGTCGGTTTATTTTGGTAGTGTCCGAGAAGGTGGATGCTTTTTATAAAAACGCCTCGAAAACTTATACGAGTCAATGATTTCCAAGGTAGTAATATAAATGAATCTGACCTTTTTTTTCTTTACCAAACTTTACATTCTTCATGAGAGAGAAGGGGCTACTAAGGGGCTTTAGAGGAAGAATGCTACACGAAAGATAGGAAGAAATTGCAAATTGGGTTTACGCGTGTCACACCTTTCGTCTTCTCACCCAAGAGAAACTAATTACTAGTCCTGGTATCATTATCATTATCACGAACGTGTTAAAGAACAGCTATTATCGATCGTGTAGTATTATTTGTTTTATATTAACAGACAAAGATAGATAGATAGATAGATAGATAAAAAGAGAAACAAGCAGATGGAAAGAGAAATTTCGATAAGACAATTATCTTTTACAAAATTAACCAACTTGTACACACGTGGAATTTTTCTTGTCATTTCTTACCCGGAAAAGATAGTAATATTTAATACTAATATATCTTGTAGAGAGAGAGAGAGAGAGAGCGAGCGATATATACAAGAAGAAAATGATAATATTAATAATAATAATAATAATAAAATTGTAGAAATGAATAAGTAATGATTCGCGTCAATGGCGATTTAGCCTTGGAGGCATGCACGAAAAAGATTTGTAAATGTTTCCCCATTGACTAAACTAATTGCTGGCTTTCAGCAACGTTCTACTTCGACGACTATCTCTTTGACTATAGGACAAAGAAATCGTAATTACTCGATTATATGCTCACAGCTCAGTATATACAATTAGAAATATTAATGTTATCGATTGTCATCGATAAAGTTCGATCGATCGATCGATTGAAAAAATAATAATAATAATTTTTTTTTTTGTAAAAATAATCATCATCATCTTTATTATTATTATTATTATTATTATTATTATTGTTGTTGTTGTTATGATTATCTGTGAATAGCTGTTACAGGTTATTATTTCAGGTGATAAAAATTATTGACTCATCGTGTGCATAACGTAACACCGATACTAGACGGGAGATTTAACATGATAAAAAACATTTCTAAAGTATAAAAAAAAAAAAAAAAAAGAAAAGAAAAAAAATTCGATTACGAAGAAGGACTCTGACATTAGACGAGTCTCGAGAGAATTTGCATGATTGAAAAGGGAAATAACTAACCTGTAGAATACGTAAATCTAATAGGGATAGTTGGATACTCTGTCGGAAAAAATACAGACAACGACGATGATGATGATGATGATGTGATGACAAGGGTGGTGGGGGTTTATTATAAGAGTAAAAGCTTGGTAATGTGAGTGGGTGGTAGTAAAGGGTGCTTGTAAAAGAGAAAAATCAGAAAGGGAAAATAAAGGAAGATGAAATACCTATAGGAAGGGACGCTTGCGCCGCGACGTCGTTTAACTAACCTACGTCACAGTAGTATATTAGTATTAGTAGTGGTGGTAGTAGTAGTATAAGGATGTGCTTTGCGTTTGTCCGTTGCGGGCGCCAATGGGAAGTCGACGGCGGCAGTCGTCGTCGTCGTCGTCGTCGTCGGTATCGTTGGCATCCCGGCGCTTAGCGCAGTTTACCGTGCGCCGTCGTCCACGCGCTCGCGCGCCTATTCACTCACCTACATTTGTATTTTACACCACGGTTTTATTTTTTTCCCATAATATTTTGTCGTACTTGCATTGCTTGCATTGCTTGCATTGCTTGCATATACATGCGTGTATGTTGTTGTGGAAGTGCGTAAGTGTGTGTACAATACACGTTTCAATCGAAAGGATCCCTTAAGGACATTATTCTCTTATCTTAACCCTTTCATACAAAAAATAACAAATTATTTATCCTGTTTTATGATAAGTTACCTTTCTCACGTATTATTATTATTATTATTATTATTGGTATGTTTAAGTATTGTTTTTTATCTTCGGAACGTGACCAACTATCTGTTTCTCTCTAGAAAGTTGTTACTTTGTTTTGTTTTATTTATTATTACGTATATGGTTTTTGTTATAAAGTTGAAAAAAAAAAAAAAAAAAAAAAAGAAATCTTTGAAAGGATACGCGGCGGCGACACTTTCACAGTGTCTAAGCCTTCGGTAATTATAACTTTCGTAGGATTATTCTTTTTAACAACGGAACCAACGGAACCAACGGTGTAATGCTGTCGTAAATCACGATTCGAAAGTGTCGCCTTCCTTGAAAGAGGGTGTGGGAAAGGGGTAGGTAGGAGGGGAATACAAAATCGCATATAACTTTCTTACTATCTCGTAGAAACGGGGAACGTCCCCGAATATTAAATATAATTTTCCTTAAATATAACATTCCTTTCTTGATTAATACTTTTTTATTTAAACTCATGTTAGTTTAGTTTAGTTTAAACTTTATTTTCTCTCTCATTCTGTTGAATAATTTCAAATATTCCTGTTAGAAAAGAGCTTTTTCTTAATAGTTATAGTCATTCTTAATAGTCATTCGTAGGATCGGTATTCAAGACTTCATTCATAATTCATATAACGCATTGCGTCTAGTTGAATTTTCTGTTCGCTACACTTTCCTCCTTTCTTTTACTTTGTAGTTTATTTTTTTTTCTTCTCTTTCTTTTCTCCTTCAAGAGAGTACAACTTCCTGTATAGATAACACAGAAAGGTGTCACGCACGCGGAAATTCTTGACGTTTATATTTCCATCGTTACAACTTCTCCTTTACGAAAACAACCTTACGGTTAGTTTTCCCTTGTTGTGTTGTTCAGAAACATTCCGAGACATATATTTTTTGTGACAAAGGTCAAAGGTAAGTTGACAAATACACGGAAGACTTTTTTCTACAACACCCTCAAATCTTTCTTTCCAAGTCAATAGAGGAGACAGTGTAGGACAACGTAGGACAACGTAGGACAACGTAGGACAACTATAGGTATCTGTGTTCAAGTTTTCAAAGTGGCTCGTACATCAGGATGAATAAGATGTAACCTCATTCTTCTTATTCTTATTTTTATTCCTACTATTGTATTATTTATTTAATAAGAATTTCAATTGGATATTGATTGATCGAATCATCGTAAAAATCATTCCATTTTTTTCCCCCGTCTTTCTTCTTCATTCTTAACTTTGATTCGCCAATAGAGATCAAAACTTTCACCTTTATGCAACTATACTATAGATTGAAATTAATTACTCGCAAGATCGATTCGATCGAGTCTAGTGAGGGTGAGAGGTTCGAGGGGTTGGTTGGGGGAGAAGGAAGCAAAGTAAGAAAAGAAGGAGGAGGAATACGAGTAGGAGGAAGAAACGACGAACTGCTGCTTTGTAACAACGATGTGAAAAGTTACGATGTGCGAACACAAACATACAAACACATGCACACAGAGTTTGTTAACAATATCCAAGAAAGGTTTCGTAACAATACTGAATTAGGATCGATCGATAGTAAATCGAACGTAAGTTGATCTTTAGAATAGATAGATAGGTGGGGGTGTAAGGTGCTTTTATTGTTCGAATCCAAGTGTTTCGCGTTGTATTATTATCATATTTTGAAAGAAAAAAATATGTTGTTACAAACTCTCTCTCTCTCTCTCTCTCTCTCTCTCTCTCTCTTTAAAATAAACCAATAAGCATTTTTGTGAACTCGCTAATTTTACCTTCGAGGAGAGAAGATTCCGTCCAACTTTGATGCGATTACTATTACTACTACTATCTCGATTTTAAACGAGTGGCAAATAATATTCCATTTAATAGAATATTTTTCTTTGGAATTAGAAATGATGTTCTTGCCAAGGTTCCCCAGTTGACATTTTGTAAATCTCAAAGTAGCATTTTACAAATCGCTCGTTAGGCAACTACACACGTGATTATTATGGCTTTCTTAGGGCTTTCCTTCGACACAATACACGCGATAAATCTTTCCACTTTCTTTCATCGTCTTCGTAATAAGACCTTGAAGGTGTTAATGTATTATAAAAAACGAACAATATACGAACTCACAGACTAACTTGTTCTCTCTTAACTATCGAGGAAGGAGAAGAGTCGTCTGGACACTTGAGAAAATAACGAGAGAATATGGATGATCGAAAACCAGAGAGACCTGTTGTTTTCTTCCCCCTTTTTTCTTTTTCTTTACCGTGAAAATAAACGTCTATCCGATACGCGAGAAATGGTAGATCAAATTGCCGTTTCGTTCACACTTTGCTTTCATCAACATTGTACGCGATTCTATTGATAAAGTCATTTTTCTTTCGTATCATCTTGTAGATCTTGTATTATTTAGCACAACTAGTACCTGAGGGGTCCAATCGATTACCAAATCAAATGAATTGTAATTATTAATTATGATATTTAGAAAGTGCGCGCTATTCGTACCTGATAATTCTCATTCTGACAAAGTATACATATATTATTATTATTATTATTATTGTTACTTTATCGGAATAATTAAAAAGAGAATTAGTTGTTTTGACAAATCGATGAATTCTAAAATGAGAAAAGAGATCATGATGATGACGACTATGAATGATCATCGAGAGTAACGAGTTTTACGCGAGTTTTCTGGTCTGAAATTCAAGCTTGTTACTTTATCGAACAAACGATAAAAAATTCTGTTAACGAATAATTGCAAGAAGAGAGAAAGAAAATGGAAAAGAAAAATAGAAAAAATAAAAGAAATACAAAAAATGTAAAATTCGTCAAACGAACTACGACGAGAGAAGATTTAATAATTCGATCATTAGGGGGTGAAGGAGTTGTAAACCTCGTAAAATCCTCATTTTGTTAAAGTGTTTTGTATCAATGATGATACTGATTGTCAATTTTTGACAAAATTCAAGTGCAAGTTCAATTGAAAGTGAGAAAAATGTCGACGGAAGATAGTAGCGGGGGTGGTAACCCACCATCTAATACGACAGAAGAAGTTCGTCATGCATCAAATACATCAGCAACAGCAACAACAACAACAACAACAACAACAACAACAACTAGCACAAGACGATTATCGAAGGAATATAAATTCTTTCGAAGTTTTAGTGCAAAGGTGGAAAATTGGCCGATGAGAAAAGCTGAAGCACTTTGGCGTCGAATGAGAGAACGTAAAATTGCAGGTACGTCCTGTCTGCGTGTGTCTGCGTGTGTCTGCGTGTGTGTGTGTGTGTGTGTGAGTGTGTGTTTGTCTAAAGTAAAAACTTAAATTTTCAATGAATTTTTGCAATTTCATTCACTCTCTCTCTCTCTCTGTCTCTGTCTCTTTCTCTCCCTCCTTTTCTCTTTCAATGACCGCAAACACGCGAGAGTAAAAAAAGAAAGTAAATCTACATCTTTTCTCATTTTTATTTCTTTGATGGTAATGAGAGAAAGAAAGAAAAAGTATGCGTCATTTGAAATGAGAAAAGGAAGTGTCGATTGTACGGGAAGTTTGGTAACGGGAACATCCTGTTGATTATAATCACCAAACCTTGACATGATTTTGGAGTTAAAAAAAGTCAAACCTGACTAATCATCATCTTTTCAACAAATTTCTTTGTTTTTTTTTAACGATAAGATCACAATTACACCAATCGTTTTATAATTTCACTTACAATAGCATTTATCACCTTTCTATGTTGTAATGAAGACACCTTTAATCATTGAAATGATGAAAACATATGAAAACATTTTGTAGATTTAGAAGTAACATGCAAAGTCGTCTTCTCGTGTATAATTCATTAAAACGATTTCAAGCGGATATGTAGGTCAATTTAAATCGCCGTTATACTAGTTTTGTGTTCCTTCTCACCTTACGCAACACACCCAACTAACTCCCCCTCCACCCCCGACACGATTTAATTATTCTTTGACACAATGTACGACGCTTCGCTGACTTTTCCAATGGCATTTACGTCGAACCTTCGTCCAGTTAGTTTTAATTGGAAAGTATCGAATGTTACTTCGATTAATACCACCTGTCTGTCTCTCTCTCTCTCTCTCTCTCTCTCTTTCTATTTTTTCTCTCTAAAACTTATTAATTATTTATTCACGTTCACTGTGTGTGTGTGTGCATGTGTGTGCGCGTGCGCGCGTGTTGAAATATTTTGGTCAAAGTAAAATTAAAATTATTCTTTAATTGGAAGACAATTAAAAAAATGAAATAAAATAAGATGAAATAAAATAAAATAAAATGAAGCCTTGGTCCATTAAGGATTAAAAATGTAATCGGCACAAGGGCGATTGTCGACACTTCGATGACGCACGCTTTTCGTCCCAACGGACGACAATTTATTATCATTACGTCAGCGAAATAATTTATAGATGCATCGTAGAGAGAGAGAGAGTGAGAGTATCAACCGCGACATTGCATCTCTTTGATAATTTTCTTAACGCGTAAGATGCTAGAAAGAAAGTCACTCACCACCTTTTATCTTCTTAATCTTTAAACTACATTCCTATCAATTCCTATCGTATATTACAATCATTATCTTTTTTTTCTGATATTCCTTTCGTGATACAAGTTTCCTATGGAATGTATCCTATGTGTGTCTATGGGATGGAGAGCAGGTACTTTATGGGTTATGTTTTACATTCCGATAGTCTGGCGCCGTATACTTTTATATACATCTTCAAGATTTCCAGAATTAATAGGTTCGTAATATATCAAAACGATAGGGGGAAGGGGAAGGGGAAGGGGGAGGGTGCTAGGGGTACGGGGTATAACTTTATTGTGGATTAATGCACCTTGCCTCAAGGGTATTCGATTGCTTCTTCAGATCGTTTCGCGCAACACCAAGGTTGCACTTCATTTTCTTATACACTCAAGACACACTCTATCGAAATATTCTATTGAATTCATTTTCACTTGTAAAAACTGTCTTGGATATAACAGGGAAAATACTAAGCAAAAAACTATAAACATCTTTTAGGTAGGGTTGCTTATAAACAATAAATGTCATCTTTCTCTCTTTCTCTCTTTCTCTTTGTCATGATCACACATACGTGCGATTATATATAATAATTATTATGGCAATATACTTTTATTATAATTATTTAGGCAAAATACTTTTTAATAAGCTAAATTATGAAGTGATATCTTTTTGATTTATTGTTTGTACCAATGAATGCTTGAATGCTTGAATGAATGAATGAATGAATGAATGATTGTACAAAGTATGGCAGATTTAATGACGAATGATGAGAAATACAAAACAAAAGAAGAATTATAGAAAAAGAGAGTCGATTTTAGACTGAATTTTTTCTATTTTTTCTATTTTTTTCTATTTTTGTTTTGGTTTTTTAATGATAACGATAGCCAGCATTTCAACAAACCGCAGATTTGATCGAATGTGTGGCTTCTTTAGCATTCCGTTTTGCTTCAATGCCACACGTCCATCTTTTTTGTATCTATTTAAGTGTTATTAAGTGTGAATTTTCGACAGGTATGTATGTTACGTATATATACGCAAATATGTGTGTGTGTGTGTGTGTGACTAGTTTTATATAAGAAAACAATTATAAAATGTAAAATAAATTATTAATTATGTAAAAAGAACATGTACGAGATTGAAATTAATAAAATATATTTGAAATTAAATCAAATCATTTGTTGGAATTATTTCTATCCTGTAAAACCTAATTCCTAAACAACCAATCCCTACATGCGTACAAAAAAATAATGGCACAATTGTGCAATCTCAAGGTAAGTAAAATTATTTTATTAATTTTTGTCGATTTAATGCTTTAAATACAAGTTTTAAGACACAGTTTACAAGAACTGTTCGTGGCTCGGTGCTAGAGTCTCGGATTCGTATCCGCAGTATCGCGGGTTCGAATCCCGGCGGTCTTGAAAAATAAAATTTATTTTATTTAAATTTTCCGCGTGATGACGTCACGATAACGATGAGTGTTAGAAGGAATATATTATCTATCACTCTTATAAAATTTTAAAGTCCCGCATCAATTCGGTACCTTAAATACAAGTTTTAAGACAGAATTTACAAGAACTATTCGTGGCTCGTTGCTAGAGTCTCGGATTCGTATCCGCAGATCGCGGGTTCAAATCCCGGCAGTATTGAAAAATAAAATTTATTTTATTTTATTTAAATTTTCCGCGTGATGACGTCACGATGACGTAGTAAGGGTATGTGGTTTTCTTAAAGGGGTGTTAATAAATCAGAAGAGGGGTTGTGGCCAAGAAACTTTAGCCACGCCCCTTCTTACTTTTTCGAAAAATATTAACTCGTGCCACTTCCTCGCATATCATGTTCTCCTGTTACAAATTCAGATTTTCGACAAAATTTCGAAAATTTTCTCGAAAATTTGAATTTGTAACAGGATCACATGATGTGCAAGGAGGTATCCGGTTTTCATGCCACTTCCTCGGGTATCATGTTCTCCTGTTACAAAATTAATTTTTCGACAAAATTCGAAAATTTTCTCGAAAATTTGAATTTGTAACAGGATCACATGATGTGCAAGGAGGTATTCGGTTTTCATGCCACTTCCTCGGGTATCATGTTCTCCTGTTACAAAATTAATTTTTCGACAAAATTTCGAAAATTTTCTCGAAATTCTGGATTTGTAACAGGATCACATGATGTGCAAGGAGGTATTCGGTTTTCATGCCACTTCCTCAGGTATCATGTTCTCCTGTTACAAAATTAATTTTTCGACAAAATTTCGAAAATTTTCTCGAAAATTTGAATTTTTAACAGGATCACATGATGTGCAAGGAGGTGGCATGGTTCAGGAATAGGTTTTACAGGGTAGAAATAATTTTAACTAAGTATTTAATTTATTTTAATGATATTTTATTCATTTTAATATCTTACAAAGTATATTTTTTACAATTCTTTAATGTACATTTCATTTGTAAGATAGATAGATTACAATTTATATAAAAATATAACTGTAAAACGTAGTACGTTGGTTTTGGAGCCGCTGATGTGTGTTAAAAATCCATTGGATGTCTTCTGGTTGTCTTTTTAGTACCAGGAAACTTCTGTAAGTCCTCAGATATGATGGGAATCGAATATATTCTCAGTCTGCTCCATTAATATGACTTGTAACTGTAACAGCAATAAAGAATATTACATGTAAAACATAAAAGTATTATATATAAGTACCTTGAAAAAGGTAACTCCTCGGTTACAACTGTCGTTGTAATGATATGCTATGAATGCTAGCTTTTTAATCCCCATATTATTTCCTGCATGAAGTTGAATAAAATATTCCAATAAATTCTGAGAGATTCTTTAATATTTTAACACTGGATTATATTATATTATATATATATATATATATATATTTTTATAAGGTTTTCCCCTTCAACCACGTCAGTCATCGGTGGCTGACAGTATTTTCCCTTTAAACTGCGTCAGTCATCGCTGACTGACAGTATTTTCCCCTTAAACAGCGTCAGTCATCGCTGACTGACAGTATTTTCTCCAAAAACCGCGTCAGTCGCCGATGACTGACAGTATTTTCTCCGAAAACCGCGTCAGTCACCGATGACTGACAGTATTGTCCTCTTAAACCGCGTCAGTCACCGATGACTGACAGTATTTTCTCTAAAAACCGCGTCAGTCACCGATGACTGACACTAATTTCTCCAAAAACCGCGTCAGTCACCGATGACTGACAGTATTTTCTTCAAAAACCGCGTCAGTCACCGATGACTGACAGTATTTTCTTCCAAAACCGCGTCAGTCACCGATGACTGACGCTGTTTTCCCTAAATATGTCAGTCATATGTGACTGACGCGGCTTGGACCAGAAGTCTATTGTCAGTCACTAATGACTGACGCGGCCTAGAGAAAGAGTAAATTGTCAGTCACTGATGACTGACGCGGCCTGGACACAAACTCAGTTGTCAGTCATCAGTGACTGACGCGGCCTAGAGAAAGAGTAAATTGTCAGTCACTGATGACTGACGCGGCCTGGACACAAACTCAGCTGTCAGTCATCAGTGACTGACGCGGCCTGGACACAAGGTCTGCTGTCAGTCATTGATGACTGACGCGGCCTGGTAATAAAATGTGTTGTCAGTCACCGATGACTGACGCGGTTTTTAGGAGAAAATACTGTCAGTCACCGATGACTGACGCGGTTTAAGAGGAAAATACTGTCAGTCATCGGTGACTGACGCGGTTTTTGGAGAAAATACTGTCAGTCATCGGTGACTGACACGGTTTTTTGGAGAAATTAGCGTCAGTCACATATGACTGACGCTGTTTAAGGGGGAATACTGTCAGTCACAGATGACTGACGTGGTTGAAGGAGAAAATACTGTCAGTCACAGATGACTGACGCGGTTTAAGAGGAAAATACTGTCAGTCACATATGACTGACGCTGTTCAAGGGGGAATACTGTCAGTCACAGATGACTGACATGGTTGAAGGAGAAAATACTGTCAGTCACAGATGACTGACGCGGTTTTTAGGAGAAAATACTGTCAGTCACCGATGACTGACGCGGTTTTAGGAGAAAATACTGTCAGTCACCGGTGACTGACGCGGTTTTAGGAGAAAATACTGTCAGTCACCGGTGACTGACGCGGGACTCAACGTGCTAATCTGCAGTTTTATCTGTTGCTGTTCCTTGTTGCTACTGCTGCTGCTGATGATGAGAAAGAGTAGAAGCAACCAAAGCCTGTTTATATTATACTCGTGAGATTAATCTCTGTCCTTAACACATGAGAGAGTAATACACACCTCCTTCTTTCTCTAACTAAACTTTAATTTTTTCCTCTTTCCTTCGTTTAAACGTTTAACATCTGTGTCCCATACTTTGGGATTCCTTTGAGCCACGTAATAGTTTCAAATATTTATATATATACGTGCAAAGATGACGAGTAGTTTGTAGAAAATTATTTGATTCGCATAATAGAACATACGTTTCGTGCATGCATGCATGTGGGGGTGTTGATGATAATGATGATGATGATGATAATGGTGGTGGTGGTGGTGGTGGTGGTGGTGGTGGTGGATAAACGCGTGTGCCGGTAGACATACGGCGTACAGTGAATTTATTTGTGGAAGCTCGTGGGTCTTATAATAGATCACAATATAAACCAGGCGGTGTAGAAAACCCGTGGAAACGCGACGATCCCGTGACGAGAGAATTTTGCACGACTTGGTGTAGTTTTCGTCAACGTTCTTCATCGTTGTTCTTGCTAACTGACAATAGTAATAATCTTATTTGAATTTAACTATATTCGTAAAACCATCATCGACGATTTTATTTTCATGAAAGACGTAAAACGCAAGAAACACGTGTTTCCCATAAACATGCATTCTTCTAATGGTATGGGAAATTTCAACGAGACTTTGATTTCTTTTTGATTTCACACCTAGAGTATTAAAGATAGAAATCGCGTTTTAACAAAATTAAACAAAATCTGACACAAGCCTATCGGTGGAGACGAAAGTGTGCTTTGCTTTATAGACACCTGAGAATGTCTCGGTCTTCCAATAAAGGCCAAGACAATAGGAGAAACTACGACGACATATTTCGAATGCAGCTGTGTGTAGTAGTGTGTACTTAAGTACAAAAGGAGACGAGGATTCATGCCTTTGCATGAAACTTTTGCTCATTTGTCATTTCGTGATTTTATATCAGAGAATAAGCAAAGTTTTCAATTATTACCAAATGTAATTAAATGTAAGTAACATTATCTTAGATCAAACTATAATAGTGTTTTTAATGAGTATTTCATCGAGATACACGTGATCGAAGATTACAGTGACGATTTTCAATGTCTTCATCAATCATATCAACGCCTATCAATTATTGTAGGTATACTTAGGGTAAATCACAAGTAAGAGAAAGTGTTGCAGGAGAGGGAAGCTCATATTATCTCGTCTATAAAAAGATATCCAAGATAAACTATGTTTTAAAAGGGGGACCAAAATAGAACAAGGGGTAGGAATGAGAGGAGGAGAGGGTGTGCTTCAGCTTATGTTTCTTCTTCTCCTTGCGTTATGATGTTTTTTCAAGGCACCCCCTCTCTCTCTCTCTCTCATAATTCATATCCGATATGCCGAGTAGAACGATTTATAATTCTCTCTGAAAATTGTAACGCGTTCACTTTCTATGGTAGGACGTTGTGTATTATACGCCAACTCTCTCTCTCTCTCATGCAAATCGGCGGCGTCGGCTTTATTATGGTATGGGACGAGTATGCATATGAGGGGCACGAGTTTCGCGAGCGGATGATTGCACCCCGTTGATTGCACTTTTATCTACAGGTTCCGATGGTACCTTTCTCTTCTTCCTTTACCACCTTTAACGCACTCCGACTTTTGAATTTCACGCCATTGTTACGGCGATAGCGATATCTTTTAACAAAAAGAACAATATATATTGAAGAACGAGATTAGAAATGCTTTTCTTGTCCATGCTACGATTAGTTGTTAATTGCTTACAAGCTGATAAATACATCGTCTGGGTTAGAAATTGTCTCAAGTCCTTGAATCGTTTTAGCATCCGGCTTTTGTCAACTCTCTTAGACCGACAAAAGGACTACTTTCAGATAGACAGATACCTATCGCAAGTAATAACTTATTTAACTGAGAAACAAGCTTGACTAGCAACGAGAAAGTTTAAGTGACTTTGTTGTTTTCCTTACACATAGTTAAGGAACCTAACCCCGCCGCCGTCGTCGTCGTCGTCGTCGTCGTCGTCGTCGTCTCATTGTTTCTTCATAAATCATATTTTATCATAAATCATAAACATTTGTTTTTTTTTTTTCATTTTGTGAAAAATATACTTCAAGATATAACTCAAAGTTGTATATATCGTTTGTGTTCAGACGAAAGCTATTAACTAATATTTATACTTATCTAAGTGAACAAATCTTGGAAAGCAGAGTATTGTGACTTGGCTTTCATTTGCCCCTGGAAAGATGCAACACGAGAAACAGCAAAGTGTTTGGTGTAAGCAGTATCTCAAATGTGTGCGCGTATAAATGAACAATGTAACAAAAGGAAAAACAACAATTCAACAAATTTCAAAACTTCTTCTTCTTCTTTACTACTTACATTACATTACTCTTGACAAATATAATATACTTGTCGATTTAACGATGATGCAACTTGAAGTGAAAACTTGTTGTCAAAAGAGATGAGACACCACACCGACAAATCATTTCAATGATACTTTTCGCGAATCACCCTACCAGATGAAAGTCGTCAAATTGTTTTCTTCTTCACGCTTTCGTCCATTTTTTCAAAGAACAATGGACTTTAAGTGAAAAAAAAAGTAATATAAGAATGGCAGTATTTGTATTATGTTTGTGCGAAAGGTAAAGAGAGAGTACTTAACGCTTACCAGCGTTTCTTTTATGTTCCAGGTAAGCACCGGACGATTACGGATGAATGTTCCAGTATAGTAGTCACGAGTGAAACACTAAATCCGCTCATAAGTATGTTCTACGTTTTAAGGCTCATCCAATCACCATAAAATAGTGTGTCCAAGGGCGCGCGTCGTTAAGGACAAGGTGAGAGGAATAGAAAGGGAGAAAAGGAAATAAGAAAATGGGCAAGGGGGAGGGGGGAATGAAAGAGAAAGATGGAATGAAACAAGAAGAAGAAGAAGAAGAAGAAGAAGAAGAAAAGAGGAGAGGAGAGGAGAGAGAGGGTGGTTGGGGGAGGGAGGGAGGGAGGGCAAACGATTTACATTTTCATAGGGAGTACCCTACGGTTTTATGTCGCTTCAAGGTGGACCGCATTTCGAACTCGTCTCGACCGATGGAAAAGATCGCGAAAAATTACGAGCGCAGGTGCGCCTTTTCTCTTTTACATTCACTTTCGTTATCGTTACTATGCGTGGTACTTACATCTACGCAAGTATTGAAAAACAGTACTTTGAAAATTTGATGGAATCGAGAAAATCATTTATTTCCAATAAACAAATTGATCTCGTATTTTTTCATCACGTATAATATCCTGTTTCTCTCATCGTCATTAATAAACTATAAAGTATAATATTAACATTATGATATAAAAAAAAAAAAAAAAAAAGGAAAGAATAATATCTAACTCAATCAAGGTTCGATTAATCGACGCCTCTCTACACGGATTCTTCTTCTTCTTCTATCATCGAAATCTAGTTGTAGCGTTCCTTTCAAAATATTTTTGCCCTTTCCGAAGATCATTACGAGAATTAAGCATCAAAGTTGACCGTGAAATACGATCGTTCGTTAAATCATTCTTTTTAAAGGACGTTCGAATTCACGTTAAACTTTTTGATTTATTTCTTAATACCATACAATATATCAGTAGGAACGAACGAACGAACGAACGAACGAACAATCGAAACCCTCGTTAGACGAAGGGGGAGGAATTTAGGGAGTTCAAGGGGAAGGGGTATGGGGAGTTACGAGTGTGAGTTACGAGTGTGAGTTACGAGCTGCACCAGATACAACTTTTACAACCAGTTCGACCTTCGATAGACATGAAGGGGGCCCCATAAGTGTTTGATAATAAAAGGTATTTTTTTTTTGTCAACTACGTATGCACCCCCTTGTTGTTTAGATCGTAAAGAATAAATCAAATAGGTGTATCTTCGATGGGAAGAATTTTGAAACATTGACAATCGAATCAATGCAACCACTATCAAATGTGAAAATACCTGTAGAATAAGTGAACGTACTTTATACTACACGTTGAGTTGTTTCTCTTGAATCTGATCTAAGTTTCTTCTTCCTTCAGATTACAGAACAAGTAATAGTTGTAGTAGTAGTAGTAGTAGTAGTAGTAGTAGAAGAGGAGGTTGGACCGTGGTGATAGGGAAAAGTATCTATTCAGCTACTACCGGTGTGGTTATCCAAAGAAGATATCTTTATCCGTAATAACGAACACGTCCGTACAATTATTCATCTCTCGAATTTCCCCCCTTGGCGATATTTGTCCTTTTCTAAGTCATCCTTTCTCTTTTTCCGTTATCCGTTATCCTTAATCCTCCCATTCGTATTTCTCATCTCTCTCTCTCTCTCTCTCTCTCTCTTTGATAACATTTCTTTGCAATTAGTAGAGAACAACCAAAAGGAAAAATAAAATAAGCAGGGGTAACTCTATCTTATAGACAATTTACTAATTAGTATGATTAATATATAATGAAATTAAAAAAGAAAGAAAACAAATGAAGTATTGTATTTTTGTTGTTGTTCGTACACTAACCCAAGTTTTGAAAAATAATTTTCTTCTTGTGTCTTTTCTAAACTCGCGTAACATAATCAATGAGATTGAGAGTGCAGCAGCAGTGTTATAGTGAAACAGCTCCATAAACCCCATAGACAGGCACCATAGAATGGCGCAATAACCCGGCCGAGAATGGGTGATCGCGCGTGCGACCCTTTCTCCCTTCAAACCATTCCTCCCATTCCTCTCATTACATCCACATTTTCATCTATCTTGTAGTTTTTCCTTCTGCATTTATTCGTCGTTGTTCGATAAACAAAATCGAAAGTTAATAGAATACCAAACGAAAGATTCACTGTTTTCTCTACTAAAAGAAAGAAAGAAAGAAAAAGAAAAAGAAAAAAAAAGAAAAGCAAAATGATGGCGGTGGTGTATGGTTTTACGACAAAGTATTTCGTTCTTCTTTCTTCATACGACTTCAGTGACAAGCGCGAATGGTTACACGCATAACTCAAAACGGTTATATACCCGTTCGAACAAGGAACCTCATTGTAGTACCCCATGCTCGGGCAAGTTATGAGATATCTTTTGCTACTCTAACCATAAGAGATGAAAGAGACAGAGAAAACTGTGAGAACGTCATTTATACGTGGGAATGTGTGTTACTATACTTATTCTTCCAACAAACGACAAAACATACTTCTTGTATTATAGTATGTCAACAAGTCAAAGTAAAAGATCAAGTTTTTAGTTGAAAATCGGTTACTAACTTAGTTATACCAAGTAACTAGTAAGCTAAGTAAGTAACACTTGATGATTTTTCTTCTCAACTATTTCATTTGTTTCGCATGATTAGGTAAAACATTATCTATTTCAAATAAATATGCTTACAATAGCAATGTAGAAAAGCTATTAGATGATGTCAAGGTGTTACCGTTATAACGTGAAAACTGTTATTTTATATAATAACTATGTATTAAACATAGATTAACCGTTACTCTTAAGCATATACACATATATATATGATCATAATTGATTGGTGGTACTGCATATATAACTACTTGTATATCCTGTCGTATAACAGGATTGTCATTCTATCTAATATATACCTACTTATTTCTGTATCATCTATTTTCAATAAGGATAAATCTATTTTTCTTTTATTATATTTTCTTTTCTCATCATCATCATCATCATCATCATCATCATCATTTACAATATTATCTAATTAAAATGATAAATTATTATTCCATAGAAAAAAAAAAAAAAAAAAAAAAAAAAAAATACTAGAAAATAAAAATCGTACATTTAATATACACAGTTATCTTATTATTTAAGTACATAATATAATAACGGGAAGAGATAAAGATCAACTTGATAGATAAAATATACTTCATTTGAAATATAGTTAAGACGAAGATTTATGATCCATGTATTCTCATTCAACCAACAGTACCGAAGTTTCGTCACGTCAATTATGTAATCGCATAATTGCTGTGAGGGGTAGAGAGGGTGGCAGAGTATGCATCATTCGTCATCAACTAACATCGTTAGACGTCATTTTCAATCGACGACGTGGTCATATTCATAGTCATAGTCATAGTCATAGTCATAGTCATAGTCATAGTCAGTTATTTGAAATTCTTGCTTCCAACAACAACGTTGATCGACAACACACCCACCACTAAATGTGAGAGAAATTTCTCTCTCTCTCTTTCTCTCTCTCTCTTTCACTCGAATGGTTCACTGTTTATCCACTAATTACCATCATTATTTGGATTATCTGTATGTTTAGGCTAATTGTACGTTTATATTCTCATATATTCATATGTATGTATGTATGCTAATCTCGGTCAAGTATTTCTAAATGCAAGTAGTTTATTATTAATTATACGTCGATTTCAATTTCACGGTTAAAAGATACTCGAAGATTTTGTAGAACATCGAAATTAATCATGAAGAAAGAAACTAATATACATTATATATAATATCATATGAAAATATATGCATTTACTATAGTATTTACATGAATAATAATGAAATATAGTATATAGTAGATAGAAATAGAAGATAATATTTATAATAATATTTGTTATTTTAAATGAGAAAAATCGATTCTTCCACACTTCAATCTTAACTGACTATACAAATAACGGTGTTGGGCAGCACACTCAACGAAGCTGCTGTTGCTGCTGCAACTGCAACTGCAACTGCAGTGCACCATTAACTCTTCTAAATCACGTTCTGTCAACAAGCATCGAACAACGCGAGGAAGAAACGATGTAAGTGTGCTCTCGTAACTCGTTGTAAAGGGAACTCGTGCGATCGTAGAATGAATGAGAGATAAAGAGAAAGAGGAGAAGAAAAAAAAAGTGCTTTGCGTGCTTGCGATGCACAGACGTGTCTTTGATACGTAAACGGATAGAAGGAAGGAAGGAAGGAAGGAAGGAAGGAAGGAGAGGTTCACTCACGGTGTAACATCTCGTTCGATTTAACCACCACTATTACAACCATCATCACATTCCAACAACCAAACTCTCAATATTAACTGTGTGTCAAGACGTCGTCTCCAATTATTTCTAATTGCAATTGGTAATTCGATATTAACTATTGTGTACAATACGCAAACAAATGCATACTGTCTTCTATTTCATTCTCACGGATTTTTGTTCGCTTTTTTTCAAATCAGCACATTTCTAAAGATGTTTTTACTTCAATTCGAATCGAGATCATCCTCTAGGAGAAATCGAGATGATTACCGGATACGATGTTAGACGATACTCAATCGTTATTTTACTTTTTGCATTTCTTCTACTCGTTATTATGAGAATCTATGGAATGGTTGTTTATAACTACAGATGCATAACTCTATTTCAACGTAAGATACTTCCTTGTAAACTCGATTTAATATTATTTTTCTTTTCGTTGCAATATTTGTATTTCGTTAACTTGAATGAGAAATCAAATCTTTGCAGTTATTGTAGAAAAATAATTCTCAAAGATTTCCTAATAATAATAATAATAATATAAAATTGATCAACTTTTCTTCCGCGTGGAAGTACCTCTGATCTTCGAAGATAAAACAACACAAAAGAAAAGAAAAGGTAAAAAATGCATCCGATCGACTGCATTATAATTAGATCCTCCTCTTCGATGTAACGAGGTTCGTGTCTTCACCGAATAAGGCTTTTACATAAAATCCATGCTGTATCATAGAATGATATTAAAAAGTAACTCCCTATCCATTTTGTCTTTCTTTTTCATTTTCTTTTTATCAATAACCATTTTCATCTATATAATACATTACTAATATATACGCAAGACACACTCTTGTTCAGTTATTTTAGATAATATTATCGCGGTTCAGCGAACCGTGCGAAACAGTTACACACACTATACGAACGACCACGTACATACGTAGATTTTTTGTTCATTCGTTTCATTCGTTTCATTCGTTCATTCGTGATTACATAACGAGATTTGCCATGTTACGCTGGAACTCGGGCGATAATGTTTGAATATTTTATGCTCACGTATGCAAACCGTTATGTCCGTCGTTCCAAGGTGTATTTTACTGTCTCTCGTATGGATCGTGTGCTACTCTTTATTATTTCAACAAAAATATTAATTAAATATATATATATATATAAATATTTGATTATCTAAAATCCTATGCTGCTTTGATAATAAAAGTAATTGAAGGTGGAAAGAAAAATAGAATGAAACAGACAAAATTACAGAGGCTTGAGGCTTGGGGTGGTGCTGGTGGGGTTTAGTAGAACCGATAGGTAGCAAACACCCACGTTAGTATAACGGATATAAATCCGAAGCAAAGGTAAATCGTGTTTCACGCGGTACGAATGAACGAACGAACGAACGAACGAACGAACGAACCAGTTCGAAAGCTGGCTCGTGATATGCAACATGTAACGAACGACCTACGACAACGACAACGACGACGACAACGACGACGACAACGAAGACAAGGAGGAGCATAGGACGATGAAAATGTGTGTCACTGGTGTCTATGTCACCTAACGGCATCTCGTCCTCTTAGGTGATGCCTGGACCACTGTAATAAATAGTAATAATATTCTATGCATCTCGAGATGTGCATACATTGTGCACATATACACGTCATTTACTAGTATATTAATGAATAAATATTACTTGCTACATACACACCTACGTTATTTCTTTTTATTTCTTTTTTTTTTTTTTGCTCCACAGTGTTGGATGTAATCAGCAAAGGATGATTATCATTTGTGTTGGATATGTCGCGAATATCTCGAGAAGTCCTATTTTTATTAACCCATTACCCTTTCAACTTGATTTACAAATCTTTCAATCTTTCAATCTTTCATCTCATCGATGTAAATACGTTTGAGAATATTTTTTACCAAGATACTCGATCTTTCGAAGAGTTCCTACTCAAATGTCTCTCCCCATCAGATTTTTTTTCTTTTCTTTTCTTTTCTTTGACTAGAATTATTCATAGATAAATTTCAAATGGAAATGATTTCGTCCTCGTAGTTTACCGTTGTCGTCGTTTATCTTTCATCTTCTCCAGATGAATATTTTTTTTTCTTTTTCTTTTCCTTTTTCTTTTTCTTTTTTTAAAGGAATACGAATAGTGAAGGGATAAAGATTGTCGGCGGTACCTATGCGAGATTCTTAGCATCATCCCACTATCATACACACACGCACACAAAGTAATGTCGAGTAATCAAGGAAGAATCAGGAACACCGCGTGATAGTCGTTAGAGGGCTCCATGATGAGGCCCCAAGAGTTCTCTACGGGGTACCTGCGTAATTGAATTTCCGCTATTCTCTGATCTTCTTTGACTTTGCTAAAAAATAAAAAATTAAAAACTAAAAAGAAGAAAGAAAGAAAAATCAACAAAACATTTCGATGCAATAAAAAATAATCTCTAGAAAAAACAGAAAGAAAGAGAGAAAGATACATCATCCGAATCTAACGAAAAGATATGGGTTCTTGATTATTATTATGGACAGGAGTCCATATTACGGTACGTTAAACGTGTTAGTAATTCTGTTTGAGCAATAATCGAAGTAGACGTATGTTAGCAGCGTGTTCATTGTGTCGTCGAGTCGTCTTACCTATCTAGAAACAATTTCTAACTTGTGTTTAATCAAACGGGCGGGTCACGAGAAGACCTACCCCCCATCCCCCTCCTCCTCCTCCTCCTCCTCCTCCTCCTTCTTTTTCTTCACCTGATGTTGTAAAATAAACAAATATTCGTTTATTAATTCCACAATAATTTGGTTATTTAAAATGTTGAATTTACGGGGAAAAAATGTATGGAGGACACGAGTGGATGGATGGATGGATGGATAGCCTCGTAAAAGGAAAATATCTTCACGTTCTTGAAAAATCTTGTTATTTATACATATATATATATATATATATATATATATATATATACCTCCTTCTCTGTATAATAATTAGATATTCAATAGACGCCAGCCGATGGGTTCGACAAGGCAACAACCTTTCTCTCATCGGATGCACGGTATGCACGCATACTATGGCATAATTCGATTGCCGATGGGATGATGCATCGTCCGACAAAATTATCGTCATCGGTGGCATAGGGTTAAGCGTCTCTGACACCTTCAAGACCGCGAAAATGAACGAAAGAACCTTCTTCGATGAAGAAGCTTTTTTTTTTTTTTTTTGTCACGTAGCGTCGACCACGTACCACTTTTTCTTTTTTTTTTTTTCGAGTTTCAACAACAAACCACCTTGCTATGCACTTTTTTACAATCTCCTTTATCTTTCCCGTTGTTAACGGTACTTTACACGTTTGCGTATTCACGAGACAACAAAAAAAAAACAAAAAAACAAAAAAATAAAAATTAAGTCCACTCTACGTGACGTTTGACAGAAATAAAAAGAAATTTTTCGTATTTTTTTTTTGTTTTTTTTTTTTTATTGACGAACGCGTAAGAATTCGGTGAAGGTGCCTCTTATAAGGGTCCATTTTTTTCTTTTTCAAACTCAAAAAAGGGTCCCGACCCAAGGGAAGACTTATATCTCACATCAGTTATTTTTATTTTCTTCCTAGTGTCTGAGAAAAGATAAAACTCGTTTTTGATAATCCTATTTCTTCTTCTTCTTCTTCTTCTTCTTCTTTACCTTAGAGAATGGTATGATATTTTTCGACCAACAAGAAAAAAAAAAAACACCTGTAATCGTACGTCGTACATTTTCTATTCTTTTTATAATTGCGTGTGTGTGTGTGTGTGTGTAAAATAAAAATAAAATATAAAGAATAATTTGAGAATCACTGAGTTGTCTTTATATGGAAGGACATAGACGAAACATTATCTATTCGTTCGATCTTCCATGATTGGCCAAGGAAATCAACTCAGGGTCTAACTTTCTCTCAAGGATTCTTCATCTCCCCCATCGTCAATAGACGTCAATAGACGTACAACATACATATATGTTTGCGTGTGGTTGCCACTCTTCCTTTTTAAGTCGTAACGAGAAAAATCAGATAGAAAAAAAAGAAGAAGAAACAAAACATAAAGAAATTGACAAATAAAGGAAGCAAAATGAAACTGAAATTTTGTCCAATGGACAGAAATTGTCAAAATCGGAGATAATGAAATGAAACAAACGTTCGACTTTGATAGGATAAAAAGAAGAATAAAAAGAAGAATCCTTTTGCGTCAGAAACGACGTAGGTACGTACATTCTCGGTCGACGAACTCTCTAAGAAGATTCTCTCTCTCTCTCTCTCTCTCTCTCTCTCTCGTATAGCGTGGCGTTATTTTCAACGAGCACCTATAAACCTAACCGCTTACGAGCGAATCGTTTCTTGCTTGCGAGCTCTTTTACCACTGGGTAGTGGTACTCGGGTTAGTAGTAGTAAAACGACCTTAATCGTCTTCTCTCCTTGATATAAAAGAAAACACCCAGGGGACCTCTACTACTACTACTACTACTACTTTGAAATAGACGGGAAAGGTAATCAGAAAACAAAAAAAAACAAAAAAAAACCTATAAAAACTTATGTGAAAACGTAGCTGAGAAAAGCGAAAGTTCTGTCGTCGACCAAAATGGGAAATACTATGATTATTAATACAAAGTGTTGTTCAATTGATCAATTGGTCAATTCATCCACCTATCGAATGAAGGAACATTGGTTTCTCGGTTGGCCCCATCACAGTTTCAAATTTAGCTTTACGTGTACGATTTTCTTCGTGGAAAGGAGAACGAACACAGTTTTCGTTCGACGACCGAACCGAACCGAACCGAACCGAACCGAAATAAAAGTCTCTCCTCTCGTTCATTGGTTACTGCTCTTTACTACTAGTGTTCATGCTGATATGCTTTGCTTGAGGTATATTTATATGTGCGTATAGGTGTATATAAAAGAGTCGGCGGCGCGGTATCTCTTTGCTTCGTGCACACATATGTTACGTTCTTAGAATAAATATTAGATAATTCCGTGACGCAATTTCGAACCCCCCTCAAATTTTCAATCTTTCTCTATCTTAGTTTTCTTGTTTTTTTTTTTTTTTTTTTTTTTTTTTATTTTCGTTCAATGATGAACGAGATCGTTTCTATGCTAAACCGTTCTATGCCAAGTTTTTTCAACTCTAATATCAATGCAAACACACATGTGTTTTATTTTTTATGAATGAATTCTCATTCCTTTACCAAACACAACAGTTATGGAAAACAAAAAATATGTATTTAACGAGTTAGCAAATATAACGTTTATTAAACGATATGTGATATACTACGAACTACTAACGGTGAATTAATTTTTTCTTACTTTTCTATTTACATGGAGAAATATGTCTATATATAATTACAGTTCTGTGTATCTTCCTACTTTCGACAATATGCATGGTTTCAAATGCTACATGCATAGATACACAAATACACATAGATGAGTTTCTTCGCGAGCAACCGAAAATTAGTTTTCTCCAAAGGATGAAAAACACAGGCTTAGGTGAGGAATAAAATTCTTTCCCATTAGTTTTTTTTTTCTTTTTTTTTTTCTTTTTTTTTCGGGGTTATTTTCACCTTTTGTATATATATCGCGTTTCAGTGCGAAGAGCAAATATTTTCACGGGAAATCTGACACTCTATGGTGGTTCGTTGCTCGGTTGGTTGGTTGGTTGGTTGCTTCGTTGCTTGCTGCTTCTTCTTCTTCTATATAATACCTGTGAATGTTTTTTACGTCAATGGAAAACTACTATTACTACTCACAAATAACTCGTATTTTTTAAAATGAATCATTCGAACAAGGTTAGGGGACTAAACCTCGTTCTCGTACAATTTCACTTTACGCGTAAGATTACAAATTCAATTTCATTTATTATATTATTCTCTCGTTGTTGTTCAATCATAAGTCATGTTAGAGATAAAGAATAAAAAGAACAAAAATATGAATTGAAAGTAGTCTTTACCATAAAAGATTATACGACGTACGTGCGACGTATGTGCATGTGTGTATACGTTTGAAAAAAATATATATATAAAAAAAGATGTAGAAACTCTTCCTGAATGACATGTCCTGTGAATGACGTAAATACGTTTGGTACGTTTACTCATTTTTTCACATGAATCAAAACGTGTACCATCATCATCATCATCATCGTATGTTGCTATCGTATACCCATATACGGGTTTGGTGTCCACCATCATTCTTGTTGGTAAAAAGAAAGCAAAGTTTCATGTGCACGGTGTGTACTTAAAATATACAAGTAAATTATTTTGCTACTTCTTTTTCTGTATTTTCTAAAATTAATTAATTTCGTTATTTTTTAAAAAAACATCATTTCCAAAGTAAACAAAAATAATGAAAGGTCAACACGACAACGAGGAATCTACGAAAGATTAATCAATCGCTCATGAAAATTTGTTGAAAATCAATCACATGATAAGTATTTCTTTTTTCTTTTTTAAAATTTGATACGATCTTGTAGTGTTTATGTTATATATAAAATGAACAACATGGTGTGTTTCTAGTCTCCGTTACACACTGCATAGTTTAATATTTATTCTACGATGTATACGATAACAAAAAAAAAAAAAAACAAAAAGAAAGAAAACAAAATGTAATAGTGTAAATGAAACGTTAGCCGTACATCGAATACAATGTCAAAAGCACACCCGACACAACTCGAATATATATTTTGTATGTTTTCATTTTGTTTGCCATATTCGTTTGGTGTTGTAACATTCGATTCTACGTGTTGTTGTTGTTGTTGTAGTTGTTTTTTTTTTCTATTTCTCTGGCCCTTTTTTTATTTTCTTTTTTTTCCTCCTCTGTGAACCAAATTAGTTAGTAAATACTTGTTGAAGGTGGGATGGGGGGTGGGTACGAATTGGCAAGAAAATGCAATAGGCACGTTTGTGCATGTACATGTGTTACACTCAATACGTGATTCGAAACTCGTTTCTTCGCACGTACTTATTATTCATTCGTCATTGGAGGGAGGGGGAGTGGGGTGGGGGGGTTTAGGTGCAGGGCCTCTCCTATGTTCCATCTTCCTTTCTCTCTCTCTCTCTCTCTCTCTCGTTCTTTTCCTTTTATTCTTTTTTGTTCTCATGCATATGTATCGCGAACACGCGTGGCTATACCTTTTTTGCTCGAACGCACGTGTGTTCCTTTTTCTTCTCGTACTCGTGAAATATATTGAAAATATTACTAAAAAAATCTGATGTTTAATTTATGAAAATATATTGAAAATACAAGAAGAAGGAATTGATAATATTTTGTTGAAACGACGAGATAAGTGATACTTGTTTCTCTCTCTCTCTCTCTCTCCCTCTCTCTCTTTCTTAGCACACATAACGGAGATTTAGAATGGAGCCTCGACGACGCTTCCTGATCGTTTTGCGAATTATTCCCCTAGTCGAGTGATTAACGAGCTTCGGGAGAGCTTTTTGGCAGCCGAGTGTGCAGCATCTCGAAATAGCGGTGGCCAACCGTTTAAACAGAAACAAACTCCGTTTATAAATGCTTTAGCTTGCTTCTTCTTCTTCTTCTTCTTCTTCTTCTTCTTTTCCACCCCCTACCCCACTCTCATCCCCTTGATGCATTGTTGAGAAAATATACGAGGCCATCGAAATGTCGAGGGGGATATAAAAAAAAAAAAAAAAATAAAATAAATAAAAAAATAAAATAAAAAAGGAAAGGTTGCTGGAGGCATGTCCCTTGTGTGACGTCATACATGGGGAATACTTTTTTTTGCTTTTTTTCTTATTTATATTTTTTGTCTATTTTGTTCCTTTCTATTCTTTCATTTCTGTGTTTCAATTTTAATTACAGTTTTTAACTTTTATTCGATGACGATGAAAAGTACGGTCTTCTTCAATTTCATTTTGTCGGTTCCAGTTAGAAATGTAGAATATTCAAAGGGAAAAGAAAATGAAAAATGGAAAAAAAGAAAATGAAATATATTTTATATATATATATATATATATATATATATATATATATATATATATATATGTGTGTGTTTAATTCTATAATGTTAATATAAAAAATAGATCATTTTTCCCTTTCTGTAAATACGTTTAATTTTGTAATGTTAAGAAACTCTGTTAAAACATTTATTTACGAGAAAGATTCGAAATTTTATTTATTCATCCGTGAACAAGTTAAAGGGAAAGGTAAAATAAAAAGAAAAGAAAAAAAAAAGAAAATAATCTAAAACGGTAGAACGAACGAACGAACGAACGAACGAGGCAGGTGAGCGGGTGAGAAGTGAAGTATAACTTTGTCAAAGGTATTATTGAAGTACATTGATTTTCAATAGGTCAGTTTCCATAGGTCGAACACGATTACTATTGGCCCATATTATAAGATTCGACCGAACCCTCTCCACTGCTCCTTCTTTATTACATTTGAATTTTTCGACTATTTTTCGCATTCCTAAATAGTTGAAAAAATAAAAAGATAGAAATAGAGACAGAGAGAAAGAGAAGGGAGAAAAGCAAAAGTAAAAGCAAAAACAAAAGCAAAAACAAAAGCAAAAGCAAAAGCAAAACTTAGCAAATGGTCGAACGTGATAGACCGCAAACAAAACGGGGAACAGTTTGTCGCCACACGACAAACAGACAAATTCAACGTGTCAAGAAAAGGATCGTTTCTCTTTCTCTCTTCGAGTCTTTCGTGATCGGGTTGTTCATTTTATCTCCCTGTCACTCTCTCTTTCTTTCACTCTTTCCAACTTTGAAAACACTTACCATTAGCACTAAAGTAAAAAGAAACATGGTCTATCGAATATGCAAATTTATAATAGTATCTAAAAAAGAAATATTTCAGATAAAATGTAATAAACGTAAATTTGTGTGTTAGGGTCTGTTTTTAAAAGGTTTAATACATTTTCTTTTGGGAGAATACAAATTTTGCTATTAGTAAATGTCACAGATAGCGAGATGTGAAGAAAGGGAGAAAGTATAAAAGAAGATAAAATAGAAAAAAAGAATAAATAACGATACAAGAATTCGTTTAATGCTTTTTCTCGAATCTATCCTGCACTTCCCCCCCCCTCCTCCTCTTCCTCTTTCTCTTTCATTCTTTCTTTATCTTTTCTCTCTCTCTCTCTCTCTCTCTCTCTCTCTCTCTCTCTCTCTTATTTTGTCTCAAAAGATCCCTTTTAGTGAAACGTTGCTATTCGGATGAGACAAGGTTTTTCTTTCTCTCTCTCTCTCTCTCCATTCTTGTTAAGTATGCATTTTCAACATTGTGCCGATAAAAACCTGTTTTATTCCACCTACACACCCGTCAACTTTGAGTTCCCATCGTTACGATTCATACATATCACTTACATATACAAGGACAAAACGTTAGAAGGTGTATATATATATATATCTGTTCAATATCGTTATCGTTACGACACATGATAATTGATCATTTTTTCATTAGAAATTATGCCAGTTACTTTATCCAATTTTGAAACAAATATTAAGCTTCCTGCAAGCAAAAAAAAATATATATATATATGTGTGTGTATGTGCGTTGTAATATTGCATGTATAAATAATCAAACTTTGTGACCTGAATATTGCAAGTATTCACTTTACTTTGATATTATTGTTTGTTGCGATGATATTAAGCTCGTGTTATATAATGGTGTCCTACGTACTCGCATAATTTTTCAGAATGTATTTTTTAAAAGAAGAAAAATAAAAAGAAACTCTTTCCTTTGAGCATTTTAATAAGCGATAAAATATAAATGAAGTTACGTGGTATTTCTTGGTAAAGTAAAGCTAAATATTTTCCTTCCATGGTGTATATAATATTATAGTAAGTTTAAACGAGTACCGCCATTGCTTTTCGATGCTAGATAGGTAGTTCTTGTTCTTTACAAAGAAAATTGTGGTTTTCGTGGTCGATGGAAGAGTAACACGATAGCCAAAAGAAAAACGCCGTCCCTATACTTTTCCCCTAACTTTTTCACCTCTCTCTTTCTCTTTGCTTCTCTTTTACTATTCAAATAATATTCATCAAAACTTATCCAAGTGTATAATCGAATGTGTAAAATATTAAATATTACTCATGCTTGTCTCTTCAAAATGTCAATACCTATGACATTTAGTAACAAAACTAAATTGCATTGAAAAACAAAAGTGCAATTTTACGTAACCCTGGTGGTCTATCGATGCATGTTAAAAATCGTATACAATTTTTCCTTTATATATAAATTAATAGTATTCGTCATTAATCCACGTATGTGTGGATGTGTATATATAATATAAGTGTCACACAGTATATAAGAAGATATTTAAAATGACATTATACCTTCCCCTTGTTACTACTACTAGGGAAACTACAAAACATTTCATACTCGTGGGTGGTGAGTGAACGGTTGGTTCAGGATATCTCTCGCATGAATGAATGCGTCGCGTCGTCGTTCCTTGCTTCAGATAAATAGTATTAAGCAACTTAAGCCTTTTAACCCACGCTACGTTTCAACGAAAGATCTTTGACAATTTTTCCTTTCTCTTTCTCTTTCTCTTTCTCTTTCTCGCTCTATTTTTTTTGTTTTTTGTTTTTTTGTTCTCTCCAACTACGAGTTTAATCGAAAAGACGAATTAAATGATTTTTCATTTGACATTTTACTTATAAATATATACCTACACACACACGCAACAACAAGATAGAAAGAGAGTGCATCAATTTTCCATAAGATGATAATAATAATAATAATAATAATAATAATACTCGAAATTCTCTTATGCACCAAGTAAACTTAGGATAAACTATAGTAAGATAGAAATCGTTAAGATCTCAAATGAAGAAAAAATGTCTATTTTAACGTTTCAATTTCATTGAATTTACCAGCAGAGTGAGAAGAGAAAATAGTTGCATCCCGAAGGGCCCGATGATCAGTGCACGACACCCACGCACCCAATCGCGATAACGATCCAACTTTTCATAGGGTGGTTAAGGGGGAAACCTATTGGTCAAGTTTAAAAACAAAATAACCTCCTCACTCTCCCACAAAAGAAATAGAAGAAAGAAAAATCACACACGTGATACTATTCCTTGTTCCTTGCAATGAAAAAAAGGTAGAAACCAAAAAAATAATAAAAAGAAAAGTTATAGAAATAGAACAACTGTAATACTGGGATCCCCAATATGAGAGAGAGAGAGAGAGAGAGAGAGTAAGAAATCTAAATTATGCTAGTATGTACGACGGGCCCGTAGGAAGTATAATCTTGCATAGTACTTACGACCTAGACTCTCGAACGTATCATCTCTTTCGATTCCACGTTGCGTTTTACTGTACGAATAATCCAAGTGCTGCTTGTTGAACTACAGAAAGAGAAAGAGAGAGGAAGAAGGAGACTAAGATGAGAAGGAATATAATCGTTAAAAGTTGTGTTGGTCGAAAAAACAGAAGGAGAGTTCTTAGAGATTCTAAGATTCTTTCCCACGTGGGTTAATACTACGAACTTATGCTTATCCTATACGCGAAAACGAATAACATTGGCGCCAATAAAATGTCTCACGCCCACGAAAGAGGGAGGCAGAGAAAGAGAGGGACAGTTGCAAAGTCTAACATAAGCACACGCTTAACGTGTTGCTTACAGCCGATAATGAAGCTATCGAAGTTGTTAAGTTACTTCAAACACTCCATTTTTCCACTAATATATGTACTTTCAATAAACTTACTTTATTTAATTAAATGATATTTCAAATTTTAATCTTTTTCATTAATTTAACACATTTTAATAATATACTTTCTATATATATATATATATATATATATATATATATATGGATATGGATGCGTGAACGAGATCGAATTAGCGTGAAAAAAGGAAAAAAAAAAAAGGGACAAGGTATATCGTATAGGACAGGACAGGGCAGGGCAGGGCAGGGCAGGACAGGTAGGGCAGGCACGCGCAGTAGAATTAAAACCCACGTGGAAATTGATACTCCCTTATAGTTCTTCTTCTTCTTCTTCTTCTTCTTCTCCTTCTTCTCCTTCTACCTTCTACTACCTTATCCCTATATATTCCCCTCTTTCATCTTACTCGTGTACACGTACGAGAGTGTGTAGATTTATAAGAAGATTGCAGTTCGATGCACATCCGTCACTCGCCACCTACGAATTTCTAAGGGAAAGGCGATACTCCTTTGACTCGTCCTACTTCTTTACTATACTTGTAGTAAGATAATAATCTTTGTACTTCTTATTTGATATTTAACATTTAATATGTATTAGACATTTCTAAATCATCTCAATTACAATTCTAATTTTTCATCTATTAATATACAAGTATATTTTATTTTTCTTCAAATGAAATGAACAAAGAAACGTTTCTCTCTTTCTACATACTTCAACTTTTTCTTATTCTTCTACTTGTTCTTCTTCTTAAACTGTACAAGTTGGCAATATCGTTTCGTCGGTGCCACACGTTACTGTTTTATTTACGAGGAGTAGTAATAACGAGATATTTATGACGGTATGTTCGGAATAATTAGCATAACACGTAATGCTCCGAGGCGAATCCCGCGTGTCTGCCGTATAACGTGGTGGCGCCTGTAAAATTCGGACCACCCAAGAGGGTCAGAAACCCTTAAAAACACACACATACGTCTCTTTATGTGTAGGTATATATAAGTATTTTTGTTACGTATCAATTTACTTAACCTAGTGTCCACGAGATAGATCTTTTGTAAACCAATCGAAACGTATCGTCGTATTTAGTAAACGTGATTTTCTATCCAATTGGAAAGGGTTTCATTAAAAATATCGAAAAAAAAAAAAAAAAAGAAAAAAGAATAAAAATAAATTAATCTTCAGGGTCTTCCTTGAGTTTCGCGTGAGCTTATATACAGAAGAAGGTATATATTAGTATATGAACAGTCGTATATCTTATTTGAATATGCGTACACGCAACCTCCGTTGAAAAAACAAAAAGAAAGAAAAGATAGCAGCAGCAGCACCGTGTGGTATCGTTGAACACGACGAGAACGTTTACTAATGAACTGTATTATTTGCGATATACGCCGACCTGAATTTGCATTAACACGGCTTTTATTGCGTTTAATTGAATCGCCTTTTAGGAGTTGCTCTTACCATTACCACCGCCACGATCAGAAGAGTCCCTAAGATTTTGCTTCGTAAAAAAAGGAATTCCAATCCAATAAGATAGAAAAGGTAGAATATGCACGATAGCATTTAATCTTGACAAATCGAATTCAATTGAGGTGTACAAACCGCGAAAACACGATTACATCGAGCTTTTTCTTTTTTTCTTTTTTATGATTAACTATATATTTAACTTTGTAAATCCTTTTAGCATTCATCAAATAGAAAAACTTTCTTCAAGTTATACTTGCTGCTTAAAAGGAACATTTCTTAAAGTAAAAGATCGTGACTTTCACCTCGTGGTATAAGTTTGAAAAAAATAAGTATAACGTTTGTAACAACTTTGATGTTTTACGATGATCGATTCGTTCGTGTGACGCCTTCACAATTCGTAAACTACTACTACTTCTACTATTGCTACTACTACTACTGCTACTACTGCTGCTATTATTTGATACTTTCATGCATGCTCATGTTAGTAGTAGTGGTGCAGTGTTGTTTCTTAGTAGGTTTGAGATCATCGTCAATTTAAACGAGAATGAAAGATAAAGAATAAAAAGAAATAAAGTATATACTAGTTTTGTAATCTCACATTGGAGATCTAGGAGAAAGAGAGAAGAAATTAATCATTGTCAAAGTGAAATTAGGTGTTTTATTTGAACACGCCCGGCTGACTTTTTCAATTCGTCGAATTGTTCAACGAATATAAGACACGTCAAACTAATTTTCTCAAAGTATAATATTAATCGTTTGTTTTTGTTCCACCATATATATCCACTATATGTAATAATCCACTATATGTATCTATGTAAATACGTACGAGTTTCTCATTCCTTCAGCCGGAAGAATCAACGAAGTCTGTCGTTCACACAACATTCACACCATTACTACTACTACTACTACTACTACTACTACTACTACTACTACCAATTTGAAATACATACATGTGTAGGTTCTTATAGGAGTGTTCACGTTTGAAGTGAGGGAGGAGATAAAAATTGTACGACAAGCTAGCTTAGCCGCCTTCTAATTATCGATCTCGTTTTCTCGTAAATCAACTTAACCATTCGAGTATGTCGAAGTAACCCACCCTGTCTATCTCCTTGTTGTATTATTGCTGCTGATGCTAGTGTTAGTGTTGTTGTTGTTGTTGTTGCTGTTGCTGTTGCTGTTACTTTCGCTGCTAGGGTATTGGTAGAGTTGGAAAGGATTTTTTTATTACACCTTACGGTGCACGCTTCCACATGTCGTTACTAATTAATACGTGAGAATTTATCACATATCACCATAGAGTAGATATCGTATAAAAAAAAAAGGAATATTTATATTATAAATATTATATTGCAAAAGGTAAAGGAAACAATATTTAACTTGTTTCACGTGACACCATAGAAAACTTTCAATAAATAGAAAGAAAGAGAAAGATAAAGAGAATATGGGAAGCACCATGGCTGAGTAGTTACGTTTTTCTTCCCACGGTGTTCGTAAAACACCTCATGCGTGTTCAAACACACGTAGAAATGTGTATATATATATATATATATGTATATAGAACGAACATAATTTCTCTTCTATACTTTTGCGAAACGACAATAAGGCGTGATAATGCGAGTTACAAAACGTTTAGTCATTGCATCCAAAGTACTTGAAAAACCTTTGCTAGTGAACGATGAACCCCTCTTCGTACTTGTGTCAATTTTTCTCAAGTATTCAATCTAACGAGATAAATGCTTAGCTTTCATCTATTTTCATCTTCTATCATTTCTCTTCTTTTTATCTTTTATGCGAATATCTTCTCAAGGCGTATTATTATCGTAACACCCGTTATAAAAGAGACTCCATTATAAACGAGAACTTATAGTTCTTGTCTGTTAACTTAAAAAAGAAAAGAAAAGAAAAAGAAAAAATCGTGAGAATAAAGTTAGGTGCGTGTTTGAGATAGGTCACGGAAACGAAAGTGGGTGGTGCCTTTTTTCCTCCTCACAGTTAAGATGAAAGAAGAAGAAGCAGCAGCAGAAATTATTTTGCCCTCTTTTAGCAATGATAAAAAAAAAATAAAATAAAAAAAGAAAAATACGATAGAATATTGATAACGTTGTGAAAAAGGTACGATCTTTTTAAAAGAGGTAAAAAGTCGGGAGTCGGGAGTATAGTGCAACGTTATTCGCTAAATTAATGTTATATCTATGGAAAAAGTAAGAAGAAGATGAAAAAAAGAAAAAAGGGTAATAAATATGAAAGAACTAGAGCAGAAGTTATTCTCAAAGAAATACGAGAAATGACGAAGTCTTATCATTTTTCCTCTTCCTCTTTCCCCCTTACTACCACCCTTTCACCTTCTAACACGTTGTTTTACTTCAACCTTTTTTTTTTTCATCTTTTTTTTCCATGCTGAGTAAAGTAGACTAAGACTTTGCGGAAACATCCGGCATTAATCGTCGGCATGAATTTGCAGTTAAAATTGTTCGCAGTCGTTTAACAACGAATCACACTGGGAAAGTCATTCCGTGGAATCGGTTAGTTGAAATTCTGATCTCGTAGTCGTCTTCTTCTTCTTCTTCTTCTTCTAGCTCGTTTGTAACTAACCTCGTGTCCTATCGGCTCGCATTTCCGCCAAGAGAGAACATTTTCTATGAAATTCCGAAACTGGTGTGCCACAGGTTCTACACCATCGTTATTACAATTTCCCCTTCCCCATTCTCGTCCCACCTCACCTCACCCTTACCTCAATTTACCCTATCCCATTTCGATCAATTCCTTCGTTCATTATTTCTCATCTACCTTGAAAAAGTACGTTTGTGTGTGTGTGTATTTTAACAAACGATCAAAATAATTTTAAATGCCAAGTTTAACTAGTTGATTAAAAATAACGATTTAAACGTCTTAATGCGTAGGATTAACGGGGTTTTATTTTTTCTTCTTTTCTTCTTTCTTTTTTTTTTTTTTTTAGAACTAACTTACTTCTACCCAAGAAGAATAATTATTCGGAACAATGGGTGAAAGCTTTGGCAAACGTTTGTAATCACGATGTGTCGTCGTCTGGCGACAAACACCCACCTTTTCACCGACCATGCGGAAACGAAACCTTCTCTCTCTCTCTCTCTCTCTCTCTCGTCTCTGTCTCTTTTATCTTGGCATTAGTTTCTTAGATTATAAATTTATTCAAACAATTCATCTGTATAACAATTAGAAATATGCTAATAAATATGGTCTCTTAAGGTTTCAAGATTAATGCGTAAAATTTGGAAAATAATTTTAGAAAAAGCCCTGTCCCACCTCTAACCTCTTATCCACCCTCGAGGAAGGACTCTTTTAATATCATTTTATATATCTTTACACGGATATGACCAGAGATAAATGGATTTTACGAGAATTCGTGG